>NC_092377.1:89705297-90056697 GCF_030028105.1 Mobula birostris
AGCACACCGTGATAAATGGAAATGTGACTGGGTCAGGTTAAGAAAGTGGGCACACGGAGCACACAGTGATAAATGGAAATGTGACTGAGACATGTTGAGCAAGTGGGCACACTCAGCCCACAGTGATTAGTGGAAATGTGACTGTGACAGGTTGAGGGAGTGGGCACATGCAGCACACAGTGATAAATGGAAGTGTGACTGGGACAGGTTGAGAGAGTGGGCACACACAGCACCCAGTGATAAATGGAAATGTGACTGTGACAGGCTGAGAGAGTGGGCACACGTTGCACAGAATGATAATTGAAAGTGTGACTTGGACAGGTTGAGACAGTGGGCACACACAGTAGACAGTGATATATCAAAATGTGACTGGGTCAGGTTGAGAGAGAGGGCACACGGAGCACACAGTGATAAATGGTAGTGGATAAATGGAAGTGTGACTGATACAGGTTGAGAGAGTGGGCACACGGAGCACACAGTCATAAATAGAAATGTGACTGGGACAGGTTGGGAGACTGGGCACATGCAGCACACAGTGATAAATGGAACTGTGACTGGGACAGGTTGAGACAGTGGGCATGCGGAGCACCCAGTGAGAAATGGAAATGTGACTGGGACAGGTTGAGATAGTGGGCATACTCAGCACACAGTGATAAATGGAATTATGACTGGGACAGGTTGAGAGGGTGAGCACACGCAGCACACAGTGATAAACGGAAATGTGACTGGGACAGGTTGAGACAGTGGGCACACACAGTAGACAGTGATATATCGAAATGTGACTGGGTCAGGTTGAGAAAGAGGGCACACGGAGCACACAGTGATAAATGGTAGTGGATAAATGGAAGTGTGACTGATACAGGTTGTGAGAGCGAGCACACGGAGCACACAGTGATGAACGGAAATGTGACTGGGACAGGTTGAGACAGTGGGCACACACAGTAGACAGTGATATATCGAAATCTGACTGGGTCAGGTTGAGAGAGAGGGCACACGGAGCACACAGTGATAAATGGTAGTGGATAAATGGAAGTGTGACTGATACAGGTTGAGACAGTGGGCACACGGAGCACACAGTCATAAATGGAAATGTGACTGGGACAGGTTGAGGGAGTGGGCACATGCAGCACACAGTGATAAACGGAAGTGTGACTGGGACAGGTTGAGAGAGTGGGTACACGCAGCACACCGTGATAAATGGAAATGTGACTGGGTCAGGTTAAGAAAGTGGGCACACGGAGCACACAGTGATAAATGGAAATGTGACTCAGACATGTTGAGCGAGTGGGCGCACGCAGCACACAGTGATTAGTGGAAATGTGACTGTGACAGGTTGAGGGAGTGGGCACATGCAGCACACAGTGATAAATGGAAGTGTGACTGGGACAGGTTGAGAGAGTGGGCACACACAGCACCCAGTGATAAATGGAAATGTGACTGGGACAGGTTGAGAGAGTGGGCACATGCAGTACACAGTAATACATGTAAATGTGACTGGGACAGGTTGAGAGAGTAGGCACATGGAGCATACAGTGATAAATGGAAGTGTGACTGGGAGAAGTTTAGAGAGTGGGTACACGCAGCGCCCAGTGATGAATGGAAATGTGACTGGTGCAGGTTGAGACAGTGGGCACACGCAGCACCCTGTGTTATATCGAAATGTGACTGTGTCAGGTTGAGAGAGTGGGCACTCGGAGCACACAGTGATAAATGGAAGTGTGACTGGGACAGGTTGTGAGAGCGGGTATACGCAGCACACATTGATAAATGGAAGTCGATAAATGGAAATGACTGGGACAGGTTGAGCGAGTGGGCACACACAGCACACAGTCATAAATGGACTTGTGACTGGGACAGGTTGAGAGAGTCGGCACACGCAGCACACAGTGATAAATGGAAATGTGACTGGGACCGTTTTAGAGAGTGGGCACACACAGCGAAGAGTGATGAATGGAAATGTGACTGGGATAGGTTGAGAGAGTGGGCACGCGGAGCACACAGTGATAAATGGAAATGTGCGTGGGACAGGTTGAGAGAGTGGGCACGCGGTGCACACTGTGGTAAATGGAAATGTAACTGGGACAAGCTGAGAGAGTGGGCACACGCAGCACACAGTGATAAATGGAAATGTGCCTGGGACAGGTTTAGAGAGTGGGCACGCGGTGCACACTGTGATAAATGGAAGTGGATAAATGGCAGTGTAACTGGGACAGGTTTAGAGTCTGGGCACACGCAGCAGACAGTGATAAATGGAAATGTGACTGGGACAGGTTGGGAGACTGGGCACACGCGGCACACAGTGATAAATGTAAGTGTGATTGAGACAGGTTGAGACAGTGGGCATGCGGAGCACACAGTGATAATTGGAAGTGTGACTGGTAGAGGTTGAGAGACCTGGCACACGCAGCACACAGTGATAAATGGAAATGTGACTGGGACAGCTTGAAAGAGTCGGCACGCGGAGCTCTCAGTGATAAATGGAAATGTGATTGGGACAGGTTGAGAGACTGGGCACACGCAGCACACAGTGATAAATGGAAGTATGACTGGGACAGGTTGAGAGGGTGTGCACACGCAGCACCCAGTGATGAACGGAAATGTGACTGGGACAGGTTGAGACAGTGGGCACACACAGCACACAGTGTTATATCGAAATGTGACTGGGTCAGGTTGAGACAGTGAGCACACGGAGCACACAGTGATAAATGGTAGTGGATAAATGGAAGTGTGACTGATACAGGTTGAGAGAGTGGGCACACGCAGCACACAGTCATAAATGGAAATGTGACTGGGACAGGTTGTGAGAGTGGGCACACGGAGCACACAGTGATGAATGGCAGTGTGACTGGGACAGGTTGAGAGAGTGGGCACACGCAACACACAGTGATAAATGGAAATGTGATTGGGACAGGTTGAGAAAGTGGGCACACGCAGCACTCAGTGATAAATGGAAATGTGATGGGTCAGGTTGAGAGAGTGGGCACATGGAGCACACCGTGATAAATGGAAATGTGACTGGGTCAGGTTAAGAAAGTGGGCACACGGAGCACACAGTGATAAATGGAAATGTGACTGGGAGATGTTTAGAGAGTGGGCACACGCAGCGCACAGTGATAAATAGAAATGTGACTGGGGCAGGTTGAGACAGTGGGCACACGCAGCACACAGTGATATATCGAAATGTGACTGGGTCAGGTTGAGAGAGTGGGCACACGGAGCACACAGTGATAAATAGAAGTGGATAAATGGAAGTGTGTCTGATACAGCTTGAGAGAGTGGGCACACGGAGCACACAGTGATAAATGGAAATGTGACTGGGACAGGTTGAGAGAGTGGGCACATGGAGCACTTAGTGATAAATGGAAATGTGACTGGCTCAGGTTGAGAGAGTGGGCACGCGGTGCACACTGTGATAAATGGAAGTGGATAAATGGAAGTATGACTGCGACAGGTTGAGAGGGTGAGCACACGCAGCACACAGTGATGAACGGAAATGTGACTGGGACAGGCTGAGACAGTGGGCACACACAGCAGACAGTGATATATCGAAATGTGACTGGGTCAGATTGAGAGAGTGGGCACACGGAGCACACAGTGATAAATGGTAGTGGATGAATGGAAATGTGACTGATACAGGTTGAGAGGGTGGGCACACGCAGCACACAGTGATGAACGGAAATGTGACTGGGACAGATTGAGACAGTGGGCACACACAGCACACAGTTTTATATCGAAATGTGACTGGGTCAGGTTGAGAGAGTGGGCACACGGAGCACACAGTGATAAATGGAAATGTGACTGGGACAGGTTGAGACAGTGGGCACAGGCAGCACTCAGTGATAAATGGAAATGTGACTGGGTCAGGTTGAGAGAGTGGGCACATGGAGCACACCGTGATAAATGGAGATGTGACTGGGTCAGGTTAAGAAAGTGGGCACAGGGAGCACACAGTGATAAATGGAAATGTGACTGAGACATGTTGAGCGAGTGGGCACACGCAGCACACAGTGATTCGTGGAAATGTGACTGTGATAGGTTGAGGGAGTGGGCACATGCAGCACCCAATGATAAATGGAAGTGTGACTGGGACAGGTTGAGAGAGTGGGCACACACAGCACCCAGTGATAAATGGAAGTGTGACTGGGACCGGTTGAGAGAGTGGGCACACACAGCACCCAGTGATTAATGTAAATGTGACTGGGACAGGTTGAGAGAGTAGGCACATGGAGCATACAGTGATAAATGGAAATGTGACTGGGACAAGTTTTGAGAGTGGGCACACGCAGCGCAGAGTGATAAATGGAAATGTGACTGGGGCAGGTTGAGACAGTGGGCACACGGAGCACACAGTGATAATTCGAAATGTGATTGGGTTAGGTTGAGAAAGTGAGCTCACGGAGCACACAGTGATAAATGGAAGTGTGATTGAGACAGGTTGAGACAGTAGGCATGCGGAGCACCCAGTGATAATTGGAAGTGTGACTGGTAGAGGTTGAGAGACTGGGCACTTGCAGCACTCAGTGATAAGTGGAAATGTGACTGGTACAGGTTGAGAAAGTCGGCACATGGAGCAGCCAGTGATAAATGGAAATGTGACAGGGACAGGTTGACTGACTGGGCATATGCAGCACACAGTGATAAATGCAAGTATGACGGGGACAGGTTGAGAGGGTGGGCACACGCAGCACACAGTGATGAACGGAAATGTGACTGGGACAGGTTGAGACAGTGGGCACACACAGCACACAGTTTTATATCGAAATGTGATTGGGTCAGGTTGAGAGAGTGGGCACACGGAGCACACAGTGATAAATGGTAGTGGATAATTGGAAGTGTGACTGATACAGGTTGAGAGAGTGGGCACACGGAGCACACAGTCATAAATGGAAATGTGACTGGGACAGGTTGTGAGAGTGGGCACACGGAGCACACAGTGATGAACGGAAGTGTGACTGGGACAGGTTGAGAGAGTGGGCACACGCAGCACACAGTGATAAATGGAAATGTGACTGGGTCAGGTTGAGAGAGTGGGCACATGGAGCACACCGTGATAAATGGAAATGTGACTGGGTCAGGTTCAGAAAGTGGGCACACGGAGCACACAGTGATAAATGGAAATGTGACTGTGACAGGTTGAGGGAGTGGGCACATGCAGCACACAGTGATAAATGGAAGTGTGACTGGGACAGGTTGAGAGAGTGGGCACACACAGCACCCAGTGATAAATGGAAATGTGACTGGGACAGTTTGAGAGAGTGGGCACATGCAGTACACAGTAATACATGTAAATGTGACTGGGACAGGTTGAGAGAGTAGGCACATGGAGCATACAGTGATAAATGGAAGTGTGACTGGGAGAAATTTAGAGAGTGGGTACACGCAGCGCCCAGTGATAAATGGAAATGTGACTGGTGCAGGTTGAGACAGTGGGCACACGCAGCACCCAGTGTTATATCGAAATGTGACTGTGTCAGGTTGAGAGAGTGGGCACACGGAGCACACAGTGATAATTGGAAGTGTGACTGGGACAGGTTGTGAGAGCGGGTATACGCAGCACACATTGATAAATGGAAGTCGATAAATGGAAATGACTGGGACAGGTTGAGAGAGTGGGCACACGCGGCACACAGTGACAAATGGAAATGTGACTGGGACCGTTTTAGAGAGTGGGCACACACAGCGAAGAGTGATGAATGGAAATGTGACTGGGATAGGTTGAGAGAGTGGGCACGCAGAGCACACAGTGATAAATGGAAATGTGCGTGGGATAGGTTGAGAGAGTGGGCACGCGGTGCCCACTGTGGAAAATGGAAATGTAACTGGGACAAGCTGAGAGAGTGGGCACACGCAGCACACAGTGATAAATGGAAATGTGCCTGGGACAGGTTGAGAGAGTGGGCACGCGGTGCACACTGTGATAAATGGAAGTGGATAAATGGCAGTGTGACTGGGACAGGTTTAGAGTCTGGGCACACGCAGCAGACAGTGATAAATGGAAATGTGACTGGGACAGGTTGGGAGACTGGGCACACGCAGCACACAGTGATAAATGGAAGTGTGATTGAGACAGGTTGAGAGAGTGGGCATGCGGAGCACACAGTGATAATTGGAAGTGTGACTGGTAGAGGTTGAGAGACTGGGCGCACGCAGCACACAGTGATAAATGGAAATGTGACTGGGGCAGCTTGAAAGAGTCGGCACGCGGAGCTCTCAGTGATAAATGGAAATGTGATTGGGACAGGTTGAGAGACTGGGCACAGGCAGCACACAGTGATAAATGGAAGTATGACTGGGACAGGTTGAGAGGGTGAGCACGCGCAGCACACAGTGATGAACGGAAATGTGACTGGGACAGGTTGAGACAGTGGGCACACACAGCACACAGTGTTATATCGAAATGTGACTGGGTCAGGTTGAGACAGTGGGCACACGGAGCACACAGTGATAAATGGTAGTGGATAAATGGAAGTGTGACTGATACAGGTTGAGAGAGTGGGCACACGCAGCACACATTCATAAATGGAAATGTGACTGGGACAGGTTGTGAGAGTGGGCACATGGAGCACACCGTGATAAATGGAAATGTGACTGGGTCAGGTTAAGAAAGTGGGCACATGGAGCACACAGTGATAAATGGAAATGTGACTGGGAGAAGTTTAGAGAGTGGGCACACGCAGCGCACAGTGATAAATAGAAATGGGACTGGGGCAGGTTGAGACAGTGGGCACACGCAGCACACAGTGATATATCGAAATGTGACTGGGTCAGGTTGAGAGAGTGGGCACACGGAGCACACAGTGATAAATAGAAGTGGATAAATGGAAGTGTGACTGATACAGCTTGAGAGAGTGGGCACACGGAGCACACAGTGATAAATGGAAATGTGTCTGGGACAGGTTGAGAGAGTGGGCACATGGAGCACTTAGTGATAAATGGAAATGTGACTGGCTCAGGTTGAGAGAGTGGGCACGCGGTGCACAGTGTGATAAATGGAAGTGGATAAATGGCAGTGTGACTGGGACAGGTTTAGAGTCTGGGCACACGCAGGACACAGTGATGAATGGAAATGTCACTGGGACAGGTTGGGAGACTGGGCACACACAGCACACATTGATAAATGGAACTGTGATTGAGACAGGTTGAGACAGTGGGCATGCGGAGCACACAGTGATAATTGGAAGAGTGACTGGTAGAGGTTGAGAGACTGGGCACGCGCAGCACACAGTGATAAGTGGAAATGTGACTGGTACAGGTTGAGAGAGTCGGCACATGGAGCAGCCAGTGATAAATGGAAATGTGACAGGGACAGGTTGACAGACTGGGCATATGCAGCACACAGTGATAAATGGAAGTATGACTGGGACAGGTTGAGAGGGTGGGCACACGCAGCACACAGTGATGAACGGAAATGTGACTGGGACAGATTGAGACAGTGGGCACACACAGCACACAGTTTTATATCGAAATGTGACTGGGTCAGGTTGAGAGAGTGGGCACACGGAGCACACAGTGATAAATGGAAATGTGACTGGGACAGGTTGAGACAGTGGGCACAGGCAGCACTCAGTGATAAATGGAAATGTGACTGGGTCAGGTTGAGAGAGTGGGCACATGGAGCACACCGTGATAAATGGAGATGTGACTGGGTCAGGTTAAGAAAGTGGGCACAGGGAGCACACAGTGATAAATGGAAATGTGACTGAGACATGTTGAGCGAGTGGGCACACGCAGCACACAGTGATTCGTGGAAATGTGACTGTGATAGGTTGAGGGAGTGGGCACATGCAGCACCCAATGATAAATGGAAGTGTGACTGGGACAGGTTGAGAGAGTGGGCACACACAGCACCCAGTGATAAATGGAAGTGTGACTGGGACCGGTTGAGAGAGTGGGCACACACAGCACCCAGTGATTAATGTAAATGTGACTGGGACAGGTTGAGAGAGTAGGCACATGGAGCATACAGTGATAAATGGAAATGTGACTGGGACAAGTTTTGAGAGTGGGCACACGCAGCGCAGAGTGATAAATGGAAATGTGACTGGGGCAGGTTGAGACAGTGGGCACACGGAGCACACAGTGATAATTCGAAATGTGATTGGGTTAGGTTGAGAAAGTGAGCTCACGGAGCACACAGTGATAAATGGAAGTGTGATTGAGACAGGTTGAGACAGTAGGCATGCGGAGCACCCAGTGATAATTGGAAGTGTGACTGGTAGAGGTTGAGAGACTGGGCACTTGCAGCACTCAGTGATAAGTGGAAATGTGACTGGTACAGGTTGAGAAAGTCGGCACATGGAGCAGCCAGTGATAAATGGAAATGTGACAGGGACAGGTTGACTGACTGGGCATATGCAGCACACAGTGATAAATGCAAGTATGACGGGGACAGGTTGAGAGGGTGGGCACACGCAGCACACAGTGATGAACGGAAATGTGACTGGGACAGGTTGAGACAGTGGGCACACACAGCACACAGTTTTATATCGAAATGTGATTGGGTCAGGTTGAGAGAGTGGGCACACGGAGCACACAGTGATAAATGGTAGTGGATAATTGGAAGTGTGACTGATACAGGTTGAGAGAGTGGGCACACGGAGCACACAGTCATAAATGGAAATGTGACTGGGACAGGTTGTGAGAGTGGGCACACGGAGCACACAGTGATGAACGGAAGTGTGACTGGGACAGGTTGAGAGAGTGGGCACACGCAGCACACAGTGATAAATGGAAATGTGACTGGGTCAGGTTGAGAGAGTGGGCACATGGAGCACACCGTGATAAATGGAAATGTGACTGGGTCAGGTTCAGAAAGTGGGCACACGGAGCACACAGTGATAAATGGAAATGTGACTGTGACAGGTTGAGGGAGTGGGCACATGCAGCACACAGTGATAAATGGAAGTGTGACTGGGACAGGTTGAGAGAGTGGGCACACACAGCACCCAGTGATAAATGGAAATGTGACTGGGACAGTTTGAGAGAGTGGGCACATGCAGTACACAGTAATACATGTAAATGTGACTGGGACAGGTTGAGAGAGTAGGCACATGGAGCATACAGTGATAAATGGAAGTGTGACTGGGAGAAATTTAGAGAGTGGGTACACGCAGCGCCCAGTGATAAATGGAAATGTGACTGGTGCAGGTTGAGACAGTGGGCACACGCAGCACCCAGTGTTATATCGAAATGTGACTGTGTCAGGTTGAGAGAGTGGGCACACGGAGCACACAGTGATAATTGGAAGTGTGACTGGGACAGGTTGTGAGAGCGGGTATACGCAGCACACATTGATAAATGGAAGTCGATAAATGGAAATGACTGGGACAGGTTGAGAGAGTGGGCACACGCGGCACACAGTGACAAATGGAAATGTGACTGGGACCGTTTTAGAGAGTGGGCACACACAGCGAAGAGTGATGAATGGAAATGTGACTGGGATAGGTTGAGAGAGTGGGCACGCAGAGCACACAGTGATAAATGGAAATGTGCGTGGGATAGGTTGAGAGAGTGGGCACGCGGTGCCCACTGTGGAAAATGGAAATGTAACTGGGACAAGCTGAGAGAGTGGGCACACGCAGCACACAGTGATAAATGGAAATGTGCCTGGGACAGGTTGAGAGAGTGGGCACGCGGTGCACACTGTGATAAATGGAAGTGGATAAATGGCAGTGTGACTGGGACAGGTTTAGAGTCTGGGCACACGCAGCAGACAGTGATAAATGGAAATGTGACTGGGACAGGTTGGGAGACTGGGCACACGCAGCACACAGTGATAAATGGAAGTGTGATTGAGACAGGTTGAGAGAGTGGGCATGCGGAGCACACAGTGATAATTGGAAGTGTGACTGGTAGAGGTTGAGAGACTGGGCCCACGCAGCACACAGTGATAAATGGAAATGTGACTGGGGCAGCTTGAAAGAGTCGGCACGCGGAGCTCTCAGTGATAAATGGAAATGTGATTGGGACAGGTTGAGAGACTGGGCACAGGCAGCACACAGTGATAAATGGAAGTATGACTGGGACAGGTTGAGAGGGTGAGCACGCGCAGCACACAGTGATGAACGGAAATGTGACTGGGACAGGTTGAGACAGTGGGCACACACAGCACACAGTGTTATATCGAAATGTGACTGGGTCAGGTTGAGACAGTGGGCACACGGAGCACACAGTGATAAATGGTAGTGGATAAATGGAAGTGTGACTGATACAGGTTGAGAGAGTGGGCACACGCAGCACACAGTCATAAATGGAAATGTGACTGGGACAGGTTGTGAGAGTGGGCACATGGAGCACACCGTGATAAATGGAAATGTGACTGGGTCAGGTTAAGAAAGTGGGCACATGGATCACACAGTGATAAATGGAAATGTGACTGGGAGAAGTTTAGAGAGTGGGCACACACAGCGCACAGTGATAAATAGAAATGGGACTGGGGCAGGTTGAGACAGTGGGCACACGCAGCACACAGTGATATATCGAAATGTGACTGGGTCAGGTTGAGAGAGTGGGCACACGGAGCACACAGTGATAAATAGAAGTGGATAAATGCAAGTGTGACTGATACAGCTTGAGAGAGTGGGCACACGGAGCACACAGTGATAAATGGAAATGTGTCTGGGACAGGTTGAGAGAGTGGGCACATGGAGCACTTAGTGATAAATGGAAATGTGACTGGCTCAGGTTGAGAGAGTGGGCACGCGGTGCACAGTGTGATAAATGGAAGTGGATAAATGGCAGTGTGACTGGGACAGGTTTAGAGTCTGGGCACACGCAGGACACAGTGATGAATGGAAATGTCACTGGGACAGGTTGGGAGACTGGGCACACACAGCACACATTGATAAATGGAACTGTGATTGAGACAGGTTGAGACAGTGGGCATGCGGAGCACACAGTGATAATTGGAAGAGTGACTGGTAGAGGTTGAGAGACTGGGCACGCGCAGCACACAGTGATAAGTGGAAATGTGACTGGTACAGGTTGAGAGAGTCGGCACATGGAGCAGCCAGTGATAAATGGAAATGTGACAGGGACAGGTTGACAGACTGGGCATATGCAGCACACAGTGATAAATGGAAGTATGACTGGGACAGGTTGAGAGGGTGGGCACACGCAGCACACAGTGATGAACGGAAATGTGACTGGGACAGATTGAGACAGTGGGCACACACAGCACACAGTTTTATATCGAAATGTGACTGGGTCAGGTTGAGAGAGTGGGCACACGGAGCACACAGTGATAAATGGTAGTGGATAAATGGAAGTGTGACTGATACAGGTTGAGAGAGTGGGAGAAGCAGCACACAGGCATAAATGGAAATGTTACTGGGACAGGTTGTGAGAGTGGGCACACGGAGCACACAGTGATGAACGGAAGTGTGACAGGGACAGGTTGAGAGAGTGGGCACATGCAGCACACAGTGATAAATGGAAATGTGACTGGGTCAGGTTGAGAGAGTGGGCACATGGAGCACACAGTGATATATGGAAATGTGACTGAGACATGTTGAGCGAGTGGGCACACGCAGCACACAGTGATTAGTGAAAATGTGACTGTGACAGGTTGAGGGAGTGGGCATATGCAGCACACGTTAATAAATGGAAGTGTGACTGGGACAGGTTGAGAGAGTGGGCACACACAGCACCCAGTGATAAATGGAAATGTGACTGGGACAGGCTGAAAGAGTGGGCACACGTTGCACAGTATGATAATTCAAAGTGTGACTAGGACATGTTGAGAGACTGGGCACACGCACCACACAGTGATAAATAGAAATATGACTGGGACAGGCTGAGAGAGTGGGCACACGTTGCACAGAATGATAATTGAAAGTGTGACTAGGACATGTTGAGAGAGTGGGCAAATGCAGCACACAGTGATTAATGGAAATGTGACTGGTACAGGTTCAGAGAGTGGGCACATGCAGCACACAGTGATAGATGCAAATATGACTGGGTCTGGTTGAGAGACTTGGCACACTCAGCACACAGTGATAAATGGAAGGATGACTAGGACAGCTCCAGACACTGGGCACACGCAGTACACAGTGATATATCGAAATGTGACTGGGTCAGGTTGAGAGAGTGGGCACACGCAGCACACAGTGATAATTCTAAATGTGACTGCGTCAGGTTGAGAGAGTGGGCACACGGAGCACACAGTGACAAATGGGAATGGATAAATGGAAATGTAACTGGGACAGAATGAGAGAGTGGGGACACGCAGCACTCAGTGATAAATGGAGGTGTGGCTGGGACAGGTTGAGACAGTGGGCACACGCAGCACACAGTGATAATTCGAAATGTAACTGGCTCAGGTTGAGAGAGTGGGCACACGGAGCACACAGTGACAAATGGAAATGGATAAATGGAAGTGACTGGGACAGGTTGAGCGAGTGGGCACATGCAGCGCACAGTGACAAATGGAAATGTGTCTGGGAAAGGTTGAGAGACTAGGCTTTCGCAACACACAGTGATAAATGGAAATGTGACTGGGGCAGTTTGAGAGAGTGGGCACACGCAGCACACAGTCATAAATGGAAATGTGACTGGGACAGGTTGTGAGAGTGGGCATACAGAGCACACAGTGATGAATGGAAGTGTGACTGGGACAGGTTGAGAGAGTGGGCACACGCAGCACACAGTGATAAATGGAAATGTGACTGGGACAGGTTGAGACAGTGGGCACACGCAACACTCAGTGATAAATGGAAATGTGACTGGGTCAGGTTGAGAGAGTGGGCACATGGAGCACACCGTGATAAATGGAGATGTGACTGGGTCAGGTTAAGAAAGTGGGCACACGGAACATGCAGTGATAAATGGAAATGTGACTGAGACATGTTGAGCGAGTGGGCACACGCAGCACACAGTGATTAGTGGAAATGTGACTGTGAAAGGTTGAGGGAGTGGGCACATGCAGCACCCAATGATAAATGAAAGTGTGACTGGGACAGGTTGAGAGAGTGGGCACACACAGCACCCAGTCATAAATGGAAGTGTGACTGGGACAGGTTGAGAGAGTGGGCACACACAGCACCCAGTGATAAATGTAAATGTGACTGGGACAGGTTGAGAGAGTAGGCACATGGAGCATACAGTGATAAATGGAAATGTGACTGGGGCAGGTTGAGACAGTGGGCAAATGGAGCACACAGTGATGATTCGAAATGTGATTGGGTTAGGTTGAGAAAGTGAGCACACGGAGCACACAGTGATAAATGGAAATGCATAAATGTAAGTGTAACTGGGACAGGTTGAGAGAGTGGGCACACGCAGCACCCAGTGTTATATCGAAATGTGACTGGTGCAGGTTGAGACAGTGGGCACACGCAGCACCCAGTGTTATATCGAAATGTGACTGTGTCAGGTTGAGAGAGTGGGCACACGGAGCACACAGTGATAAATGGAAGTGTGACTGGGACAGGTTGTGAGAGCGGGTATACGCAGCACACATTGATAAATGGAAGTCGATAAATGGAAATGACTGGGACGGGTTGAGCGAGTGGGCACACGCAGCACACAGTGATAAATGGACTTGTGACTGGGACAGGTTGAGAGAGTGGGCACACGCAGCACACAGTGATAAATGGAAATGTGACTGGGACCGTTTTAGAGAGTGGGCACACACAGCGAAGAGTGATGAATGGAAATGTGACTGGGATAGGTTGAGAGAGTGGGCACGCGTAGCACACAGTGATAAATGGAAATGTGCGTGGGACAGGTTGAGAGAGTGGGCACGCGGTGCACACTGTGGAAAATGGAAATGTAACTGGGACGAGCTGAGAGAGTGGGCACACGCAGCACACAGTGATAAATGGAAATGTGCCTGGGACAGGTTGAGAGAGTGGGCACGCGGTGCACACTGTGATAAATGGAAGTGGATAAATGGCAGTGTGACTGGGACAGGTTTAGAGTCTGGGCACACGCAGCAGACAGTGATAAATGGAAATGTGACTGGGACAGGTTGGGAGACTGGGCACACGCAGCACACAGTGATGAACGGAAATGTGACTGGGACAGGTTGAGACAGTGGGCACACGCATCACACAGTTTTATATCGAAATGTGACTGGGTCAGGTTGAGAGAGTGGGCACACGGAGCACACAGTGATAAATGGTAGTGGATAAATGGAAGTGTGACTGATACAGGTTGAGAGAGTGGGAGAAGCAGCACACAGGCATAAATGGAAATGTTACTGGGACAGGTTGTGAGAGTGGGCACACGGAGCACACAGTGATGAACGGAAGTGTGACTGGGACAGGTTGAGAGAGTGGGCACACGCAGCACACTGTGATAAATGGAAATGTGACTGGGTCAGGTTGAGAGAGTGGGCCAATGGAGCACACCGTGATAAATGGAAATGTGACTGGGTCAGGTGAAGAAAGTGGGCACACGGAGCACACAGTCATATATGGAAATGTGACTGAGACATGTTGAGCGAGTGGGCACACGCAGCACACAGTGATTAGTGAAAATATGACTGTGACAGGTTGAGGGAGTGGGCACATGCAGCACACATTAATAAATGGAAGTGTGACTGGGACAGGTTGAGAGAGTGGGCACACACAGCACCCAGTGATAAATGGAAATGTGACTGGGACAGGCTGAAAGAGTGGGCACACGTTGCACAGTATGATAATTCAAAGTGTGACTAGGACATGTTGAGAGACTGGGCACACGCACCACACAGTGATAAATAGAAATATGACTGGGACAGGCTGAGAGAGTGGGCACACGTTGCACAGAATGATAATTGAAAGTGTGACTAGGACATGTTGAGATAGTGGGCACATGCAGCACACAGTGATTAATGGAAATGTGACTGGTACAGGTTCAGAGAGTGGGCACATGCAGCACACAGTGATAGATGCAAATGTGACTGGGTCTGGTTGAGAGACTGGGCACACTCAGCACACAGTGATAAATGGAAGGATGACTAGGACAGGTCCAGACAGTGGGCACACGCAGTACACAGTGGTATATCGAAATGTGACTGGGTCAGGTTGAGAGAGTGGGCACACGCAGCACACAGTGATAATTCTAAATGTGACTGCGTCAGGTTGAGAGAGTGGGCACACGGAGCACACAGTGACAAATGGGAATGGATAAATGGAAATGTAACTGGGACAGGATGAGAGAGTGGGGACACGCAGCACACAGTGATAAATGGAGGTGTGGCTGGGACAGGTTGAGACAGTGGGCACACGCAGCACACAGTGATAATTCGAAATGTAACTGGCTCAGGTTGAGAGAGTGGGCACACGGAGCACACAGTGACAAATGGAAATGGATAAATGGAAGTGACTGGGACAGGTTGAGCGAGTGGGCACATGCAGCGCACAGTGACAAATGGAAATGTGTCTGGGAAAGTTTGAGAGACTAGGCTTTCGCAACACACAGTGATAAATGGAAATGTGACTGGGACAGGTTGAGAGAGTGGGCACACGCAGCACACAGTCATAAATGGAAATGTGACTGGGACAGTTTGTGAGAGTGGGCATACAGAGCACACAGTGATGAATGGAAGTGTGACTGGGACAGATTGAGAGAGTGGGCACACGCAGCACACAGTGATAAATGGAAATGTGACTGGGACAGGTTAAGAAAGTGGGCACACGGAACACGCAGTGATAAATGGAAATGTGACTGAGACATGTTGAGCGAGTGGGCACACGCAGCACACAGTGATTAGTGGAAATGTGACTGTGACAGGTTGAGGGAGTGGGCTCATGCAGCACCCAATGATAAATGAAAGTGTGACTGGGACAGGTTGAGAGAGTGGGCACACACAGCACCCAGTCATAAATGGAAGTGTGACTGGGACAGGTTGAGAGAGTAGGCACACACAGCACCCAGTGATAAATGTAAATGTGACTGGGACAGGTTGAGAGAGTAGGCACATGGAGCATACAGTGATAAATGGAAATGTGACTGGGGCAGGTTGAGACAGTGGGCAAATGGAGCACACAGTGATGATTCGAAATGTGATTGGGTTAGGTTGAGAAAGTGAGCACACGGAGCACACAGTGATAAATAGAAATGCATAAATGTAAGTGTAACTGGGACAGGTTGAGAGAGTGGGCACACGCAGCACACAGTGATAAATGGAAATCTGAATGGGACAGGGTGAGCGAGTGGGCACATGGAGCACACAGTGATAAATGGAAATGTGACTGGGGCAGCTGTAGAGAGCGGGCACACGGAGCACACAGTGATAAATGGAAGAGTGACTGGGACAGGTTGTGAGAGCGGGCTTATGCAGCACACATTGATAAATGGAAGTCGATAAATGGAAGTGACTGGGACAGGTTGAGCGAGTGGGCACACGCAGCACACAGTGATAAGTGGGCTTGTGACTGGGACAGGTTGAGAGAGTGGGCACACGCAGCACACAGTGATAAATGGAGATGTGACTGGGACCGTTTTAGAGAGTGGGCACACACAGCGAACAGTGATAAATGGAAATGTGACTGGGATAGGTTGAGAGAGTGGGCACGCGGAGCACACAGTGATAAATGAAAATGTGCCTGGGACAGGTTGAGAGAGTAGGCACATGTAGCATACAGTGATAAATGGAAGTGTGACTGGGAGAAGTTTAGAGAGTGGGTATACGCAGCGCCCAGTGATAAATGGAAATGTGACTGGTGCAGGTTGAGACAGTGGGCACACGCAGCACCCAGTGTTATATCGAAATGTGACTGTGTCAGGTTGAGAGAGTGGGCACACGGAGCACACAGTGATAAATGGAAGTGTGACTGGGACAGGTTGTGAGAGCGGGTATACGCAGCACACATTGATAAATGGAAGTCGATAAATGGAAATGACTGGGACGGGTTGAGCGAGTGGGCACACGCAGCACACAGTGATAAATGGACTTGTGACTGGGACAGGTTGAGAGAGTGGGCACACGCAGCACACAGTGATAAATGGAAATGTGACTGGGACCGTTTTAGAGAGTGGGCACACACAGCGAAGAGTGATGAATGGAAATGTGACTGGGATAGGTTGAGAGAGTGGGCACGCGTAGCACACAGTGATAAATGGAAATGTGCGTGGGACAGGTTGAGAGAGTGGGCACGCGGTGCACACTGTGGAAAATGGAAATGTAACTGGGACGAGCTGAGAGAGTGGGCACACGCAGCACACAGTGATAAATGGAAATGTGCCTGGGACAGGTTGAGAGAGTGGGCACGCGGTGCACACTGTGATAAATGGAAGTGGATAAATGGCAGTGTGACTGGGACAGGTTTAGAGTCTGGGCACACGCAGCAGACAGTGATAAATGGAAATGTGACTGGGACAGGTTGGGAGACTGGGCACACGCAGCACACAGTGATGAACGGAAATGTGACTGGGACAGGTTGAGACAGTGGGCACACGCATCACACAGTTTTATATCGAAATGTGACTGGGTCAGGTTGAGAGAGTGGGCACACGGAGCACACAGTGATAAATGGTAGTGGATAAATGGAAGTGTGACTGATACAGGTTGAGAGAGTGGGAGAAGCAGCACACAGGCATAAATGGAAATGTTACTGGGACAGCTTGAAAGAGTCGGCACGCGGAGCTCTCAGTGATAAATGGAAATGTGATTGGGACAGGTTGAGAGAGTGGGCACATGCAGCACACAGTGATAAATGGAAATCTGAATGGGGCAGGTTTAGAGAGCGGGCACACGGAGCACACAGTGATAAATGGAAGTGTGACTGGGATAGGTTGTGAGAGCGGGCATATGCAGCACACATTGATAAATGGAAGTCGATAAATGGAAGTGACTGGGACAGGTTGAGCGAGTGGGCACACGCAGCACACAGTGATAAGTGGGCTTGTGACTGGGACGGGTTGAGAGAGTGGGCACACGCAGCACACAGTGATAAATGGAAATGTGACTGGGACCGTTTTAGAGAGTGGGCACACACAGCGAACAGTGATAAATGGAAATGTGACTGGGATAGGTTGAGAGAGTGGGCACGCGGAGCACACAGTGATAAATGGAAATGTGCCTGGGACAGGTTGGGAGAGTGGGCACGCGGTGCACACTGTGGTAAATGGAAATCTAACTGGGACAAGCTGGGAGTGTGGGCACACGCAGCACACAGTGATAAGTGGAAATGTGACTGGGACAGGTTGAGAGAGTGGGCACGGCGTGCACACTGTGATAAATGGAACTGGATAAATGGCAGTGTGACTGGGACAGGTTTAGAGTCTGGGCACACGCAGCACACAGTGATAAATGGAAATGTGACTGGGACAGGTTGGGAGACTGGGCACACGCAGCACACAGTGATAAATGGAACTGTGATTGAGACAGGTTGAGAGAGTGGGCACACACAGCCCCCAGTGATAACTAGAAATGTGACTGGGACAGGTTGAGAGAGTGGGCACATGCAGTACAAAGTAATACATGTAAATTTGACTGGGACAGGTGGAGAGAGTAGCCACATGGAGCATACAGTGATAAATGGAAATGTGACTGGGACAAGTTTCGAGAGTGGGCATACGCAGCGCACAATGATAAATGGAAATGTGACTGGGACAGGTTGAGAGAGTGGGCATGCGTTGCATACTGTGATAAATGGAAGTGGATAAATGGCAATGTGACTGGGACAGGTTGAGAGTGTGGGCAAACGCAGCACTCAGTGATAAATGGAAGTGGATAAATGGCAATGTGACTGGGACAGGTTGAGAGTGTGGGCAAACGCAGCACACAGTGATAAATGCAAGTGTGATTGAGACAGGTTGAGACAGTGGGCATGCGGAGCACACAGTGATAATTGGAAGTGTGACTGGTAGAGGTTGAGAGACTGGGCACGCGCAGCACACTGTGATAAGTGGAAATGTGACTGGTACAGGTTGAGAGAGTCGGCACATGGAGCAGCCAGTGATAAATGGAAATGTGACAGGGACAGGTTGACAGACTGGGCATATGCAGCACACAGTGATAAATGGAAGTATGACTGGGACAGGTTGAGAGGGTGGGCACACGCAGCACACGTGATGAACGGAAATGTGACTGGGACAGGTTGAGACAGTGGGCACACACAGCACACTGTTTTATATCGAAATGTGACTGGGTCAGGTTGAGAGAGTGGGCACACGGAGCACACAGTGATAAATGGTAGTGGATAAATGGAAGTGTGACTGATACAGGTTGAGAGAGTGGGAGAAGCAGCACACAGGCATAAATGGAAATGTTACTGGGACAGGTTGTGAGAGTGGGCACACGGAGCACACAGTGATGAAAGGAAGTGTGACTGGGACAGGTTGAGAGAGTGGGCACACGCAGCACACCGTGATAAATGGAAATGTGACTGGGTCAGGTGAAGAAAGTGGGCACATGGAGCACACAGTGATATATGGAAATGTGACTGTGACAGGTTGAGGGAGTGGGCACATGCAGCACCCAGTGATAAATGGAAATGTGACTGGGACAGGCTGAGAGAGTGGGCACACGTTGCACACAGTGATAGATGCAAATGTGACTGGGTCTGGTTGAGAGACTGGGCACACTCAGCACACAGTGATAAATGGAAGGATGACTAGGACAGGTCCAGACAGTGGGCACACGCAGTACACAGTGATATATCGAAATGTGACTGCGTCAGGTTGAGAGAGTGGGCACACGGAGCACACAGTGACAAATGGGAATGGATAAATGGAAATGTAACTGGGACAGGATGAGAGAGTGGGGACACGCAGCACACAGTGATAAATGGAGGTGTGGCTGGGACAGGTTGAGAGAGTGGGCACACGCAGCACACAGTGATAATTCGAAATGTAACTGGCTCAGGTTGAGAGAGTGGGCACACGGAGCACACAGTGACAAATGGAAATGGATAAATGGAAGTGACTGGGACAGGTTGAGCGAGTGGGCACATGCAGCGCACAGTGACAAATGGAAATGTGTCTGGGAAAGGTTGAGAGACTAGGCTTTCGCAACACACAGTGATAAATGGAAATGTGACTGGGACAGGTTGAGCGAGTGGGCACACGCAGCACACAGTCATAAATGGAAATGTGACTGGGACAGGTTGTGAGAGTGGGCATACAGAGCACACAGTGATGAATGGAAGTGTGACTGGGACAGGTTGAGAGAGTGGGCACACGCAGCACACAGTGATAAATGGAAATGTGGCTGGGACAGGTTAAGAAAGTGGGCACACGGAACACGCAGTGATAAATGGAAATGTGACTGAGACATGTTGAGCGAGTGGGCACACGCAGCACACAGTGATTAGTGGAAATGTGACTGTGACAGGTTGAGGGAGTGGGCTCATGCAGCACCCAATGATAAATGAAAGTGTGACTGGGACAGGTTGAGAGAGTGGGCACACACAGCACCCAGCCATCAATGGAAGTGTGACTGGGACAGGTTGAGAGAGTAGGCACACACAGCACCCAGTGATAAATGTAAATGTGACTGGGACAGGTTGAGAGAGTAGGCACATGGAGCATACAGTGATAAATGGAAATGTGACTGGGGCAGGTTGAGAGACTAGGCTTTCGCAACACACAGTGATAAATGGGCAAATGGAGCACACAGTGATGATTCGAAATGTGATTGGGTTAGGTTGAGAAAGTGAGCACACGGAGCACACAGTGATAAATGGAAATGTGACTGGGGCAGCTTTAGAGAGCGGGCACACGGAGCGCCCAGTGATAAATGGAAATGTGACTGGTGCAGGTTGAGACAGTGGGCACACGCAGCACCCAGTGTTATATCGAAATGTGACTGTGTCAGGTTGCGAGAGTGGGCACACGGAGTACACAGTGATAAATGGAAGTGTGACTGGGACAGGTTGAGAGAGTGGGCACGCGGAGCACACAGTGATAAATGGAAATGTGCGTGGGACAGGTTGAGAGAGTGGGCACGCGGTGCACACTGTGGAAAATGGAAATGTAACTGGGACAAGCTGAGAGAGTGGGCACACGCGGCACACAGTGATAAATGGAAATGTGCCTGGGACAGGTTGAGAGAGTGGGCACGCGGTGCACACTGTGATAAATGGAAGTGGATAAATGGCAGTGTGACTGGGACAGGTTTAGAGTCTGGGCACACGCAGCAGATAGTGATAAATGGAAATGTGACTGGGACAGGTTGGGAGACTGGGCAGACGCAGCACACAGTGATAAATGGAAGTGTGATTGAGACAGGTTGAGACAGTGGGCATGCGGAGCACACAGTGATAATTGGAAGTGTGACTGGTAGAGGTTGAGAGACTGGGCACACGCAGCACACAGTGATAAATGGAAATGTGACTGGGACAGCTTGAAAGAGTCGGCACGCGGAGCTCTCAGTGATAAATGGAAATGTGATTGGGACAGGTTGAGAGACTGGGCACACGCAGCACACAGTGATAAATGGAAGTATGACTGGGACAGGTTGAGAGAGTGGGCACATGCAGCACACAGTGATAAATGGAAATCTGAATGGGGCAGGTTTAGAGAGCGGGCACACGGAGCACACAGTGATAAATGGAAGTGTGACTGGGATAGGTTGTGAGAGCGGGCATATGCAGCACACATTGATAAATGGAAGTCGATAAATGGAAGTGACTGGGACAGGTTGAGCGAGTGGGCACACGCAGCAGACAGTGATAAGTGGGCTTGTGACTGGGACGGGTTGAGAGAGTGGGCACACGCAGCACACAGTGATAAATGGAAATGTGACTGGGACCGTTTTAGAGAGTGGGCACACACAGCGAACAGTGATAAATGGAAATGTGACTGGGATAGGTTGAGAGAGTGGGCACGCGGAGCACACAGTGATAAATGGAAATGTGCCTGGGACAGGTTGGGAGAGTGGGCACGCGGTGCACACTGTGGTAAATGGAAATCTTACTGGGACAAGCTGGGAGTGTGGGCACACGCAGCACACAGTGATAAATGGAAATGTGACTGGGACAGGTTGAGAGAGTGGGCACGGCGTGCACACTGTGATAAATGGAACTGGATAAATGGCAGTGTGACTGGGACAGGTTTAGAGTCTGGGCACACGCAGCACACAGTGATAAATGGAAATGTGACTGGGACAGGTTGGGAGACTGGGCACACGCAGCACACAGTGATAAATGGAACTGTGATTGAGACAGGTTGAGAGAGTGGGCACACACAGCCCCCAGTGATAACTAGAAATGTGACTGGGACAGGTTGAGAGAGTGGGCACATGCAGTACAAAGTAATACATGTAAATTTGACTGGGACAGGTGGAGAGAGTAGCCACATGGAGCATACAGTGATAAATGGAAATGTGACTGGGACAAGTTTCGAGAGTGGGCACACGCAGCGCACAATGATAAATGGAAATGTGACTGGGACAGGTTGAGAGAGTGGGCATGCGTTGCATACTGTGATAAATGGAAGTGGATAAATGGCAATGTGACTGGGACAGGTTGAGAGTGTGGGCAAACGCAGCACTCAGTGATAAATGGAAGTGGATAAATGGCAATGTGACTGGGACAGGTTGAGAGTGTGGGCAAACGCAGCACACAGTGATAAATGCAAGTGTGATTGAGACAGGTTGAGACAGTGGGCATGCGGAGCACACAGTGATAATTGGAAGTGTGACTGGTAGAGGTTGAGAGACTGGGCACGCGCAGCACACTGTGATAAGTGGAAATGTGACTGGTACAGGTTGAGAGAGTCGGCACATGGAGCAGCCAGTGATAAATGGAAATGTGACAGGGACAGGTTGACAGACTGGGCATATGCAGCACACAGTGATAAATGGAAGTATGACTGGGACAGGTTGAGAGGGTGGGCACACGCAGCACACGTGATGAACGGAAATGTGACTGGGACAGGTTGAGACAGTGGGCACACACAGCACACTGTTTTATATCGAAATGTGACTGGGTCAGGTTGAGAGAGTGGGCACACGGAGCACACAGTGATAAATGGTAGTGGATAAATGGAAGTGTGACTGATACAGGTTGAGAGAGTGGGAGAAGCAGCACACAGGCATAAATGGAAATGTTACTGGGACAGGTTGTGAGAGTGGGCACACGGAGCACACAGTGATGAAAGGAAGTGTGACTGGGACAGGTTGAGAGAGTGGGCACACGCAGCACACCGTGATAAATGGAAATGTGACTGGGTCAGGTGAAGAAAGTGGGCACATGGAGCACACAGTGATATATGGAAATGTGACTGTGACAGGTTGAGGGAGTGGGCACATGCAGCACCCAGTGATAAATGGAAATGTGACTGGGACAGGCTGAGAGAGTGGGCACACGTTGCACAGTATGATAATTCAAAGTGTGACTAGGACATGTTGAGAGACTGAGCACACGCACCACACAGTGATAAATAGAAATATGACTGGGACAGGCTGAGAGAGTGGGCACACGTTGCACACAGTGATAGATGCAAATGTGACTGGGTCTGGTTGAGAGACTGGGCACACTCAGCACACAGTGATAAATGGAAGGATGACTAGGACAGGTCCAGACAGTGGGCACACGCAGTACACAGTGATATATCGAAATGTGACTGCGTCAGGTTGAGAGAGTGGGCACACGGAGCACACAGTGACAAATGGGAATGGATAAATGGAAATGTAACTGGGACAGGATGAGAGAGTGGGGACACGCAGCACACAGTGATAAATGGAGGTGTGGCTGGGACAGGTTGAGAGAGTGGGCACACGCAGCACACAGTGATAATTCGAAATGTAACTGGCTCAGGTTGAGAGAGTGGGCACACGGAGCACACAGTGACAAATGGAAATGGATAAATGGAAGTGACTGGGACAGGTTGAGCGAGTGGGCACATGCAGCGCACAGTGACAAATGGAAATGTGTCTGGGAAAGGTTGAGAGACTAGGCTTTCGCAACACACAGTGATAAATGGAAATGTGACTGGGACAGGTTGAGCGAGTGGGCACACGCAGCACACAGTCATAAATGGAAATGTGACTGGGACAGGTTGTGAGAGTGGGCATACAGAGCACACAGTGATGAATGGAAGTGTGACTGGGACAGGTTGAGAGAGTGGGCACACGCAGCACACAGTGATAAATGGAAATGTGGCTGGGACAGGTTAAGAAAGTGGGCACACGGAACACGCAGTGATAAATGGAAATGTGACTGAGACATGTTGAGCGAGTGGGCACACGCAGCACACAGTGATTAGTGGAAATGTGACTGTGACAGGTTGAGGGAGTGGGCTCATGCAGCACCCAATGATAAATGAAAGTGTGACTGGGACAGGTTGAGAGAGTGGGCACACACAGCACCCAGCCATAAATGGAAGTGTGACTGGGACAGGTTGAGAGAGTAGGCACACACAGCACCCAGTGATAAATGTAAATGTGACTGGGGCAGGTTGAGACAGTGGGCAAATGGAGCACACAGTGATGATTCGAAATGTGATTGGGTTAGGTTGAGAAAGTGAGCACACGGAGCACACAGTGATAAATGCAAATGTGACTGGGGCAGCTTTAGAGAGCGGGCACACGGAGCACACAGTGATAAATGGAAGTGTGACTGGGACAGGTTGTGAGAGCTGGCTTATGCAGCACACATTGATAAATGGAAGTCGATAAATGGAAGTGACTGGGACAGGTTGAGCGAGTGGGCACACGCAGCACACAGTGATAAGTGGACTTGTGACTGGGACAGGTTGAGAGAGTGGGCACACGCAGCACACAGTGATAAATGGAGATGTGACTGGGACCGTTTTAGAGAGTGGGCACACACAGCGAACAGTGATAAATGGAAATGTGAATGGGATAGGTTGAGAGAGTGGGCACGCGGAGCACACAGTGATAAATGGAAGTGTGACTGGGATAGGTTGAGAGAGTGGGCACGCGGAGCACACAGTGATAAATGAAAATGTGCCTGGGACAGGTTGAGAGAGTAGGCACATGGAGCATACAGTGATAAATGGAAGTGTGACTGGGAGAAGTTTAGAGAGTGGGTACACGCAGCGCCCAGTGATAAATGGAAATGTGACTGGTGCAGGATGAGACAGTGGGCACACGCAGCACCCAGTGTTATATCGAAATGTGACTGTGTCAGGTTGCGAGAGTGGGCACACGGAGTACACAGTGATAAATGGAAGTGTGACTGGGACAGGTTGAGAGAGTGGGCACGCGGAGCACACAGTGATAAATGGAAATGTGCGTGGGACAGGTTGAGAGAGTGGGCACGCGGTGCACACTGTGGAAAATGGAAATGTAACTGGGACAAGCTGAGAGAGTGGGCACACGCGGCACACAGTGATAAATGGAAATGTGCCTGGGACAGGTTGAGAGAGTGGGTACGCGGTGCACACTGTGATAAATGGAAGTGGATAAATGGCAGTGTGACTGGGACAGGTTTAGAGTCTGGGCACACGCAGCAGATAGTGATAAATGGAAATGTGACTGGGACAGGTTGGGAGACTGGGCACACGCAGCACACAGTGATAAATGGAAGTGTGATTGAGACAGGTTGAGACAGTGGGCATGCGGAGCACACAGTGATAATTGGAAGTGTGACTGGTAGAGGTTCAGAGACTGGGCACACGCAGCACACAGTGATAAATGGAAATGTGACTGGGACAGCTTGAAAGAGTCGGCACGCGGAGCTCTCAGTGATAAATGGAAATGTGATTGGGACAGGTTGAGAGACTGGGCACACGCAGCACACAGTGATAAATGGAAGTATGACTGGGACAGGTTGAGAGAGTGGGCACATGCAGCACACAGTGATAAATGGAAATCTGAATGGGGCAGGTTTAGAGAGCGGTCCCACGGAGCACACAGTGATAAATGGAAGTGTGACTGGGATAGGTTGTGAGAGCGGGCATATGCAGCACACATTGATAAATGGAAGTCGATAAATGGAAGTGACTGGGACAGGTTGAGCGAGTGGGCACACGCAGCACACAGTGATAAGTGGGCTTGTGACTGGGACGGGTTGAGAGAGTGGGCACACGCAGCACACAGTGATAAATGGAAATGTGACTGGGACCGTTTTAGAGAGTGGGCACACACAGCGAACAGTGATAAATGGAAATGTGACTGGGATAGGTTGAGAGAGTGGGCACGCGGAGCACACAGTGATAAATGGAAATGTGCCTGGGACAGGTTGGGAGAGTGGGCACGCGGTGCACACTGTGGTAAATGGAAATCTAACTGGGACAAGCTGGGAGTGTGGGCACACGCAGCACACAGTGATAAATGGAAATGTGACTGGGACAGGTTGAGAGAGTGGGCACGGCGTGCACACTGTGATAAATGGAACTGGATAAATGGCAGTGTGACTGGGACAGGTTTAGAGTCTGGGCACACGCAGCACACAGTGATAAATGGAAATGTGACTGGGACAGGTTGGGAGACTGGGCACACGCAGCACACAGTGATAAATGGAACTGTGATTGAGACAGGTTGAGAGAGTGGGCACACACAGCCCCCAGTGATAACTGGAAATGTGACTGGGACAGGTTGAGAGAGTGGGCACATGCAGTACAAAGTAATACATGTAAATTTGACTGGGACAGGTGGAGAGAGTAGCCACATGGAGCATACAGTGATAAATGGAAATGTGACTGGGACAAGTTTCGAGAGTGGGCACACGCAGCGCACAATGATAAATGGAAATGTGACTGGGACAGGTTGAGAGAGTGGGCATGCGTTGCATACTGTGATAAATGGAAGTGGATAAATGGCAATGTGACTGGGACAGGTTGAGAGTGTGGGCAAACGCAGCACTCAGTGATAAATGGAAGTGGATAAATGGCAATGTGACTGGGACAGGTTGAGAGTGTGGGCAAACGCAGCACACAGTGATAAATGCAAGTGTGATTGAGACAGGTTGAGACAGTGGGCATGCGGAGCACACAGTGATAATTGGAAGTGTGACTGGTAGAGGTTGAGAGACTGGGGACGCGCAGCACACTGTGATAAGTGGAAATGTGACTGGTACAGGTTGAGAGAGTCGGCACATGGAGCAGCCAGTGATAAATGGAAATGTGACAGGGACAGGTTGACAGACTGGGCATATGCAGCACACAGTGATAAATGGAAGTATGACTGGGACAGGTTGAGAGGGTGGGCACACGCAGCACACGTGATGAACGGAAATGTGACTGGGACAGGTTGAGACAGTGGGCACACACAGCACACTGTTTTATATCGAAATGTGGCTGGGTCAGGTTGAGAGAGTGGGCACACAGAGCACACAGTGATAAATGGTAGTGGATAAATGGAAGTGTGACTGATACAGGTTGAGAGAGTGGGAGAAGCAGCACACAGGCATAAATGGAAATGTTACTGGGACAGGTTGTGAGAGTGGGCACACGGAGCACACAGTGATGAAAGGAAGTGTGACTGGGACAGGTTGAGAGAGTGGGCACACGCAGCACACCGTGATAAATGGAAATGTGACTGGGTCAGGTGAAGAAAGTGGGCACATGGAGCACACAGTGATATATGGAAATGTGACTGTGACAGGTTGAGGGAGTGGGCACATGCAGCACACATTAATAAATGGAAGTGTGACTGGGACAGGTTGAGAGAGTGGGCACACACAGCACCCAGTGATAAATGGAAATGTGACTGGGACAGGCTGAGAGAGTGGGCACACGTTGCACACAGAGATAGATGCAAATGTGACTGGGTCTGGTTGAGAGACTGGGCACACTCAGCACACAGTGATAAATGGAAGGATGACTAGGACAGGTCCAGACAGTGGGCACACGCAGTACACAGTGATATATCGAAATGTGACTGCGTCACGTTGAGAGAGTGGGCACACGGAGGACACAGTGACAAATGGGAATGGATAAATGGAAATGTAACTGGGACAGGATGAGAGAGTGGGGACACGCAGCACACAGTGATAAATGGAGGTGTGGCTGGGACAGGTTGAGAGAGTGGGCACACGCAGCACACAGTGATAATTCGAAATGTAACTGGCTCAGGTTGAGAGAGTGGGCACACGGAGCACACAGTGACAAATGGAAATGGATAAATGGAAGTGACTGGGACAGGTTGAGCGAGTGGGCACATGCAGCGCACAGTGACAAATGGAAATGTGTCTGGGAAAGTTTGAGAGACTAGGCTTTCGCAACACACAGTGATAAATGGAAATGTGACTGGGACAGGTTGAGCGAGTGGGCACACGCAGCACACAGTCAAAAATGGAAATGTGACTGGGACAGGTTGTGAGAGTGGGCATACAGAGCACACAGTGATGAATGGAAGTGTGACTGGGACAGGTTGAGAGAGTGGGCACACGCAGCACACAGTGATAAATGGAAATGTGGCTGGGACAGGTTGAGACAGTGGGCACACGCAGCACTCACTGATAAATGGAAATGTGACTGGGTCAGGTTGAGAGAGTGGGCACATGGAGCATACAGTGATAAATGGAAATGTGACTGGGGCAGGTTGAGACAGTGGGCAAATGGAGCACACAGTGATGATTCGAAATGTGATTGGGTTAGGTTGAGAAAGTGAGCACACGGAGCACACAGTGATAAATGGAAATGCATAAATGTAAGTGTAACTGGGACAGGTTGACAGAGTGGGCACACGCAGCACACAGTGATAAATGGAAATCTGAATGGGACAGGGTGAGCGAGTGGGCACATGGAGCACACAGTGATAAATGGAAATGTGACTGGGGCAGCTTTAGAGAGTGGGCACACGGAGCACACAGTGATGAATGGAAGTGTGACTGGGACAGGTTGTGAGAGCGGGCTTATGCAGCACACATTGATAAATGGAAGTTGATAAATGGAAGTGACTGGGACAGGTTGAGCGAGTGGGCACACGCAGCACACAGTGATAAGTGGGCTTGTGACTGGGACCGTTTTAGAGAGTGGGCACACACAGCGATCAGTGATAAATGGAAATGTGACTGGGATAGGTTGAGAGAGTGGGCACGCGGTGCACACTGTGGTAAATGGAAATGTAACTGGGACAAGCTGAGAGAGTGGGCACACGCAGCACACAGTGATAAATGGAAATGTGACTGGGACAGGTTGAGAGAGTGGGCACGGGGTGCCCACTGTGATAAATGGAAGTGGGTAAATGGCAGTGTGACTGGGACAGGTTTAGAGTCTGGGCACACGCAGCACACAGTGATAAATGGAAATGTGACTGGGACATGTTGGGAGACTGGGCACCCGCAGCACACAGTGATAAATGGAAGTATGACTGGGACAGGGTGAGAGGGTGAGCACACGCAGCACACAGTGATGAACGGAAATGTGACTGGGACAGTTTGAGACAGTGGGCACACACAGTAGACAGTGATATATCGAAATGTGACTGGGTCAGGTTGAGAGAGAGGGCACATGGAGCACTCAGTGATAAATGGTAGTGGATAAATGGAAGTGTGACTGATACAGGTTGAGAGAGTGGGCACACGGAGCACACAGTCATAAATGGAAATGTGACTGGGACAGGTTGTGAGAGTGGGCACAGGGAGCTCACAGTGAAAAATAGAAGTGTGACCGGGACAGGTTGAGAGAGTGGGCACACGCAGCACACAGTGATAAATGGAAATGTGACTGGGACAGCTTGAGAGAGTGGGCACACGCAGCACACAGTGATAAATGGAAATGTGACTGGGACAGCTTGAGACAGTGGGCACACGCAGCACACAGTGATGAACGGAAATGTGACTGGGACAGTTTGAGAGAGTGGGCACACACAGCACACAGTGATAAATGGATGTGTGACTGGTAGAGGTTGAGAGACTCGGCATAAGCAGCACACAGTGATAAATGGAAATGTGACTGGTACAGGTTGAGAGAGTCGGCACATGGAGTACCCAGTGAGAAATGGAAATGTGACTGGGACAGGTTGAGAGAGTGGGCACACTCAGAACACAGTGATAAATAGAAGTATGACTGGGACAGGTTGAGAGGGTGAGCACACGCAGCACACAGTGATAAACGGAAATGTGACTGGGACAGGCTGAGACAGTGGGCACACACAGCAAACAGTGATATATCGAAATGTGACTGGGTCAGGTTGAGAGAGTGGGCAAACGGAGCACACAGTGATAAATGCTAGTTGATGAATGGAAATGTGACTGATACAGGTTGAGAGAGTGGGCACACGCAGCACACAGTCATAAATGGAAATGTGACTGGGACAGGTTGTGAGAGTGGGCATACAGAGCACACAGTGATGAATGGAAGTGTGACTGGGACAGGTTGAGACAGTGGGCACACGCAGCACTCAGTGATAAATTGAAATGTGACTGGGTCAGGTTGAGAGAGTAGGCACATGGAGCACACCGTGATAAATGGGGATGTGACTGGGTCAGGTTAAGAAAGTGGGCACACGGAACACGCAGTGTTAAATGGAAATGTGACTGAGACATGTTGAGCGAGTGGGCACACGCAGTACACAGTGATTAGTGGAAATGTGACTGTGACAGGTTGAGGGAGTGGGCACATGCAGCACCCAATGATAAATGAAAGTGTGACTGGGACAGGTTGAGAGAGTGGGCACACACAGCACCCAGTCATAAATGGAAGTGTGACTGGGACAGGTTGAGAGAGTGGGCACACACAGCACCCAGTGATAAATGAAAATGTGACTGGGACAGGTTGAGAGAGTAGGTACATGGAGCATACAGTGATAAATGGAAATGTGACTGGGACAAATTTTGAGAGTGGGCACACGCAGCGCAGAGTGATAAATGGAAGTGTGACTGGGACTGGTTGAGAGAGTGGGCACACGCCGCACACAGTGTTAAATGGAAATGTGACTGGGACAGGCTGAGAGAGTGGGCACACGTTGCACAGAATGATATTTGAAAGTGTGACTAGGACATGTTGAGATAGTGGGCACATGCAGCACACAGTGATTAATGGAAATGTGACTGGTACAGGTTCAGAGAGTGGGCACATGCAGCACACAGTGATAGATGCAAATGTTACTGGGTCTGGTTGAGAGACTGGGCACACTCAGCACACAGTGATAAATGGAAGGATGACTAGGACAGGTCCAGACAGTGGGCACACGCAGTACACAGTGATATATCGAAATGTGACTGGGTCAGGTTGAGAGAGTGGGCACATGCAGCACACAGTGATAATTCTAAATGTGACTGCGTCAGGTTGAGAGAGAGGGCACACGGAGCACACAGTGACAAATGGGAATGGATAAATGGAAATGTAACTGGGACAGGATGAGAGAGTGGGGACACGCAGCACACAGTGATAAATGGAGGTGTGGCTAGGACAGGTTGAGAGAGTGGGCACACGCAGCACATAGTGATAATTCGAAATGTAACTGGCTCAGGTTGAGAGAGTGGGCACATGGAGCACACAGTGACAAATGGAAATGGATAAATGGAAGTGACTGGGACAGGTTGAGCGAGTGGGCACATGCAGCGCACAGTGACAAATGGAAATGTGTCTGGGAAAGTTTGAGAGACTAGGCTTTCGCAACACACAGTGATAAATGGAAATGTGACTGGGACAGGTTAAGAGAGTGGGCACACGCAGCACACAGTCATAAATGGAAATGTGACTGGGACAGGTTGTGAGAGTGGGCATACAGAGCACACAGTGATGAATGGAAGTGTGACTGGGACAGGTTGAGAGAGTGGGCACACGCAGCACACAGTGATAAATGGAAATGTGACTGGGACAGGTTGAGACAGTGGGCACACGCAGCACTCAGTGATAAATGGAAATGTGACTGGGTCAGGTTGAGAGAGTGGGCACATGGAGCACACCGTGATAAATGGAGATGTGACTGGGTCAGGTTAAGAAAGTGGGCACACGGAACACGCAGTGATAAATGGAAATGTGACTGAGACATGTTGAGCGAGTGGGCACATGCAGCACACAGTGATTAGTGGAAATGTGACTGTGACAGGTTGAGGGAGTCGGCACATGCAGCACCCAATGATAAATGAAAGTGTGACTGGGACAGGTTGAGAGAGTGGGCACACACAGCACCCAGTCATAAATGGAAGTGTGACTGGGACAGGTTGAGAGAGTGGGCACATGGAGCATACAGTGATAAATGGAAATGTGACTGGGGCAGGTTGAGACAGTGGGCAAATGGAGCACACAGTGATGATTCGAAATGTGATTGGGTTAGGTTGAGAAAGTGAGCACACGGAGCACACAGTGATAAATGGAAATGCATAAATGTAAGTGTAACTGGGACAGGTTGAGAGAGTGGGCACACGCAGCACACAGTGATAAATGGAAATCTGAATGGGACAGGGTGAGCGAGTGGGCACATGGAGCACACAGTGATAAATGGAAATGTGACTGGGGCAGCTTTAGAGAGCGGGCACACGGAGCACACAGTGATAAATGGAAGTGTGACTGGGACAGGTTGTGAGAGCGGGCTTATGCAGCACACATTGATAAATGGAAGTCGATAAATGGAAGTGACTGGGACAGGTTGAGCGAGTGGGCACACGCAGCACACAGTGATAAGTGGGCTTGTGACTGGGACAGGTTGAGAGAGTGGGCACACGCAGCACACAGTGATAAATGGAGATGTGACTGGGACCGTTTTAGAGAGTGGGCACACACAGCGAACAGTGATAAATGGAAATGTGACTGGGATAGGTTGAGAGAGTGGGCACGCGGAGCACACAGTGATAAATGAAAATGTGCCTGGGACAGGTTGAGAGAGTAGGCACATGGAGCATACAGTGATAAATGGAAGTGTGACTGGGAGAAGTTTAGAGAGTGGGTACACGCAGCGCCCAGTGATAAATGGAAATGTGACTGGTGCAGGTTGAGACAGTGGGCACACGCAGCACCCAGTGTTATATCGAAATGTGACTGTGTCAGGTTGAGAGAGTGGGCACACGGAGCACACAGTGATAAATGGAAGTGTGACTGGGACAGGTTGTGAGAGCGGGTATACGCAGCACACATTGATAAATGGAAGTCGATAAATGGAAATGACTGGGACAGGTTGAGCGAGTGGGCACATGCAGCACACAGTGATAAATGGACTTGTGACTGGGACAGGTTGAGAGAGTGGGTACGCGGAGCACACAGTGATAAATGGAAATGTGCGTGGGACAGGTTGAGAGAGTGGGCACGCGGTGCACACTGTGGAAAATGGAAATGTAACTGGGACAAGCTGAGAGAGTGGGCACACGCAGCACACAGTGATAAATGGAAATGTGCCTGGGACAGGTTGAGAGAGTGGGCACGCGGTGCAGACTGTGATAAATGGAAGTGGATAAATGGCAGTGTGACTGGGACAGGTTTAGAGTCTGGGCACACGCAGCAGACAGTGATAAATGGAAATGTGACTGGGACAGGTTGGGAGACTGGGCACACGCAGCATACAGTGATAAATGGAAGTGTGATTGAGACAGGTTGAGATAGTGGGCATGCGGAGCACACAGTGATAATTGGAAGTGTGACTGGTAGAGGTTGAGAGACTGGGCACACGCAGCACACAGTGATAAATGGAAATCTGACTGGGACAGCTTGAAAGAGTCGGCACGCGGAGCTCTCAGTGATAAATGGAAATGTGATTGGGACAGGTTGAGAGACTGGGCACACGCAGCACACATTGATAAATGGAAGTATGACTGGGACAGGTTGAGAGAGTGGGCACATGCAGCACACAGTGTTCAATGGAAATCTGAATGGGGCAGGTTTAGAGAGCGGGCACACGGAGCACACAGTGATAAATGGAAGTGTGACTGGGATAGGTTGTGAGAGCAGGCATATGCAGCACACATTGATAAATGGAAGTCGATAAATGGAAGTGACTGGGACAGGTTGAGCGAGTGGGCACACGCAGCACACAGTGATAAGTGGGCTTGTGACTGGGACGGGTTGAGAGAGTGGGCACACGCAGCACACAGTGATAAATGGAAATGTGACTGGGACCGTTTTAGAGAGTGGGCACACACAGCGAACAGTGATAAATGGAAATGTGACTGGGATAGGTTGAGAGAGTGGGCACGCGGAGCACACAGTGATAAATGGAAATGTGCCTGGGACAGGTTGGGAGAGTGGGCACGCGGTGCACACTGTGGTAAATGGAAATCTAACTGGGACAAGCTGGGAGTGTGGGCACACGCAGCACATAGTGATAAATGGAAATGTGACTGGGACAGGTTGAGAGAGTGGGCACGGCTTGCACACTGTGATAAATGGAACTGGATAAATGGCAGTGTGACTGCGACATGTTTAGAGTCTGGGCACACGCAGCACACAGTGATAAATGGAAATGTGACTGGGAAAGGTTGGGAGACTGGGCACACGCAGCACACAGTGATAAATGGAACTGTGATTGAGACAGGTTGAGAGAGTGGGCACACACAGCCCCCAGTGATAACTGGAAATGTGACTGGGACAGGTTGAGAGAGTGGGCACATGCAGTACAAAGTAATACATGTAAATTTGACTGGGACAGGTGGAGAGAGTAGCCACATGGAGCATACAGTGATAAATGGAAATGTGACTGGGACAAGTTTCGAGAGTGGGCACACGCAGCGCAGAATGATAAATGGAAATGGGACTGGGACAGGTTGAGAGAGTGGGCATGCGGTGCATACTGTGATAAATGGAAGTGGATAAATGGCAATGTGACTGGGACAGGTTGAGAGTGTGGGCAAACGCAGCACACAGTGATAAATGGAAGTGGATAAATGGCAATGTGACTGGGACAGGTTGAGAGTGTGGGCAAACGCAGCACACAGTGATAAATGGAAGTGTGATTGAGACAGGTTGAGACAGTGGGCATGCGGAGCACACAGTGATAATTGGAAGTGTGACTGGTAGAGGTTGAGAGACTGGGCACGCGCAGCACACTGTGATAAGTGGAAATGTGACTGGTACAGGTTGAGAGAGTCGGCACATGGAGCAGCCAGTGATAAATGGAAATGTGACAGGGAAAGGTTGACAGACTGGACATATGCAGCACACAGTGATAAATGGAAGTATGACTGGGACAGGTTGAGAGGGTGGGCACACGCAGCACACGTGATGAACGGAAATGTGACTGGGACAGGTTGAGATAGTGGGCACACACAGCACACAGTTTTATATCGAAATGTGACTGGGTCAGGTTGAGAGAGTGGGCACACGGAGCACACAGTGATAAATGGTAGTGGATAAATGGAAGTGTGACTGATACAGGTTGAGAGAGTGGGAGAAGCAGCACACAGGCATAAATGGAAATGTTACTGGGACAGGATGTGAGAGTGGGCACACGGAGCACACAGTGATGAACGGAAGTGTGACTGGGACAGGTTGAGAGAGTGGGCACACGCAGCACACCGTGATAAATGAAAATGTGACTGGGTCAGGTGAAGAAAGTGGGCACATGGAGCACACAGTGATATATGGAAATGTGACTGTGACAGGTTGAGGGAGTGGGCACATGCAGCACACATTAATAAATGGATGTGTGACTGGGACAGGTTGAGAGAGTGGGCACACACAGCACCCAGTGATAAATGGAAATGTGACTGGGACAGGCTGAGAGAGTGGGCACACGTTGCACAGTATGATAATTCAAAGTGTGACTAGGACATGTTGAGAGACTGGGCACACGCACCACACAGTGATAAATAGAAATATGACTGGGGCAGGCTGAGAGAGTGGGCACACGTTGCACACAGTGATAGATGCAAATGTGACTGGGTCTGGTTGAGAGACTGGGCACACTCAGCACACAGTGATAAATGGAAGGATGACTAGGACAGGTCCAGACAGTGGGCACACGCAGTACACAGTGATATATCGAAATGTGACTGCGTCAGGTTGAGAGAGTGGGCACACGGAGCACACAGTGACAAATGGGAATGGATAAATGGAAATGTAACTGGGACAGGATGAGAGAGTGGGGACACGCAGCACACAGTGATAAATGGAGGTGTGGCTGGGACAGGTTGAGAGAGTGGGCACACGCAGCACACAGTGATAATTCGAAATGTAACTGGCTCAGGTTGAGAGAGTGGGCACACGGAGCACACAGTGACAAATGGAAATGGATAAATGGAAGTGACTGGGACAGGTTGAGCGAGTGGGCACATGCAGCGCACAGTGACAAATGGAAATGTGTCTGGGAAAGGTTGAGAGACTAGGCTTTCGCAACACACAGTGATAAATGGAAATGTGACTGGGACAGGTTGAGCGAGTGGGCACACGCAGCACACAGTCATAAATGGAAATGTGACTGGGACAGGTTGTGAGAGTGGGCATACAGAGCACACAGTGATGAATGGACGTGTGACTGGGACAGGTTGAGAGAGTGGGCACACGCAGCACACAGTGATAAATGGAAATGTGGCTGGGACAGGTTGAGACAGTGGGCACACGCAGCACTCACTGATAAATGGAAATGTGACTGGGTCAGGTTGAGAGAGTGGGCACATGGAGCACACCGTGATAAATGGAGATGTGACTGGGTCAGGTTAAGAAAGTGGGCACACGGAACACGCAGTGATAAATGGAAATGTGACTGAGACATGTTGAGCGAGTGGGCACACTCGCTCACAGTGATTAGTGGAAATGTGACTGTGACAGGTTGAGGGAGTGGGCACATGCAGCACCCAATGATAAATGAAAGTGTGACTGGGACAGGTTGAGAGAGTGGGCACACACAGCACCCAGTCATAAATGGAAGTGTGACTGGGGCAGGTTGAGAGAGTGGGCACACACAGCACCCAGTGATAAATGGAAGTGTGACTGGGGCAGGTTGAGAGAGTGGGCACACACAGCACCCAGTGATAAATGTAAATGTGACTGGGACAGGTTGAGTGAGTAGGCACATGGAGCATACAGTGATAAATGTAAATGTGACTGGGGCAGGTTGAGACAGTGGGCAAATGGAGCACACAGTGATGATTCGAAATGTGATTGGGTTAGGTTGAGAAAGTGAGCACACGGAGCACACAGTGATAAATGGAAATGCATAAATGTAAGTGTAACTGGGACAGGTTGAGAGAGTGGGCACACGCAGCACACAGTGATAAATGGAAATCTGACTGGGACAGGGTGAGCGAGCGGGCACACGGAGCACACAGTGATGAATGGAAGTGTGACTGGGACAGGTTGTGAGAGCGGGCTTATGCAACACACATTGATAAATGGAAGTTGATAAATGGAAGTGACGGGGACAGTTTGAGCGAGTGGGCACACGCAGCACACAGTGATAAGTGGGCTTGTGACTGGGACAGGTTGAGAGAGTGGGCACACGCAGCACACAGTGATAAATGGAGATGTGACTGGGACCGTTTTAGAGAGTGGGCACACACAGCGAACAGTGATAAATGGAAATGTGACTGGGATAGGTTGAGAGAGTGGGCACGCGGTGCACACTGTGGTAAATGGAAATGTAACTGGGACAAGCTGAGAGAGTGGGCACACGCAGCACACAGTGATAAATGGAAATGTGACTGGGACAGGTTGAGAGAGTGGGCACATGGAGCACACCGTGATAAATGGAGATGTGACTGGGTCAGGTTAAGAAAGTGGGCACACGGAACACGCAGTGATAAATGGAAATGTGACTGAGACATGTTGAGCGAGTGGGCACACGCAGCACACAGTGATTAGTGGAAATGTGACTGTGACAGGTTGAGGGAGTGGGCACATGCAGTACAAAGTAATACATGTAAATTTGACTGGGACAGGTGGAGAGAGTAGCCACATGGAGCATACAGTGATAAATGGAAATGTGACTGGGACAAGTTTCGAGAGTGGGCACACGCAGCGCACAATGATAAATGGAAATGTGACTGGGACAGGTTGAGAGAGTGGGCATGCGTTGCATACTGTGATAAATGGAAGTGGATAAATGGCAATGTGACTGGGACAGGTTGAGAGTGTGGGCAAACGCAGCACTCAGTGATAAATGGAAGTGGATAAATGGCAATGTGACTGGGACAGGTTGAGAGTGTGGGCAAACGCAGCACACAGTGATAAATGCAAGTGTGATTGAGACAGGTTGAGACAGTGGGCATGCGGAGCACACAGTGATAATTGGAAGTGTGACTGGTAGAGGTTGAGAGACTGGGCACGCGCAGCACACTATGATAAGTGGAAATGTGACTGGTACAGGTTGAGAGAGTCGGCACATGGAGCAGCCAGTGATAAATGGAAATGTGACAGGGACAGGTTGACAGACTGGGCATATGCAGCACACAGTGATAAATGGAAGTATGACTGGGACAGGTTGAGAGGGTGGGCACACGCAGCACACGTGATGAACGGAAATGTGACTGGGACAGGTTGAGACAGTGGGCACACACAGCACACTGTTTTATATCGAAATGTGACTGGGTCAGGTTGAGAGAGTGGGCACACAGAGCACACAGTGATAAATGGTAGTGGATAAATGGAAGTGTGACTGATACAGGTTGAGAGAGTGGGAGAAGCAGCACACAGGCATAAATGGAAATGTTACTGGGACAGGTTGTGAGAGTGGGCACACGGAGCACACAGTGATGAAAGGAAGTGTGACTGGGACAGGTTGAGAGAGTGGGCACACGCAGCACACCGTGATAAATGGAAATGTGACTGGGTCAGGTGAAGAAAGTGGGCACATGGAGCACACAGTGATATATGGAAATGTGACTGTGACAGGTTGAGGGAGTGGGCACATGCAGCACACATTAATAAATGCAAGTGTGACTGGGACAGGTTGAGAGAGTGGGCACACACAGCACCCAGTGATAAATGGAAATGTGACTGGGACAGGCTGAGAGAGTGGGCACACGTTGCACAGTATGATAATTCAAAGTGTGACTAGGACATGTTGAGAGACTGGGCACACGCACCACACAGTGATAAATAGAAATATGACTGGGACAGGCTGAGAGAGTGGGCACACGTTGCACACAGAGATAGATGCAAATGTGACTGGGTCTGGTTGAGAGACTGGGCACACTCAGCACACAGTGATAAATGGAAGGATGACTAGGACAGGTCCAGACAGTGGGCACACGCAGTACACAGTGATATATCGAAATGTGACTGCGTCACGTTGAGAGAGTGGGCACACGGAGGACACAGTGACAAATGGGAATGGATAAATGGAAATGTAACTGGGACAGGATGAGAGAGTGGGGACACGCAGCACACAGTGATAAATGGAGGTGTGGCTGGGACAGGTTGAGAGAGTGGGCACACGCAGCACACAGTGATAATTCGAAATGTAACTGGCTCAGGTTGAGAGAGTGGGCACACGGAGCACACAGTGACAAATGGAAATGGATAAATGGAAGTGACTGGGACAGGTTGAGCGAGTGGGCACATGCAGCGCACAGTGACAAATGGAAATGTGTCTGGGAAAGTTTGAGAGACTAGGCTTTCGCAACACACAGTGATAAATGGAAATGTGACTGGGACAGGTTGAGCGAGTGGGCACACGCAGCACACAGTCAAAAATGGAAATGTGACTGGGACAGGTTGTGAGAGTGGGCATACAGAGCACACAGTGATGAATGGAAGTGTGACTGGGACAGGTTGAGAGAGTGGGCACACGCAGCACACAGTGATAAATGGAAATGTGGCTGGGACAGGTTGAGACAGTGGGCACACGCAGCACTCACTGATAAATGGAAATGTGACTGGGTCAGGTTGAGAGAGTGGGCACATGGAGCACACCGTGATAAATGGAGATGTGACTGGGTCAGGTTAAGAAAGTGGGCACACGGAACACGCAGTGATAAATGGAAATGTGACTGAGACATGTTGAGCGAGTGGGCACACGCAGCACACAGTGATTAGTGGAAATGTGACTGTGACAGGTTGAGGGAGTGGGCACATGCAGCACCCAGTCATAAATGGAAGTGTGACTGGGGCAGGTTGAGAGAGTGGGCACACACAGCACCCAGTGATAAATGTAAATGTGATTGGGACAGGTTGAGAGAGTAGGCACATGGAGCATACAGTGATAAATGGAAATGTGACTGGGGCAGGTTGAGACAGTGGGCAAATGGAGCACACAGTGATGATTCGAAATGTGATTGGGTTAGGTTGAGAAAGTGAGCACACGGAGCACACAGTGATAAATGGAAATGCATAAATGTAAGTGTAACTGGGACAGGTTGACAGAGTGGGCACACGCAGCACACAGTGATAAATGGAAATCTGAATGGGACAGGGTGAGCGAGTGGGCACATGGAGCACACAGTGATAAATGGAAATGTGACTGGGGCAGCTTTAGAGAGTGGGCACACGGAGCACACAGTGATGAATGGAAGTGTGACTGGGACAGGTTGTGAGAGCGGGCTTATGCAGCACACATTGATAAATGGAAGTTGATAAATGGAAGTGACTGGGACAGGTTGAGCGAGTGGGCACACGCAGCACACAGTGATAAGTGGGCTTGTGACTGGGACCGTTTTAGAGAGTGGGCACACACAGCGATCAGTGATAAATGGAAATGTGACTGGGATAGGTTGAGAGAGTGGGCACGCGGTGCACACTGTGGTAAATGGAAATGTAACTGGGACAAGCTGAGAGAGTGGGCACACGCAGCACACAGTGATAAATGGAAATGTGACTGGGACAGGTTGAGAGAGTGGGCACGGGGTGCCCACTGTGATAAATGGAAGTGGGTAAATGGCAGTGTGACTGGGACAGGTTTAGAGTCTGGGCACACGCAGCACACATTGATAAATGGAAATGTGACTGGGACATGTTGGGAGACTGGGCACCCGCAGCACACAGTGATAAATGGAAGTATGACTGGGACAGGGTGAGAGGGTGAGCACACGCAGCACACAGTGATGAACGGAAATGTGACTGGGACAGTTTGAGACAGTGGGCACACACAGTAGACAGTGATATATCGAAATGTGACTGGGTCAGGTTGAGAGAGAGGGCACATGGAGCACTCAGTGATAAATGGTAGTGGATAAATGGAAGTGTGACTGATACAGGTTGAGAGAGTGGGCACACGGAGCACACAGTCATAAATGGAAATGTGACTGGGACAGGTTGTGAGAGTGGGCACAGGGAGCTCACAGTGAAAAATAGAAGTGTGACCGGGACAGGTTGAGAGAGTGGGCACACGCAGCACACAGTGATAAATGGAAATGTGACTGGGACAGCTTGAGAGAGTGGGCACACGCAGCACACAGTGATAAATGGAAATGTGACTGGGACAGCTTGAGACAGTGGGCACACGCAGCACACAGTGATGAACGGAAATGTGACTGGGACAGTTTGAGAGAGTGGGCACACACAGCACACAGTGATAAATGGATGTGTGACTGGTAGAGGTTGAGAGACTCGGCATAAGCAGCACACAGTGATAAATGGAAATGTGACTGGTACAGGTTGAGAGAGTCGGCACATGGAGTACCCAGTGAGAAATGGAAATGTGACTGGGACAGGTTGAGAGAGTGGGCACACTCAGAACACAGTGATAAATAGAAGTATGACTGGGACAGGTTGAGAGGGTGAGCACACGCAGCACACAGTGATAAACGGAAATGTGACTGGGACAGGCTGAGACAGTGGGCACACACAGCAAACAGTGATATATCGAAATGTGACTGGGTCAGGTTGAGAGAGTGGGCAAACGGAGCACACAGTGATAAATGCTAGTTGATGAATGGAAATGTGACTGATACAGGTTGAGAGAGTGGGCACACGCAGCACACAGTCATAAATGGAAATGTGACTGGGACAGGTTGTGAGAGTGGGCATACAGAGCACACAGTGATGAATGGAAGTGTGACTGGGACAGGTTGAGACAGTGGGCACACGCAGCACTCAGTGATAAATTGAAATGTGACTGGGTCAGGTTGAGAGAGTAGGCACATGGAGCACACCGTGATAAATGGGGATGTGACTGGGTCAGGTTAAGAAAGTGGGCACACGGAACACGCAGTGTTAAATGGAAATGTGACTGAGACATGTTGAGCGAGTGGGCACACGCAGTACACAGTGATTAGTGGAAATGTGACTGTGACAGGTTGAGGGAGTGGGCACATGCAGCACCCAATGATAAATGAAAGTGTGACTGGGACAGGTTGAGAGAGTGGGCACACACAGCACCCAGTCATAAATGGAAGTGTGACTGGGACAGGTTGAGAGAGTGGGCACACACAGCACCCAGTGATAAATGAAAATGTGACTGGGACAGGTTGAGAGAGTAGGTACATGGAGCATACAGTGATAAATGGAAATGTGACTGGGACAAATTTTGAGAGTGGGCACACGCAGCGCAGAGTGATAAATGGAAGTGTGACTGGGACTGGTTGAGAGAGTGGGCACACGCCGCACACAGTGTTAAATGGAAATGTGACTGGGACAGGCTGAGAGAGTGGGCACACGTTGCACAGAATGATATTTGAAAGTGTGACTAGGACATGTTGAGATAGTGGGCACATGCAGCACACAGTGATTAATGGAAATGTGACTGGTACAGGTTCAGAGAGTGGGCACATGCAGCACACAGTGATAGATGCAAATGTTACTGGGTCTGGTTGAGAGACTGGGCACACTCAGCACACAGTGATAAATGGAAGGATGACTAGGACAGGTCCAGACAGTGGGCACACGCAGTACACAGTGATATATCGAAATGTGACTGGGTCAGGTTGAGAGAGTGGGCACACGCAGCACACAGTGATAATTCTAAATGTGACTGCGTCAGGTTGAGAGAGTGGGCACACGGAGCACACAGTGACAAATGGGAATGGATAAATGGAAATGTAACTGGGACAGGATGAGAGAGTGGGGACACGCAGCACACAGTGATAAATGGAGGTGTGGCTAGGACAGGTTGAGAGAGTGGGCACACGCAGCACATAGTGATAATTCGAAATGTAACTGGCTCAGGTTGAGAGAGTGGGCACATGGAGCACACAGTGACAAATGGAAATGGATAAATGGAAGTGACTGGGACAGGTTGAGCGAGTGGGCACATGCAGCGCACAGTGACAAATGGAAATGTGTCTGGGAAAGTTTGAGAGACTAGGCTTTCGCAACACACAGTGATAAATGGAAATGTGACTGGGACAGGTTAAGAGAGTGGGCACACGCAGCACACAGTCATAAATGGAAATGTGACTGGGACAGGTTGTGAGAGTGGGCATACAGAGCACACAGTGATGAATGGAAGTGTGACTGGGACAGGTTGAGAGAGTGGGCACACGCAGCACACAGTGATAAATGGAAATGTGACTGGGACAGGTTGAGACAGTGGGCACACGCAGCACTCAGTGATAAATGGAAATGTGACTGGGTCAGGTTGAGAGAGTGGGCACACGGAGGACACAGTGACAAATGGGAATGGATAAATGGAAATGTAACTGGGACAGGATGAGAGAGTGGGGACACGCAGCACACAGTGATAAATGGAGGTGTGGCTGGGACAGGTTGAGAGAGTGGGCACACGCAGCACACAGTGATAATTCGAAATGTAACTGGCTCAGGTTGAGAGAGTGGGCACACGGAGCACACAGTGACAAATGGAAATGGATAAATGGAAGTGACTGGGACAGGTTGAGCGAGTGGGCACATGCAGCGCACAGTGACAAATGGAAATGTGTCTGGGAAAGTTTGAGAGACTAGGCTTTCGCAACACACAGTGATAAATGGAAATGTGACTGGGACAGGTTGAGCGAGTGGGCACACGCAGCACACAGTCAAAAATGGAAATGTGACTGGGACAGGTTGTGAGAGTGGGCATACAGAGCACACAGTGATGAATGGAAGTGTGACTGGGACAGGTTGAGAGAGTGGGCACACGCAGCACACAGTGATAAATGGAAATGTGGCTGGGACAGGTTGAGACAGTGGGCACACGCAGCACTCACTGATAAATGGAAATGTGACTGGGTCAGGTTGAGAGAGTGGGCACATGGAGCACACCGTGATAAATGGAGATGTGACTGGGTCAGGTTAAGAAAGTGGGCACACGGAACACGCAGTGATAAATGGAAATGTGACTGAGACATGTTGAGCGAGTGGGCACACGCAGCACACAGTGATTAGTGGAAATGTGACTGTGACAGGTTGAGGGAGTGGGCACATGCAGCACCCAGTCATAAATGGAAGTGTGACTGGGGCAGGTTGAGAGAGTGGGCACACACAGCACCCAGTGATAAATGTAAATGTGATTGGGACAGGTTGAGAGAGTAGGCACATGGAGCATACAGTGATAAATGGAAATGTGACTGGGGCAGGTTGAGACAGTGGGCAAATGGAGCACACAGTGATGATTCGAAATGTGATTGGGTTAGGTTGAGAAAGTGAGCACACGGAGCACACAGTGATAAATGGAAATGCATAAATGTAAGTGTAACTGGGACAGGTTGACAGAGTGGGCACACGCAGCACACAGTGATAAATGGAAATCTGAATGGGACAGGGTGAGCGAGTGGGCACATGGAGCACACAGTGATAAATGGAAATGTGACTGGGGCAGCTTTAGAGAGTGGGCACACGGAGCACACAGTGATGAATGGAAGTGTGACTGGGACAGGTTGTGAGAGCGGGCTTATGCAGCACACATTGATAAATGGAAGTTGATAAATGGAAGTGACTGGGACAGGTTGAGCGAGTGGGCACACGCAGCACACAGTGATAAGTGGGCTTGTGACTGGGACCGTTTTAGAGAGTGGGCACACACAGCGATCAGTGATAAATGGAAATGTGACTGGGATAGGTTGAGAGAGTGGGCACGCGGTGCACACTGTGGTAAATGGAAATGTAACTGGGACAAGCTGAGAGAGTGGGCACACGCAGCACACAGTGATAAATGGAAATGTGACTGGGACAGGTTGAGAGAGTGGGCACGGGGTGCCCACTGTGATAAATGGAAGTGGGTAAATGGCAGTGTGACTGGGACAGGTTTAGAGTCTGGGCACACGCAGCACACATTGATAAATGGAAATGTGACTGGGACATGTTGGGAGACTGGGCACCCGCAGCACACAGTGATAAATGGAAGTATGACTGGGACAGGGTGAGAGGGTGAGCACACGCAGCACACAGTGATGAACGGAAATGTGACTGGGACAGTTTGAGACAGTGGGCACACACAGTAGACAGTGATATATCGAAATGTGACTGGGTCAGGTTGAGAGAGAGGGCACATGGAGCACTCAGTGATAAATGGTAGTGGATAAATGGAAGTGTGACTGATACAGGTTGAGAGAGTGGGCACACGGAGCACACAGTCATAAATGGAAATGTGACTGGGACAGGTTGTGAGAGTGGGCACAGGGAGCTCACAGTGAAAAATAGAAGTGTGACCGGGACAGGTTGAGAGAGTGGGCACACGCAGCACACAGTGATAAATGGAAATGTGACTGGGACAGCTTGAGAGAGTGGGCACACGCAGCACACAGTGATAAATGGAAATGTGACTGGGACAGCTTGAGACAGTGGGCACACGCAGCACACAGTGATGAACGGAAATGTGACTGGGACAGTTTGAGAGAGTGGGCACACACAGCACACAGTGATAAATGGATGTGTGACTGGTAGAGGTTGAGAGACTCGGCATAAGCAGCACACAGTGATAAATGGAAATGTGACTGGTACAGGTTGAGAGAGTCGGCACATGGAGTACCCAGTGAGAAATGGAAATGTGACTGGGACAGGTTGAGAGAGTGGGCACACTCAGAACACAGTGATAAATAGAAGTATGACTGGGACAGGTTGAGAGGGTGAGCACACGCAGCACACAGTGATAAACGGAAATGTGACTGGGACAGGCTGAGACAGTGGGCACACACAGCAAACAGTGATATATCGAAATGTGACTGGGTCAGGTTGAGAGAGTGGGCAAACGGAGCACACAGTGATAAATGCTAGTTGATGAATGGAAATGTGACTGATACAGGTTGAGAGAGTGGGCACACGCAGCACACAGTCATAAATGGAAATGTGACTGGGACAGGTTGTGAGAGTGGGCATACAGAGCACACAGTGATGAATGGAAGTGTGACTGGGACAGGTTGAGACAGTGGGCACACGCAGCACTCAGTGATAAATTGAAATGTGACTGGGTCAGGTTGAGAGAGTAGGCACATGGAGCACACCGTGATAAATGGGGATGTGACTGGGTCAGGTTAAGAAAGTGGGCACACGGAACACGCAGTGTTAAATGGAAATGTGACTGAGACATGTTGAGCGAGTGGGCACACGCAGTACACAGTGATTAGTGGAAATGTGACTGTGACAGGTTGAGGGAGTGGGCACATGCAGCACCCAATGATAAATGAAAGTGTGACTGGGACAGGTTGAGAGAGTGGGCACACACAGCACCCAGTCATAAATGGAAGTGTGACTGGGACAGGTTGAGAGAGTGGGCACACACAGCACCCAGTGATAAATGAAAATGTGACTGGGACAGGTTGAGAGAGTAGGTACATGGAGCATACAGTGATAAATGGAAATGTGACTGGGACAAATTTTGAGAGTGGGCACACGCAGCGCAGAGTGATAAATGGAAGTGTGACTGGGACTGGTTGAGAGAGTGGGCACACGCCGCACACAGTGTTAAATGGAAATGTGACTGGGACAGGCTGAGAGAGTGGGCACACGTTGCACAGAATGATATTTGAAAGTGTGACTAGGACATGTTGAGATAGTGGGCACATGCAGCACACAGTGATTAATGGAAATGTGACTGGTACAGGTTCAGAGAGTGGGCACATGCAGCACACAGTGATAGATGCAAATGTTACTGGGTCTGGTTGAGAGACTGGGCACACTCAGCACACAGTGATAAATGGAAGGATGACTAGGACAGGTCCAGACAGTGGGCACACGCAGTACACAGTGATATATCGAAATGTGACTGGGTCAGGTTGAGAGAGTGGGCACACGCAGCACACAGTGATAATTCTAAATGTGACTGCGTCAGGTTGAGAGAGTGGGCACACGGAGCACACAGTGACAAATGGGAATGGATAAATGGAAATGTAACTGGGACAGGATGAGAGAGTGGGGACACGCAGCACACAGTGATCAATGGAGGTGTGGCTAGGACAGGTTGAGAGAGTGGGCACACGCAGCACATAGTGATAATTCGAAATGTAACTGGCTCAGGTTGAGAGAGTGGGCACATGGAGCACACAGTGACAAATGGAAATGGATAAATGGAAGTGACTGGGACAGGTTGAGCGAGTGGGCACATGCAGCGCACAGTGACAAATGGAAATGTGTCTGGGAAAGTTTGAGAGACTAGGCTTTCGCAACACACAGTGATAAATGGAAATGTGACTGGGACAGGTTAAGAGAGTGGGCACACGCAGCACACAGTCATAAATGGAAATGTGACTGGGACAGGTTGTGAGAGTGGGCATACAGAGCACACAGTGATGAATGGAAGTGTGACTGGGACAGGTTGAGAGAGTGGGCACATGCAGCACACAGTGATAAATGGAAATGTGACTGGGACAGGTTGAGACAGTGGGCACACGCAGCACTCAGTGATAAATGGAAATGTGACTGGGTCAGGTTGAGAGAGTGGGCACACGGAGCACACCGTGATAAATGGAAGTGTGACTGGGACAGGTTGAGAGAGTGGGCACATGGAGCATACAGTGATAAATGGAAATGTGACTGGGGCAGGTTGAGACAGTGGGCAAATGGAGCACACAGTGATGATTCGAAATGTGATTGGGTTAGGTTGAGAAAGTGAGCACACGGAGCACACAGTGATAAATGGAAATGCATAAATGTAAGTGTAACTGGGACAGGTTGAGAGAGTGGGCACACGCAGCACACAGTGATAAATGGAAATCTGAATGGGACAGGGTGAGCGAGTGGGCACATGGAGCACACAGTGATAAATGGAAATGTGACTGGGGCAGCTTTAGAGAGCGGGCACACGGAGCACACAGTGATAAATGGAAGTGTGACTGGGACAGGTTGTGAGAGCGGGGCTTATGCAGCACACATTGATAAATGGAAGTCGATAAATGGAAGTGACTGGGACAGGTTGAGCGAGTGGGCACACGCAGCACACAGTGATAAGTGGGCTTGTGACTGGGACAGGTTGAGAGAGTGGGCACACGCAGCACACAGTGATAAATGGAGATGTGACTGGGACCGTTTTAGAGAGTGGGCACACACAGCGAACAGTGATAAATGGAAATGTGACTGGGATAGGTTGAGAGAGTGGGCACGCGGAGCACACAGTGATAAATGAAAATGTGCCTGGGACAGGTTGAGAGAGTAGGCACATGGAGCATACAGTGATAAATGGAAGTGTGACTGGAGAAGTTTAGAGAGTGGGTACACGCAGCGCCCAGTGATAAATGGAAATGTGACTGGGTGCAGGTTGAGACAGTGGGCACACGCAGCACCCAGTGTTATATCGAAATGTGACTGTGTCAGGTTGAGAGAGTGGGCACACGGAGCACACAGTGATAAATGGAAGTGTGACTGGGACAGGTTGTGAGAGCGGGTATACGCAGCACACATTGATAAATGGAAGTCGATAAATGGAAATGACTGGGACAGGTTGAGCGAGTGGGCACATGCAGCACACAGTGATAAATGGACTTGTGACTGGGACAGGTTGAGAGAGTGGGTACGCGGAGCACACAGTGATAAATGGAAATGTGCGTGGGACAGGTTGAGAGAGTGGGCACGCGGTGCACACTGTGGAAAATGGAAATGTAACTGGGACAAGCTGAGAGAGTGGGCACACGCAGCACACAGTGATAAATGGAAATGTGCCTGGGACAGGTTTGAGAGAGTGGGCACGCGGTGCAGACTGTGATAAATGGAAGTGGATAAATGGCAGTGTGACTGGGACAGGTTTAGAGTCTGGGCACACGCAGCAGACAGTGATAAATGGAAATGTGACTGGGACAGGTTGGGAGACTGGGCACACGCAGCATACAGTGATAAATGGAAGTGTGATTGAGACAGGTTGAGATAGTGGGCATGCGGAGCACACAGTGATAATTGGAAGTGTGACTGGTAGAGGTTGAGAGACTGGGCACACGCAGCACACAGTGATAAATGGAAATCTGACTGGGACAGCTTGAAAGAGTCGGCACGCGGAGCTCTCAGTGATAAATGGAAATGTGATTGGGACAGGTTTGAGAGACTGGGCACACGCAGCACACATTGATAAATGGAAGTATGACTGGGACAGGTTGAGAGAGTGGGCACATGCAGCACACAGTGTTCAATGGAAATCTGAATGGGGCAGGTTTAGAGAGCGGGCACACGGAGCACACAGTGATAAATGGAAGTGTGACTGGGATAGGTTGTGAGAGCAGGCATATGCAGCACACATTGATAAATGGAAGTCGATAAATGGAAGTGACTGGGACAGGTTGAGCGAGTGGGCACACGCAGCACACAGTGATAAGTGGGCTTGTGACTGGGACGGGTTGAGAGAGTGGGCACACGCAGCACACAGTGATAAATGGAAATGTGACTGGGACCGTTTTAGAGAGTGGGCACACACAGCGAACAGTGATAAATGGAAATGTGACTGGGATAGGTTGAGAGAGTGGGCACGCGGAGCACACAGTGATAAATGGAAAATGTGCCTGGGACAGGTTGGGAGAGTGGGCACGCGGTGCACACTGTGGTAAATGGAAATCTAACTGGGACAAGCTGGAGTGTGGGCACACGCAGCACATAGTGATAAATGGAAATGTGACTGGGACAGGTTGAGAGAGTGGGCACGGCTTGCACACTGTGATAAATGGAACTGGATAAATGGCAGTGTGACTGCGACATGTTTAGAGTCTGGGGCACACGCAGCACACAGTGATAAATGGGAAATGTGACTGGGAAAGGTTGGTGAGACTGGGCACACGCAGCACACAGTGATAAATGGAACTGTGATTGAGACAGGTTGAGAGAGTGGGCACACACAGCCCCCAGTGATAACTGGAAATGTGACTGGGACAGGTTGAGAGAGTGGGCACATGCAGTACAAAGTAATACATGTAAATTTGACTGGGACAGGTGGAGAGAGTAGCCACATGGAGCATACAGTGATAAATGGAAATGTGACTGGGACAAGTTTCGAGAGTGGGCACACGCAGCGCAGAATGATAAATGGAAATGGGACTGGGACAGGTTGAGACAGTGGGCATGCGGTGCATACTGTGATAAATGGAAGTGGATAAATGGCAATGTGACTGGGACAGGTTGAGAGTGTGGGCAAACGCAGCACACAGTGATAAATGGAAGTGGATAAATGGCAATGTGACTGGGACAGGTTGAGAGTGTGGGCAAACGCAGCACACAGTGATAAATGGAAGTGTGATTGAGACAGGTTGAGACAGTGGGCATGCGGAGCACACAGTGATAATTGGAAGTGTGACTGGTAGAGGTTGAGAGACTGGGCACGCGCAGCACACTGTGATAAGTGGAAATGTGACTGGTACAGGTTGAGAGAGTCGGCACATGGAGCAGCCAGTGATAAATGGAAATGTGACAGGGAAAGGTTGACAGACTGGACATATGCAGCACACAGTGATAAATGGAAGTATGACTGGGACAGGTTGAGAGGGTGGGCACACGCAGCACACGTGATGAACGGAAATGTGACTGGGACAGGTTGAGATAGTGGGCACACACAGCACACAGTTTTATATCGAAATGTGACTGGGTCAGGTTGAGAGAGTGGGCACACGGAGCACACAGTGATAAATGGTAGTGGATAAATGGAAGTGTGACTGATACAGGTTGAGAGAGTGGGAGAAGCAGCACACAGGCATAAATGGAAATGTTACTGGGACAGGATGTGAGAGTGGGCACACGGAGCACACAGTGATGAACGGAAGTGTGACTGGGACAGGTTGAGAGAGTGGGCACACGCAGCACACCGTGATAAATGAAAATGTGACTGGGTCAGGTGAAGAAAGTGGGCACATGGAGCACACAGTGATATATGGAAATGTGACTGTGACAGGTTGAGGGAGTGGGCACATGCAGCACACATTAATAAATGGATGTGTGACTGGGACAGGTTGAGAGAGTGGGCACACACAGCACCCAGTGATAAATGGAAATGTGACTGGGACAGGCTGAGAGAGTGGGCACACGTTGCACAGTATGATAATTCAAAGTGTGACTAGGACATGTTGAGAGACTGGGCACACGCACCACACAGTGATAAATAGAAATATGACTGGGGCAGGCTGAGAGAGTGGGCACACGTTGCACACAGTGATAGATGCAAATGTGACTGGGTCTGGTTGAGAGACTGGGCACACTCAGCACACAGTGATAAATGGAAGGATGACTAGGACAGGTCCAGACAGTGGGCACACGCAGTACACAGTGATATATCGAAATGTGACTGCGTCAGGTTGAGAGAGTGGGCACACGGAGCACACAGTGACAAATGGGAATGGATAAATGGAAATGTAACTGGGACAGGATGAGAGAGTGGGGACACGCAGCACACAGTGATAAATGGAGGTGTGGCTGGGACAGGTTGAGAGAGTGGGCACACGCAGCACACAGTGATAATTCGAAATGTAACTGGCTCAGGTTGAGAGAGTGGGCACACGGAGCACACAGTGACAAATGGAAATGGATAAATGGAAGTGACTGGGACAGGTTGAGCGAGTGGGCACATGCAGCGCACAGTGACAAATGGAAATGTGTCTGGGAAAGTTTGAGAGACTAGGCTTTCGCAACACACAGTGATAAATGGAAATGTGACTGGGACAGGTTGAGCGAGTGGGCACACGCAGCACACAGTCAAAAATGGAAATGTGACTGGGACAGGTTGTGAGAGTGGGCATACAGAGCACACAGTGATGAATGGAAGTGTGACTGGGACAGGTTGAGAGAGTGGGCACACGCAGCACACAGTGATAAATGGAAATGTGGCTGGGACAGGTTGAGACAGTGGGCACACGCAGCACTCACTGATAAATGGAAATGTGACTGGGTCAGGTTGAGAGAGTGGGCACATGGAGCACACCGTGATAAATGGAGATGTGACTGGGTCAGGTTAAGAAAGTGGGCACACGGAACACGCAGTGATAAATGGAAATGTGACTGAGACATGTTGAGCGAGTGGGCACACGCAGCACACAGTGATTAGTGGAAATGTGACTGTGACAGGTTGAGGGAGTGGGCACATGCAGCACCCAGTCATAAATGGAAGTGTGACTGGGGCAGGTTGAGAGAGTGGGCACACACAGCACCCAGTGATAAATGTAAATGTGATTGGGACAGGTTGAGAGAGTAGGCACATGGAGCATACAGTGATAAATGGAAATGTGACTGGGGCAGGTTGAGACAGTGGGCAAATGGAGCACACAGTGATGATTCGAAATGTGATTGGGTTAGGTTGAGAAAGTGAGCACACGGAGCACACAGTGATAAATGGAAATGCATAAATGTAAGTGTAACTGGGACAGGTTGACAGAGTGGGCACACGCAGCACACAGTGATAAATGGAAATCTGAATGGGACAGGGTGAGCGAGTGGGCACATGGAGCACACAGTGATAAATGGAAATGTGACTGGGGCAGCTTTAGAGAGTGGGCACACGGAGCACACAGTGATGAATGGAAGTGTGACTGGGACAGGTTGTGAGAGCGGGCTTATGCAGCACACATTGATAAATGGAAGTTGATAAATGGAAGTGACTGGGACAGGTTGAGCGAGTGGGCACACGCAGCACACAGTGATAAGTGGGCTTGTGACTGGGACCGTTTTAGAGAGTGGGCACACACAGCGATCAGTGATAAATGGAAATGTGACTGGGATAGGTTGAGAGAGTGGGCACGCGGTGCACACTGTGGTAAATGGAAATGTAACTGGGACAAGCTGAGAGAGTGGGCACACGCAGCACACAGTGATAAATGGAAATGTGACTGGGACAGGTTGAGAGAGTGGGCACGGGGTGCCCACTGTGATAAATGGAAGTGGGTAAATGGCAGTGTGACTGGGACAGGTTTAGAGTCTGGGCACACGCAGCACACATTGATAAATGGAAATGTGACTGGGACATGTTGGGAGACTGGGCACCCGCAGCACACAGTGATAAATGGAAGTATGACTGGGACAGGGTGAGAGGGTGAGCACACGCAGCACACAGTGATGAACGGAAATGTGACTGGGACAGTTTGAGACAGTGGGCACACACAGTAGACAGTGATATATCGAAATGTGACTGGGTCAGGTTGAGAGAGAGGGCACATGGAGCACTCAGTGATAAATGGTAGTGGATAAATGGAAGTGTGACTGATACAGGTTGAGAGAGTGGGCACACGGAGCACACAGTCATAAATGGAAATGTGACTGGGACAGGTTGTGAGAGTGGGCACAGGGAGCTCACAGTGAAAAATAGAAGTGTGACCGGGACAGGTTGAGAGAGTGGGCACACGCAGCACACAGTGATAAATGGAAATGTGACTGGGACAGCTTGAGAGAGTGGGCACACGCAGCACACAGTGATAAATGGAAATGTGACTGGGACAGCTTGAGACAGTGGGCACACGCAGCACACAGTGATGAACGGAAATGTGACTGGGACAGTTTGAGAGAGTGGGCACACACAGCACACAGTGATAAATGGATGTGTGACTGGTAGAGGTTGAGAGACTCGGCATAAGCAGCACACAGTGATAAATGGAAATGTGACTGGTACAGGTTGAGAGAGTCGGCACATGGAGTACCCAGTGAGAAATGGAAATGTGACTGGGACAGGTTGAGAGAGTGGGCACACTCAGAACACAGTGATAAATAGAAGTATGACTGGGACAGGTTGAGAGGGTGAGCACACGCAGCACACAGTGATAAACGGAAATGTGACTGGGACAGGCTGAGACAGTGGGCACACACAGCAAACAGTGATATATCGAAATGTGACTGGGTCAGGTTGAGAGAGTGGGCAAACGGAGCACACAGTGATAAATGCTAGTTGATGAATGGAAATGTGACTGATACAGGTTGAGAGAGTGGGCACACGCAGCACACAGTCATAAATGGAAATGTGACTGGGACAGGTTGTGAGAGTGGGCATACAGAGCACACAGTGATGAATGGAAGTGTGACTGGGACAGGTTGAGACAGTGGGCACACGCAGCACTCAGTGATAAATGGAAATGTGACTGGGTCAGGTTGAGAGAGTGGGCACATGGAGCACACCGTGATAAATGGAGATGTGACTGGGTCAGGTTAAGAAAGTGGGCACACGGAACACGCAGTGATAAATGGAAATGTGACTGAGACATGTTGAGCGAGTGGGCACATGCAGCACACAGTGATTAGTGGAAATGTGACTGTGACAGGTTGAGGGAGTCGGCACATGCAGCACCCAATGATAAATGAAAGTGTGACTGGGACAGGTTGAGAGAGTGGGCACACACAGCACCCAGTCATAAATGGAAGTGTGACTGGGACAGGTTGAGAGAGTGGGCACATGGAGCATACAGTGATAAATGGAAATGTGACTGGGGCAGGTTGAGACAGTGGGCAAATGGAGCACACAGTGATGATTCGAAATGTGATTGGGTTAGGTTGAGAAAGTGAGCACACGGAGCACACAGTGATAAATGGAAATGCATAAATGTAAGTGTAACTGGGACAGGTTGAGAGAGTGGGCACACGCAGCACACAGTGATAAATGGAAATCTGAATGGGACAGGGTGAGCGAGTGGGCACATGGAGCACACAGTGATAAATGGAAATGTGACTGGGGCAGCTTTAGAGAGCGGGCACACGGAGCACACAGTGATAAATGGAAGTGTGACTGGGACAGGTTGTGAGAGCGGGCTTATGCAGCACACATTGATAAATGGAAGTCGATAAATGGAAGTGACTGGGACAGGTTGAGCGAGTGGGCACACGCAGCACACAGTGATAAGTGGGCTTGTGACTGGGACAGGTTGAGAGAGTGGGCACACGCAGCACACAGTGATAAATGGAGATGTGACTGGGACCGTTTTAGAGAGTGGGCACACACAGCGAACAGTGATAAATGGAAATGTGACTGGGATAGGTTGAGAGAGTGGGCACGCGGAGCACACAGTGATAAATGAAAATGTGCCTGGGACAGGTTGAGAGAGTAGGCACATGGAGCATACAGTGATAAATGGAAGTGTGACTGGGAGAAGTTTAGAGAGTGGGTACACGCAGCGCCCAGTGATAAATGGAAATGTGACTGGTGCAGGTTGAGACAGTGGGCACACGCAGCACCCAGTGTTATATCGAAATGTGACTGTGTCAGGTTGAGAGAGTGGGCACACGGAGCACACAGTGATAAATGGAAGTGTGACTGGGACAGGTTGTGAGAGCGGGTATACGCAGCACACATTGATAAATGGAAGTCGATAAATGGAAATGACTGGGACAGGTTGAGCGAGTGGGCACATGCAGCACACAGTGATAAATGGACTTGTGACTGGGACAGGTTGAGAGAGTGGGTACGCGGAGCACACAGTGATAAATGGAAATGTGCGTGGGACAGGTTGAGAGAGTGGGCACGCGGTGCACACTGTGGAAAATGGAAATGTAACTGGGACAAGCTGAGAGAGTGGGCACACGCAGCACACAGTGATAAATGGAAATGTGCCTGGGACAGGTTGAGAGAGTGGGCACGCGGTGCAGACTGTGATAAATGGAAGTGGATAAATGGCAGTGTGACTGGGACAGGTTTAGAGTCTGGGCACACGCAGCAGACAGTGATAAATGGAAATGTGACTGGGACAGGTTGGGAGACTGGGCACACGCAGCATACAGTGATAAATGGAAGTGTGATTGAGACAGGTTGAGATAGTGGGCATGCGGAGCACACAGTGATAATTGGAAGTGTGACTGGTAGAGGTTGAGAGACTGGGCACACGCAGCACACAGTGATAAATGGAAATCTGACTGGGACAGCTTGAAAGAGTCGGCACGCGGAGCTCTCAGTGATAAATGGAAATGTGATTGGGACAGGTTGAGAGACTGGGCACACGCAGCACACATTGATAAATGGAAGTATGACTGGGACAGGTTGAGAGAGTGGGCACATGCAGCACACAGTGTTCAATGGAAATCTGAATGGGGCAGGTTTAGAGAGCGGGCACACGGAGCACACAGTGATAAATGGAAGTGTGACTGGGATAGGTTGTGAGAGCAGGCATATGCAGCACACATTGATAAGTGGAAGTCGATAAATGGAAGTGACTGGGACAGGTTGAGCGAGTGGGCACACGCAGCACACAGTGATAAGTGGGCTTGTGACTGGGACGGGTTGAGAGAGTGGGCACACGCAGCACACAGTGATAAATGGAAATGTGACTGGGACCGTTTTAGAGAGTGGGCACACACAGCGAACAGTGATAAATGGAAATGTGACTGGGATAGGTTGAGAGAGTGGGCACGCGGAGCACACAGTGATAAATGGAAATGTGCCTGGGACAGGTTGGGAGAGTGGGCACGCGGTGCACACTGTGGTAAATGGAAATCTAACTGGGACAAGCTGGGAGTGTGGGCACACGCAGCACATAGTGATAAATGGAAATGTGACTGGGACAGGTTGAGAGAGTGGGCACGGCTTGCACACTGTGATAAATGGAACTGGATAAATGGCAGTGTGACTGCGACATGTTTAGAGTCTGGGCACACGCAGCACACAGTGATAAATGGAAATGTGACTGGGAAAGGTTGGGAGACTGGGCACACGCAGCACACAGTGATAAATGGAACTGTGATTGAGACAGGTTGAGAGAGTGGGCACACACAGCCCCCAGTGATAACTGGAAATGTGACTGGGACAGGTTGAGAGAGTGGGCACATGCAGTACAAAGTAATACATGTAAATTTGACTGGGACAGGTGGAGAGAGTAGCCACATGGAGCATACAGTGATAAATGGAAATGTGACTGGGACAAGTTTCGAGAGTGGGCACACGCAGCGCAGAATGATAAATGGAAATGGGACTGGGACAGGTTGAGAGAGTGGGCATGCGGTGCATACTGTGATAAATGGAAGTGGATAAATGGCAATGTGACTGGGACAGGTTGAGAGTGTGGGCAAACGCAGCACACAGTGATAAATGGAAGTGGATAAATGGCAATGTGACTGGGACAGGTTGAGAGTGTGGGCAAACGCAGCACACAGTGATAAATGGAAGTGTGATTGAGACAGGTTGAGACAGTGGGCATGCGGAGCACACAGTGATAATTGGAAGTGTGACTGGTAGAGGTTGAGAGACTGGGCACGCGCAGCACACTGTGATAAGTGGAAATGTGACTGGTACAGGTTGAGAGAGTCGGCACATGGAGCAGCCAGTGATAAATGGAAATGTGACAGGGAAAGGTTGACAGACTGGACATATGCAGCACACAGTGATAAATGGAAGTATGACTGGGACAGGTTGAGAGGGTGGGCACACGCAGCACACGTGATGAACGGAAATGTGACTGGGACAGGTTGAGATAGTGGGCACACACAGCACACAGTTTTATATCGAAATGTGACTGGGTCAGGTTGAGAGAGTGGGCACACGGAGCACACAGTGATAAATGGTAGTGGATAAATGGAAGTGTGACTGATACAGGTTGAGAGAGTGGGAGAAGCAGCACACAGGCATAAATGGAAATGTTACTGGGACAGGATGTGAGAGTGGGCACACGGAGCACACAGTGATGAACGGAAGTGTGACTGGGACAGGTTGAGAGAGTGGGCACACGCAGCACACCGTGATAAATGAAAATGTGACTGGGTCAGGTGAAGAAAGTGGGCACATGGAGCACACAGTGATATATGGAAATGTGACTGTGACAGGTTGAGGGAGTGGGCACATGCAGCACACATTAATAAATGGATGTGTGACTGGGACAGGTTGAGAGAGTGGGCACACACAGCACCCAGTGATAAATGGAAATGTGACTGGGACAGGCTGAGAGAGTGGGCACACGTTGCACAGTATGATAATTCAAAGTGTGACTAGGACATGTTGAGAGACTGGGCACACGCACCACACAGTGATAAATAGAAATATGACTGGGGCAGGCTGAGAGAGTGGGCACACGTTGCACACAGTGATAGATGCAAATGTGACTGGGTCTGGTTGAGAGACTGGGCACACTCAGCACACAGTGATAAATGGAAGGATGACTAGGACAGGTCCAGACAGTGGGCACACGCAGTACACAGTGATATATCGAAATGTGACTGCGTCAGGTTGAGAGAGTGGGCACACGGAGCACACAGTGACAAATGGGAATGGATAAATGGAAATGTAACTGGGACAGGATGAGAGAGTGGGGACACGCAGCACACAGTGATAAATGGAGGTGTGGCTGGGACAGGTTGAGAGAGTGGGCACACGCAGCACACAGTGATAATTCGAAATGTAACTGGCTCAGGTTGAGAGAGTGGGCACACGGAGCACACAGTGACAAATGGAAATGGATAAATGGAAGTGACTGGGACAGGTTGAGCGAGTGGGCACATGCAGCGCACAGTGACAAATGGAAATGTGTCTGGGAAAGGTTGAGAGACTAGGCTTTCGCAACACACAGTGATAAATGGAAATGTGACTGGGACAGGTTGAGCGAGTGGGCACACGCAGCACACAGTCATAAATGGAAATGTGACTGGGACAGGTTGTGAGAGTGGGCATACAGAGCACACAGTGATGAATGGACGTGTGACTGGGACAGGTTGAGAGAGTGGGCACACGCAGCACACAGTGATAAATGGAAATGTGGCTGGGACAGGTTGAGACAGTGGGCACACGCAGCACTCACTGATAAATGGAAATGTGACTGGGTCAGGTTGAGAGAGTGGGCACATGGAGCACACCGTGATAAATGGAGATGTGACTGGGTCAGGTTAAGAAAGTGGGCACACGGAACACGCAGTGATAAATGGAAATGTGACTGAGACATGTTGAGCGAGTGGGCACACTCGCTCACAGTGATTAGTGGAAATGTGACTGTGACAGGTTGAGGGAGTGGGCACATGCAGCACCCAATGATAAATGAAAGTGTGACTGGGACAGGTTGAGAGAGTGGGCACACACAGCACCCAGTCATAAATGGAAGTGTGACTGGGACAGGTTGAGAGAGTGGGCACACACAGCACCCAGTGATAAATGGAAGTGTGACTGGGGCAGGTTGAGAGAGTGGGCACACACAGCACCCAGTGATAAATGGAAGTGTGACTGGGACAGGTTGTGAGAGCGGGTATACGCAGCACACATTGATAAATGGAAGTCGATAAATGGAAATGACTGGGACAGGTTGAGCGAGTGGGCACACACAGCACACAGTCATAAATGGACTTGTGACTGGGACAGGTTGAGAGAGTCGGCACACGCAGCACACAGTGATAAATGGAAATGTGACTGGGACCGTTTTAGAGAGTGGGCACACACAGCGAAGAGTGATGAATGGAAATGTGACTGGGATAGGTTGAGAGAGTGGGCACGCGGAGCACACAGTGATAAATGGAAATGTGCGTGGGACAGGTTGAGAGAGTGGGCACGCGGTGCACACTGTGGTAAATGGAAATGTAACTGGGACAAGCTGAGAGAGTGGGCACACGCAGCACACAGTGATAAATGGAAATGTGCCTGGGACAGGTTTAGAGAGTGGGCACGCGGTGCACACTGTGATAAATGGAAGTGGATAAATGGCAGTGTAACTGGGACAGGTTTAGAGTCTGGGCACACGCAGCAGACAGTGATAAATGGAAATGTGACTGGGACAGGTTGGGAGACTGGGCACACGCGGCACACAGTGATAAATGTAAGTGTGATTGAGACAGGTTGAGACAGTGGGCATGCGGAGCACACAGTGATAATTGGAAGTGTGACTGGTAGAGGTTGAGAGACCTGGCACACGCAGCACACAGTGATAAATGGAAATGTGACTGGGACAGCTTGAAAGAGTCGGCACGCGGAGCTCTCAGTGATAAATGGAAATGTGATTGGGACAGGTTGAGAGACTGGGCACACGCAGCACACAGTGATAAATGGAAGTATGACTGTGACAGGTTGAGAGGGTGTGCACACGCAGCACCCAGTGATGAACGGAAATGTGACTGGGACAGGTTGAGACAGTGGGCACACACAGCACACAGTGTTATATCGAAATGTGACTGGGTCAGGTTGAGACAGTGAGCACACGGAGCACACAGTGATAAATGGTAGTGGATAAATGGAAGTGTGACTGATACAGGTTGAGAGAGTGGGCACACGCAGCACACAGTCATAAATGGAAATGTGACTGGGACAGGTTGTGAGAGTGGGCACACGGAGCACACAGTGATGAATGGCAGTGTGACTGGGACAGGTTGAGAGAGTGGGCACACGCAACACACAGTGATAAATGGAAATGTGATTGGGACAGGTTGAGAAAGTGGGCACACGCAGCACTCAGTGATAAATGGAAATGTGATGGGTCAGGTTGAGAGAGTGGGCACATGGAGCACACCGTGATAAATGGAAATGTGACTGGGTCAGGTTAAGAAAGTGGGCACACGGAGCACACAGTGATAAATGGAAATGTGACTGGGAGATGTTTAGAGAGTGGGCACACGCAGCGCACAGTGATAAATAGAAATGTGACTGGGGCAGGTTGAGACAGTGGGCACACGCAGCACACAGTGATATATCGAAATGTGACTGGGTCAGGTTGAGAGAGTGGGCACACGGAGCACACAGTGATAAATAGAAGTGGATAAATGGAAGTGTGTCTGATACAGCTTGAGAGAGTGGGCACACGGAGCACACAGTGATAAATGGAAATGTGACTGGGACAGGTTGAGAGAGTGGGCACATGGAGCACTTAGTGATAAATGGAAATGTGACTGGCTCAGGTTGAGAGAGTGGGCACGCGGTGCACACTGTGATAAATGGAAGTGGATAAATGGAAGTATGACTGGGACAGGTTGAGAGGGTGAGCACACGCAGCACACAATGATGAACGGAAATGTGACTGGGACAGGCTGAGACAGTGGGCACACACAGCAGACAGTGATATATCGAAATGTGACTGGGTCAGATTGAGAGAGTGGGCACACGGAGCACACAGTGATAAATGGTAGTGGATGAATGGAAATGTGACTGATACAGGTTGAGAGGGTGGGCACACGCAGCACACAGTCATAAATGGAAATGTGACTGGGACAGGTTGTGAGAGTGGGCACACGCAACACACAGTGATGAATGGAAGTGTGACTGGGACAGGTTGAGAGAGTGGGCACACGCAGCACACAGTGATAAATGGAAATGTGACTGGGACAGGTTGAGACAGTGGGCACAGGCAGCACTCAGTGATAAATGGAAATGTGACTGGGTCAGGTTGAGAGAGTGGGCACATGGAGCACACCGTGATAAATGGAGATGTGACTGGGTCAGGTTAAGAAAGTGGGCACAGGGAGCACACAGTGATAAATGGAAATGTGACTGAGACATGTTGAGCGAGTGGGCACACGCAGCACACAGTGATTCGTGGAAATGTGACTGTGATAGGTTGAGGGAGTGGGCACATGCAGCACCCAATGATAAATGGAAGTGTGACTGGGACAGGTTGAGAGAGTGGGCACACACAGCACCCAGTGATAAATGGAAGTGTGACTGGGACCGGTTGAGAGAGTGGGCACACACAGCACCCAGTGATTAATGTAAATGTGACTGGGAGAGGTTGAGAGAGTAGGCACATGGAGCATACAGTGATAAATGGAAATGTGACTGGGACAAGTTTTGAGAGTGGGCACACGCAGCGCAGAGTGATAAATGGAAATGTGACTGGGGCAGGTTGAGACAGTGGGCACACGGAGCACACAGTGATAATTCGAAATGTGATTGGGTTAGGTTGAGAAAGTGAGCTCACGGAGCACACAGTGATAAATGGAAGTGTGATTGAGACAGGTTGAGACAGTAGGCATGCGGAGCACCCAGTGATAATTGGAAGTGTGACTGGTAGAGGTTGAGAGACTGGGCACTTGCAGCACTCAGTGATAAGTGGAAATGTGACTGGTACAGGTTGAGAAAGTCGGCACATGGAGCAGCCAGTGATAAATGGAAATGTGACAGGGACAGGTTGACTGACTGGGCATATGCAGCACACAGTGATAAATGCAAGTATGACGGGGACAGGTTGAGAGGGTGGGCACACGCAGCACACAGTGATGAACGGAAATGTGACTGGGACAGGTTGAGACAGTGGGCACACACAGCACACAGTTTTATATCGAAATGTGATTGGGTCAGGTTGAGAGAGTGGGCACACGGAGCACACAGTGATAAATGGTAGTGGATAATTGGAAGTGTGACTGATACAGGTTGAGAGAGTGGGCACACGGAGCACACAGTCATAAATGGAAATGTGACTGGGACAGGTTGTGAGAGTGGGCACACGGAGCACACAGTGATGAACGGAAGTGTGACTGGGACAGGTTGAGAGAGTGGGCACACGCAGCACACAGTGATAAATGGAAATGTGACTGGGTCAGGTTGAGAGAGTGGGCACATGGAGCACACCGTGATAAATGGAAATGTGACTGGGTCAGGTTCAGAAAGTGGGCACACGGAGCACACAGTGATAAATGGAAATGTGACTGTGACAGGTTGAGGGAGTGGGCACATGCAGCACACAGTGATAAATGGAAGTGTGACTGGGACAGGTTGAGAGAGTGGGCACACACAGCACCCAGTGATAAATGGAAATGTGACTGGGACAGTTTGAGAGAGTGGGCACATGCAGTACACAGTAATACATGTAAATGTGACTGGGACAGGTTGAGAGAGTAGGCACATGGAGCATACAGTGATAAATGGAAGTGTGACTGGGAGAAATTTAGAGAGTGGGTACACGCAGCGCCCAGTGATAAATGGAAATGTGACTGGTGCAGGTTGAGACAGTGGGCACACGCAGCACCCAGTGTTATATCGAAATGTGACTGTGTCAGGTTGAGAGAGTGGGCACACGGAGCACACAGTGATAATTGGAAGTGTGACTGGGACAGGTTGTGAGAGCGGGTATACGCAGCACACATTGATAAATGGAAGTCGATAAATGGAAATGACTGGGACAGGTTGAGAGAGTGGGCACACGCGGCACACAGTGACAAATGGAAATGTGACTGGGACCGTTTTAGAGAGTGGGCACACACAGCGAAGAGTGATGAATGGAAATGTGACTGGGATAGGTTGAGAGAGTGGGCACGCAGAGCACACAGTGATAAATGGAAATGTGCGTGGGATAGGTTGAGAGAGTGGGCACGCGGTGCCCACTGTGGAAAATGGAAATGTAACTGGGACAAGCTGAGAGAGTGGGCACACGCAGCACACAGTGATAAATGGAAATGTGCCTGGGACAGGTTGAGAGAGTGGGCACGCGGTGCACACTGTGATAAATGGAAGTGGATAAATGGCAGTGTGACTGGGACAGGTTTAGAGTCTGGGCACACGCAGCAGACAGTGATAAATGGAAATGTGACTGGGACAGGTTGGGAGACTGGGCACACGCAGCACACAGTGATAAATGGAAGTGTGATTGAGACAGGTTGAGAGAGTGGGCATGCGGAGCACACAGTGATAATTGGAAGTGTGACTGGTAGAGGTTGAGAGACTGGGCCCACGCAGCACACAGTGATAAATGGAAATGTGACTGGGGCAGCTTGAAAGAGTCGGCACGCGGAGCTCTCAGTGATAAATGGAAATGTGATTGGGACAGGTTGAGAGACTGGGCACAGGCAGCACACAGTGATAAATGGAAGTATGACTGGGACAGGTTGAGAGGGTGAGCACGCGCAGCACACAGTGATGAACGGAAATGTGACTGGGACAGGTTGAGACAGTGGGCACACACAGCACACAGTGTTATATCGAAATGTGACTGGGTCAGGTTGAGACAGTGGGCACACGGAGCACACAGTGATAAATGGTAGTGGATAAATGGAAGTGTGACTGATACAGGTTGAGAGAGTGGGCACACGCAGCACACAGTCATAAATGGAAATGTGACTGGGACAGGTTGTGAGAGTGGGCACATGGAGCACACCGTGATAAATGGAAATGTGACTGGGTCAGGTTAAGAAAGTGGGCACATGGAGCACACAGTGATAAATGGAAATGTGACTGGGAGAAGTTTAGAGAGTGGGCACACGCAGCGCACAGTGATAAATAGAAATGGGGCTGGGGCAGGTTGAGAGAGTGGGCACACGGAGCACACAGTGATAAATAGAAGTGGATAAATGGAAGTGTGACTGATACAGCTTGAGAGAGTGGGCACACGGAGCACACAGTGATAAATGGAAATGTGTCTGGGACAGGTTGAGAGAGTGGGCACATGGAGCACTTAGTGATAAATGGAAATGTGACTGGCTCAGGTTGAGAGAGTGGGCACGCGGTGCACAGTGTGATAAATGGAAGTGGATAAATGGCAGTGTGACTGGGACAGGTTTAGAGTCTGGGCACACGCAGGACACAGTGATGAATGGAAATGTCACTGGGACAGGTTGGGAGACTGGGCACACACAGCACACATTGATAAATGGAACTGTGATTGAGACAGGTTGAGACAGTGGGCATGCGGAGCACACAGTGATAATTGGAAGAGTGACTGGTAGAGGTTGAGAGACTGGGCACGCGCAGCACACAGTGATAAGTGGAAATGTGACTGGTACAGGTTGAGAGAGTCGGCACATGGAGCAGCCAGTGATAAATGGAAATGTGACAGGGACAGGTTGACAGACTGGGCATATGCAGCACACAGTGATAAATGGAAGTATGACTGGGACAGGTTGAGAGGGTGGGCACACGCAGCACACAGTGATGAACGGAAATGTGACTGGGACAGATTGAGACAGTGGGCACACACAGCACACAGTTTTATATCGAAATGTGACTGGGTCAGGTTGAGAGAGTGGGCACACGGAGCACACAGTGATAAATGGTAGTGGATAAATGGAAGTGTGACTGATACAGGTTGAGAGAGTGGGAGAAGCAGCACACAGGCATAAATGGAAATGTTACTGGGACAGGTTGTGAGAGTGGGCACACGGAGCACACAGTGATGAACGGAAGTGTGACAGGGACAGGTTGAGAGAGTGGGCACATGCAGCACACAGTGATAAATGGAAATGTGACTGGGTCAGGTTGAGAGAGTGGGCACATGGAGCACACCGTGATAAATGGAAATGTGACTGGGTCAGGTGAAGAAAGTGGGCACACGGAGCACACAGTGATATATGGAAATGTGACTGAGACATGTTGAGCGAGTGGGCACACGCAGCACACAGTGATTAGTGAAAATGTGACTGTGACAGGTTGAGGGAGTGGGCATATGCAGCACACGTTAATAAATGGAAGTGTGACTGGGGCAGGTTGAGAGAGTGGGCACACACAGCACCCAGTGATAAATGGAAATGTGACTGGGACAGGCTGAAAGAGTGGGCACACGTTGCACAGTATGATAATTCAAAGTGTGACTAGGACATGTTGAGAGACTGGGCACACGCACCACACAGTGATAAATAGAAATATGACTGGGACAGGCTGAGAGAGTGGGCACACGTTGCACAGAATGATAATTGAAAGTGTGACTAGGACATGTTGAGAGAGTGGGCACATGCAGCACACAGTGATTAATGGAAATGTGACTGGTACAGGTTCAGAGAGTGGGCACATGCAGCACACAGTGATAGATGCAAATATGACTGGGTCTGGTTGAGAGACTTGGCACACTCAGCACACAGTGATAAATTGAAGGATGACTAGGACAGCTCCAGACACTGGGCACACGCAGTACACAGTGATATATCGAAATGTGACTGGGTCAGGTTGAGAGAGTGGGCACACGCAGCACACAGTGATAATTCTAAATGTGACTGCGTCAGGTTGAGAGAGTGGGCACACGGAGCACACAGTGACAAATGGGAATGGATAAATGGAAATGTAACTGGGACAGAATGAGAGAGTGGGGACACGCAGCACTCAGTGATAAATGGAGGTGTGGCTGGGACAGGTTGAGACAGTGGGCACACGCAGCACACAGTGATAATTCGAAATGTAACTGGCTCAGGTTGAGAGAGTGGGCACACGGAGCACACAGTGACAAATGGAAATGGATAAATGGAAGTGACTGGGACAGGTTGAGCGAGTGGGCACATGCAGCGCACAGTGACAAATGGAAATGTGTCTGGGAAAGGTTGAGAGACTAGGCTTTCGCAACACACAGTGATAAATGGAAATGTGACTGGGGCAGTTTGAGAGAGTGGGCACACGCAGCACACAGTCATAAATGGAAATGTGACTGGGACAGGTTGTGAGAGTGGGCATACAGAGCACACAGTGATGAATGGAAGTGTGACTGGGACAGGTTGAGAGAGTGGGCACACGCAGCACACAGTGATAAATGGAAATGTGACTGGGACAGGTTGAGACAGTGGGCACACGCAACACTCAGTGATAAATGGAAATGTGACTGGGTCAGGTTGAGAGAGTGGGCACATGGAGCACACCGTGATAAATGGAGATGTGACTGGGTCAGGTTAAGAAAGTGGGCACACGGAACATGCAGTGATAAATGGAAATGTGACTGAGACATGTTGAGCGAGTGGGCACACGCAGCACACAGTGATTAGTGGAAATGTGACTGTGAAAGGTTGAGGGAGTGGGCACATGCAGCACCCAATGATAAATGAAAGTGTGACTGGGACAGGTTGAGAGAGTGGGCACACACAGCACCCAGTCATAAATGGAAGTGTGACTGGGACAGGTTGAGAGAGTGGGCACACACAGCACCCAGTGATAAATGTAAATGTGACTGGGACAGGTTGAGAGAGTAGGCACATGGAGCATACAGTGATAAATGGAAATGTGACTGGGGCAGGTTGAGACAGTGGGCAAATGGAGCACACAGTGATGATTCGAAATGTGATTGGGTTAGGTTGAGAAAGTGAGCACACGGAGCACACAGTGATAAATGGAAATGCATAAATGTAAGTGTAACTGGGACAGGTTGAGAGAGTGGGCACACGCAGCACACAGTGATAAATGGAAATCTGAATGGGACAGGGTGAGCGAGTGGGCACATGGAGCACACAGTGATAAATGAAAATGTGCCTGGGACAGGTTGAGAGAGTAGGCACATGTAGCATACAGTGATAAATGGAAGTGTGACTGGGAGAAGTTTAGAGAGTGGGTATACGCAGCGCCCAGTGATAAATGGAAATGTGACTGGTGCAGGTTGAGACAGTGGGCACACGCAGCACCCAGTGTTATATCGAAATGTGACTGTGTCAGGTTGAGAGAGTGGGCACACGGAGCACACAGTGATAAATGGAAGTGTGACTGGGACAGGTTGTGAGAGCGGGTATACGCAGCACACATTGATAAATGGAAGTCGATAAATGGAAATGACTGGGACGGGTTGAGCGAGTGGGCACACGCAGCACACAGTGATAAATGGACTTGTGACTGGGACAGGTTGAGAGAGTGGGCACACGCAGCACACAGTGATAAATGGAAATGTGACTGGGACCGTTTTAGAGAGTGGGCACACACAGCGAAGAGTGATGAATGGAAATGTGACTGGGATAGGTTGAGAGAGTGGGCACGCGTAGCACACAGTGATAAATGGAAATGTGCGTGGGACAGGTTGAGAGAGTGGGCACGCGGTGCACACTGTGGAAAATGGAAATGTAACTGGGACGAGCTGAGAGAGTGGGCACACGCAGCACACAGTGATAAATGGAAATGTGCCTGGGACAGGTTGAGAGAGTGGGCACGCGGTGCACACTGTGATAAATGGAAGTGGATAAATGGCAGTGTGACTGGGACAGGTTTAGAGTCTGGGCACACGCAGCAGACAGTGATAAATGGAAATGTGACTGGGACAGGTTGGGAGACTGGGCACACGCAGCACACAGCGATGAACGGAAATGTGACTGGGACAGGTTGAGACAGTGGGCACACGCATCACACAGTTTTATATCGAAATGTGACTGGGTCAGGTTGAGAGAGTGGGCACACGGAGCACACAGTGATAAATGGTAGTGGATAAATGGAAGTGTGACTGATACAGGTTGAGAGAGTGGGAGAAGCAGCACACAGGCATAAATGGAAATGTTACTGGGACAGGTTGTGAGAGTGGGCACACGGAGCACACAGTGATGAACGGAAGTGTGACTGGGACAGGTTGAGAGAGTGGGCACACGCAGCACACTGTGATAAATGGAAATGTGACTGGGTCAGGTTGAGAGAGTGGGCCAATGGAGCACACCGTGATAAATGGAAATGTGACTGGGTCAGGTGAAGAAAGTGGGCACACGGAGCACACAGTCATATATGGAAATGTGACTGAGACATGTTGAGCGAGTGGGCACACGCAGCACACAGTGATTAGTGAAAATATGACTGTGACAGGTTGAGGGAGTGGGCACATGCAGCACACATTAATAAATGGAAGTGTGACTGGGACAGGTTGAGAGAGTGGGCACACACAGCACCCAGTGATAAATGGAAATGTGACTGGGACAGGCTGAGAGAGTGGGCACACGTTGCACAGTATGATAATTCAAAGTGTGACTAGGACATGTTGAGAGACTGGGCACACGCACCACACAGTGATAAATAGAAATATGACTGGGACAGGCTGAGAGAGTGGGCACACGTTGCACAGAATGATAATTGAAAGTGTGACTAGGACATGTTGAGATAGTGGGCACATGCAGCACACAGTGATTAATGGAAATGTGACTGGTACAGGTTCAGAGAGTGGGCACATGCAGCACACAGTGATAGATGCAAATGTGACTGGGTCTGGTTGAGAGACTGGGCACACTCAGCACACAGTGATAAATGGAAGGATGACTAGGACAGGTCCAGACAGTGGGCACACGCAGTACACAGTGATATATCGAAATGTGACTGGGTCAGGTTGAGAGAGTGGGCACACGCAGCACACAGTGATAATTCTAAATGTGACTGCGTCAGGTTGAGAGAGTGGGCACACGGAGCACACAGTGACAAATGGGAATGGATAAATGGAAATGTAACTGGGACAGGATGAGAGAGTGGGGACACGCAGCACACAGTGATAAATGGAGGTGTGGCTGGGACAGGTTGAGACAGTGGGCACACGCAGCACACAGTGATAATTCGAAATGTAACTGGCTCAGGTTGAGAGAGTGGGCACACGGAGCACACAGTGACAAATGGAAATGGATAAATGGAAGTGACTGGGACAGGTTGAGCGAGTGGGCACATGCAGCGCACAGTGACAAATGGAAATGTGTCTGGGAAAGTTTGAGAGACTAGGCTTTCGCAACACACAGTGATAAATGGAAATGTGACTGGGACAGGTTGAGAGAGTGGGCACACGCAGCACACAGTCATAAATGGAAATGTGACTGGGACAGTTTGTGAGAGTGGGCATACAGAGCACACAGTGATGAATGGAAGTGTGACTGGGACAGATTGAGAGAGTGGGCACACGCAGCACACAGTGATAAATGGAAATGTGACTGGGACAGGTTAAGAAAGTGGGCACACGGAACACGCAGTGATAAATGGAAATGTGACTGAGACATGTTGAGCGAGTGGGCACACGCAGCACACAGTGATTAGTGGAAATGTGACTGTGACAGGTTGAGGGAGTGGGCTCATGCAGCACCCAATGATAAATGAAAGTGTGACTGGGACAGGTTGAGAGAGTGGGCACACACAGCACCCAGTCATAAATGGAAGTGTGACTGGGACAGGTTGAGAGAGTAGGCACACACAGCACCCAGTGATAAATGTAAATGTGACTGGGACAGGTTGAGAGAGTAGGCACATGGAGCATACAGTGATAAATGGAAATGTGACTGGGGCAGGTTGAGACAGTGGGCAAATGGAGCACACAGTGATGATTCGAAATGTGATTGGGTTAGGTTGAGAAAGTGAGCACACGGAGCACACAGTGATAAATAGAAATGCATAAATGTAAGTGTAACTGGGACAGGTTGAGAGAGTGGGCACACGCAGCACACAGTGATAAATGGAAATCTGAATGGGACAGGGTGAGCGAGTGGGCACATGGAGCACACAGTGATAAATGGAAATGTGACTGGGGCAGCTGTAGAGAGCGGGCACACGGAGCACACAGTGATAAATGGAAGAGTGACTGGGACAGGTTGTGAGAGCGGGCTTATGCAGCACACATTGATAAATGGAAGTCGATAAATGGAAGTGACTGGGAGAGGTTGAGCGAGTGGGCACACGCAGCACACAGTGATAAGTGGGCTTGTGACTGGGACAGGTTGAGAGAGTGGGCACACGCAGCACACAGTGATAAATGGAGATGTGACTGGGACCGTTTTAGAGAGTGGGCACACACAGCGAACAGTGATAAATGGAAATGTGACTGGGATAGGTTGAGAGAGTGGGCACGCGGAGCACACAGTGATAAATGGAAGTGTGACTGGGACAGGTTGTGAGAGCGGGTATACGCAGCACACATTGATAAATGGAAGTCGATAAATGGAAATGACTGGGACGGGTTGAGCGAGTGGGCACACGCAGCACACAGTGATAAATGGACTTGTGACTGGGACAGGTTGAGAGAGTGGGCACACGCAGCACACAGTGATAAATGGAAATGTGACTGGGACCGTTTTAGAGAGTGGGCACACACAGCGAAGAGTGATGAATGGAAATGTGACTGGGATAGGTTGAGAGAGTGGGCACGCGTAGCACACAGTGATAAATGGAAATGTGCGTGGGACAGGTTGAGAGAGTGGGCACGCGGTGCACACTGTGGAAAATGGAAATGTAACTGGGACGAGCTGAGAGAGTGGGCACACGCAGCACACAGTGATAAATGGAAATGTGCCTGGGACAGGTTGAGAGAGTGGGCACGCGGTGCACACTGTGATAAATGGAAGTGGATAAATGGCAGTGTGACTGGGACAGGTTTAGAGTCTGGGCACACGCAGCAGACAGTGATAAATGGAAATGTGACTGGGACAGGTTGGGAGACTGGGCACACGCAGCACACAGTGATGAACGGAAATGTGACTGGGACAGGTTGAGACAGTGGGCACACGCATCACACAGTTTTATATCGAAATGTGACTGGGTCAGGTTGAGAGAGTGGGCACACGGAGCACACAGTGATAAATGGTAGTGGATAAATGGAAGTGTGACTGATACAGGTTGAGAGAGTGGGAGAAGCAGCACACAGGCATAAATGGAAATGTTACTGGGACAGGTTGTGAGAGTGGGCACACGGAGCACACAGTGATGAACGGAAGTGTGACTGGGACAGGTTGAGAGAGTGGGCACACGCAGCACACTGTGATAAATGGAAATGTGACTGGGTCAGGTTGAGAGAGTGGGCCAATGGAGCACACCGTGATAAATGGAAATGTGACTGGGTCAGGTGAAGAAAGTGGGCACACGGAGCACACAGTCATATATGGAAATGTGACTGAGACATGTTGAGCGAGTGGGCACACGCAGCACACAGTGATTAGTGAAAATATGACTGTGACAGGTTGAGGGAGTGGGCACATGCAGCACACATTAATAAATGGAAGTGTGACTGGGACAGGTTGAGAGAGTGGGCACACACAGCACCCAGTGATAAATGGAAATGTGACTGGGACAGGCTGAAAGAGTGGGCACACGTTGCACAGTATGATAATTCAAAGTGTGACTAGGACATGTTGAGAGACTGGGCACACGCACCACACAGTGATAAATAGAAATATGACTGGGACAGGCTGAGAGAGTGGGCACACGTTGCACAGAATGATAATTGAAAGTGTGACTAGGACATGTTGAGATAGTGGGCACATGCAGCACACAGTGATTAATGGAAATGTGACTGGTACAGGTTCAGAGAGTGGGCACATGCAGCACACAGTGATAGATGCAAATGTGACTGGGTCTGGTTGAGAGACTGGGCACACTCAGCACACAGTGATAAATGGAAGGATGACTAGGACAGGTCCAGACAGTGGGCACACGCAGTACACAGTGATATATCGAAATGTGACTGGGTCAGGTTGAGAGAGTGGGCACACGCAGCACACAGTGATAATTCTAAATGTGACTGCGTCAGGTTGAGAGAGTGGGCACACGGAGCACACAGTGACAAATGGGAATGGATAAATGGAAATGTAACTGGGACAGGATGAGAGAGTGGGGACACGCAGCACACAGTGATAAATGGAGGTGTGGCTGGGACAGGTTGAGACAGTGGGCACACGCAGCACACAGTGATAATTCGAAATGTAACTGGCTCAGGTTGAGAGAGTGGGCACACGGAGCACACAGTGACAAATGGAAATGGATAAATGGAAGTGACTGGGACAGGTTGAGCGAGTGGGCACATGCAGCGCACAGTGACAAATGGAAATGTGTCTGGGAAAGTTTGAGAGACTAGGCTTTCGCAACACACAGTGATAAATGGAAATGTGACTGGGACAGGTTGAGAGAGTGGGCACACGCAGCACACAGTCATAAATGGAAATGTGACTGGGACAGTTTGTGAGAGTGGGCATACAGAGCACACAGTGATGAATGGAAGTGTGACTGGGACAGATTGAGAGAGTGGGCACACGCAGCACACAGTGATAAATGGAAATGTGACTGGGACAGGTTAAGAAAGTGGGCACACGGAACACGCAGTGATAAATGGAAATGTGACTGAGACATGTTGAGCGAGTGGGCACACGCAGCACACAGTGATTAGTGGAAATGTGACTGTGACAGGTTGAGGGAGTGGGCTCATGCAGCACCCAATGATAAATGAAAGTGTGACTGGGACAGGTTGAGAGTGTGGGCACACACAGCACCCAGTCATAAATGGAAGTGTGACTGGGACAGGTTGAGAGAGTAGGCACACACAGCACCCAGTGATAAATGTAAATGTGACTGGGACAGGTTGAGAGAGTAGGCACATGGAGCATACAGTGATAAATGGAAATGTGACTGGGGCAGGTTGAGACAGTGGGCAAATGGAGCACACAGTGATGATTCGAAATGTGATTGGGTTAGGTTGAGAAAGTGAGCACACGGAGCACACAGTGATAAATAGAAATGCATAAATGTAAGTGTAACTGGGACAGGTTGAGAGAGTGGGCACACGCAGCACACAGTGATAAATGGAAATCTGAATGGGACAGGGTGAGCGATTGGGCACATGGAGCACACAGTGATAAATGGAAATGTGACTGGGGCAGCTTTAGAGAGCGGGCACACGGAGCACACAGTGATAAATGGAAGAGTGACTGGGACAGGTTGTGAGAGCGGGCTTATGCAGCACACATTGATAAATGGAAGTCGATAAATGGAAGTGACTGGGACAGGTTGAGCGAGTGGGCACACGCAGCACACAGTGATAAGTGGGCTTGTGACTGGGACAGGTTGAGAGAGTGGGCACACGCAGCACACAGTGATAAATGGAGATGTGACTGGGACCGTTTTAGAGAGTGGGCACACACAGCGAACAGTGATAAATGGAAATGTGACTGGGATAGGTTGAGAGAGTGGGCACGCGGAGCACACAGTGATAAATGAAAATGTGCCTGGGACAGGTTGAGAGAGTAGGCACATGTAGCATACAGTGATAAATGGAAGTGTGACTGGGAGAAGTTTAGAGAGTGGGTATACGCAGCGCCCAGTGATAAATGGAAATGTGACTGGTGCAGGTTGAGACAGTGGGCACACGCAGCACCCAGTGTTATATCGAAATGTGACTGTGTCAGGTTGAGAGAGTGGGCACACGGAGCACACAGTGATAAATGGAAGTGTGACTGGGACAGGTTGTGAGAGCGGGTATACGCAGCACACATTGATAAATGGAAGTCGATAAATGGAAATGACTGGGACGGGTTGAGCGAGTGGGCACACGCAGCACACAGTGATAAATGGACTTGTGACTGGGACAGGTTGAGAGTGTGGGCACACGCAGCACACAGTGATAAATGGAAATGTGACTGGGACCGTTTTAGAGAGTGGGCACACACAGCGAAGAGTGATGAATGGAAATGTGACTGGGATAGGTTGAGAGAGTGGGCACGCGTAGCACACAGTGATAAATGGAAATGTGCGTGGGACAGGTTGAGAGAGTGGGCACGCGGTGCACACTGTGGAAAATGGAAATGTAACTGGGACGAGCTGAGAGAGTGGGCACACGCAGCACACAGTGATAAATGGAAATGTGCCTGGGACAGGTTGAGAGAGTGGGCACGCGGTGCACACTGTGATAAATGGAAGTGGATAAATGGCAGTGTGACTGGGACAGGTTTAGAGTCTGGGCACACGCAGCAGACAGTGATAAATGGAAATGTGACTGGGACAGGTTGGGAGACTGGGCACACGCAGCACACAGTGATGAACGGAAATGTGACTGGGACAGGTTGAGACAGTGGGCACACGCATCACACAGTTTTATATCGAAATGTGACTGGGTCAGGTTGAGAGAGTGGGCACACGGAGCACACAGTGATAAATGGTAGTGGATAAATGGAAGTGTGACTGATACAGGTTGAGAGAGTGGGAGAAGCAGCACACAGGCATAAATGGAAATGTTACTGGGACAGGTTGTGAGAGTGGGCACACGGAGCACACAGTGATGAACGGAAGTGTGACTGGGACAGGTTGAGAGAGTGGGCACACGCAGCACACTGTGATAAATGGAAATGTGACTGGGTCAGGTTGAGAGAGTGGGCCAATGGAGCACACCGTGATAAATGGAAATGTGACTGGGTCAGGTGAAGAAAGTGGGCACACGGAGCACACAGTCATATATGGAAATGTGACTGAGACATGTTGAGCGAGTGGGCACACGCAGCACACAGTGATTAGTGAAAATATGACTGTGACAGGTTGAGGGAGTGGGCACATGCAGCACACATTAATAAATGGAAGTGTGACTGGGACAGGTTGAGAGAGTGGGCACACACAGCACCCAGTGATAAATGGAAATGTGACTGGGACAGGCTGAAAGAGTGGGCACACGTTGCACAGTATGATAATTCAAAGTGTGACTAGGACATGTTGAGAGACTGGGCACACGCACCACACAGTGATAAATAGAAATATGACTGGGACAGGCTGAGAGAGTGGGCACACGTTGCACAGAATGATAATTGAAAGTGTGACTAGGACATGTTGAGATAGTGGGCACATGCAGCACACAGTGATTAATGGAAATGTGAGTGGTACAGGTTCAGAGAGTGGGCGCATGCAGCACACAGTGATAGATGCAAATGTGACTGGGTCTGGTTGAGAGACTGGGCACACTCAGCACACAGTGATAAATGGAAGGATGACTAGGACAGGTCGAGACAGTGGGCACACGCAGTACACAGTGATATATCGAAATGTGACTGGGTCAGGTTGAGAGAGTGGGCACACGCAGCACACAGTGATAATTCTAAATGTGACTGCGTCAGGTTGAGAGAGTGGGCACACGGAGCACACAGTGACAAATGGGAATGGATAAATGGAAATGTAACTGGGACAGGATGAGAGAGTGGGGACACGCAGCACACAGTGATAAATGGAGGTGTGGCTGGGACAGGTTGAGACAGTGGGCACACGCAGCACACAGTGATAATTCGAAATGTAACTGGCTCAGGTTGAGAGAGTGGGCACATGGAGCACACAGTGACAAATGGAAATGGATAAATGGAAGTGACTGGGACAGGTTGAGCGAGTGGGCACATGCAGCGCACAGTGACAAATGGAAATGTGTCTGGGAAAGTTTGAGAGACTAGGCTTTCGCAACACACAGTGATAAATGGAAATGTGACTGGGACAGGTTGAGAGAGTGGGCACACGCAGCACACAGTCATAAATGGAAATGTGACTGGGACAGTTTGTGAGAGTGGGCATACAGAGCACACAGTGATGAATGGAAGTGTGACTGGGACAGGTTGAGAGAGTGGGCACACGCAGCACACAGTGATAAATGGAAATGTGACTGGGACAGGTTAAGAAAGTGGGCACACGGAACACGCAGTGATAAATGGAAATGTGACTGAGACATGTTGAGCGAGTGGGCACACGCAGCACACAGTGATTAGTGGAAATGTGACTGTGACAGGTTGAGGGAGTGGGCTCATGCAGCACCCAATGATAAATGAAAGTGTGACTGGGACAGGTTGAGAGAGTGGGCACACACAGCACCCAGTCATAAATGGAAGTGTGACTGGGACAGGTTGAGAGAGTAGGCACACACAGCACCCAGTGATAAATGTAAATGTGACTGGGACAGGTTGAGAGAGTAGGCACATGGAGCATACAGTGATAAATGGAAATGTGACTGGGGCAGGTTGAGACAGTGGGCAAATGGAGCACACAGTGATGATTCGAAATGTGATTGGGTTAGGTTGAGAAAGTGAGCACACGGAGCACACAGTGATAAATGGAAATGCATAAATGTAAGTGTAACTGGGACAGGTTGAGAGAGTGGGCACACGCAGCACACAGTGATAAATGGAAATCTGAATGGGACAGGGTGAGCGAGTGGGCACATGGAGCACACAGTGATAAATGGAAATGTGACTGGGGCAGCTTTAGAGAGCGGGTACACGGAGCACACAGTGATAAATGGAAGTGTGACTGGGACAGGTTGTGAGAGCTGGCTTATGCAGCACACATTGATAAATGGAAGTCGATAAATGGAAGTGACTGGGACAGGTTGAGCGAGTGGGCACACACAGCACACAGTGATAAGTGGGCTTGTGACTGGGACAGGTTGAGAGAGTGGGCACACGCAGCACACAGTGATAAATGGAGATGTGACTGGGACCGTTTTAGAGAGTGGGCACACACAGCGAACAGTGATAAATGGAAATGTGACTGGGATAGGTTGAGAGAGTGGGCACGCGGAGCACACAGTGATAAATGAAAATGTGCCTGGGACAGGTTGAGAGAGTAGGCACATGGAGCATACAGTGATAAATGGAAGTGTGACTGGGAGAAGTTTAGAGAGTGGGTACACGCAGCGCCCAGTGATAAATGGAAATGTGACTGGTGCAGGTTGAGACAGTGGGCACACGCAGCACCCAGTGTTATATCGAAATGTGACTGTGTCAGGTTGCGAGAGTGGGCACACGGAGTACACAGTGATAAATGGAAGTGTGACAGGGACAGGTTGAGAGAGTGGGCACGCGGAGCACACAGTGATAAATGGAAATGTGCGTGGGACAGGTTGAGAGAGTGGGCACGCGGTGCACACTGTGGAAAATGGAAATGTAACTGGGACAAGCTGAGAGAGTGGGCACACGCGGCACACAGTGATAAATGGAAATGTGCCTGGGACAGGTTGAGAGAGTGGGCACGCGGTGCACACTGTGATAAATGGAAGTGGATAAATGGCAGTGTGACTGGGACAGGTTTATAGTCTGGGCACACGCAGCAGATAGTGATAAATGGAAATGTGACTGGGACAGGTTGGGAGACTGGGCAGACGCAGCACACAGTGATCAATGGAAGTGTGATTGAGACAGGTTGAGACAGTGGGCATGCGGAGCACACAGTGATAATTGGAAGTGTGACTGGTAGAGGTTGAGAGACTGGGCACACGCAGCACACAGTGATAAATGGAAATGTGACTGGGACAGCTTGAAAGAGTCGGCACGCGGAGCTCTCAGTGATAAATGGAAATGTGATTGGGACAGGTTGAGAGACTGGGCACACGCAGCACACAGTGATAAATGGAAGTATGACTGGGACAGGTTGAGAGAGTGGGCACATGCAGCACACAGTGATAAATGGAAATCTGAATGGGGCAGGTTTAGAGAGCGGTCCCACGGAGCACACAGTGATAAATGGAAGTGTGACTGGGATAGGTTGTGAGAGCGGGCATATGCAGCACACATTGATAAATGGAAGTCGATAAATGGAAGTGACTGGGACAGGTTGAGCGAGTGGGCACACGCAGCACACAGTGATAAGTGGGCTTGTGACTGGGACGGGTTGAGAGAGTGGGCACACGCAGCACACAGTGATAAATGGAAATGTGACTGGGACCGTTTTAGAGAGTGGGCACACACAGCGAACAGTGATAAATGGAAATGTGACTGGGATAGGTTGAGAGAGTGGGCACGCGGAGCACACAGTGATAAATGGAAATGTGCCTGGGACAGGTTGGGAGAGTGGGCACGCGGTGCACACTGTGGTAAATGGAAATCTAACTGGGACAAGCTGGGAGTGTGGGCACACGCAGCACACAGTGATAAATGGAAATGTGACTGGGACAGGTTGAGAGAGTGGGCACGGCGTGCACACTGTGATAAATGGAACTGGATAAATGGCAGTGTGACTGGGACAGGTTTAGAGTCTGGGCACACGCAGCACACAGTGATAAATGGAAATGTGACTGGGACAGGTTGGGAGACTGGGCACACGCAGCACACAGTGATAAATGGATCTGTGATTGAGACAGGTTGAGAGAGTGGGCACACACAGCCCCCAGTGATAACTAGAAATGTGACTGGGACAGGTTGAGAGAGTGGGCACATGCAGTACAAAGTAATACATGTAAATTTGACTGGGACAGGTGGAGAGAGTAGCCACATGGAGCATACAGTGATAAATGGAAATGTGACTGGGACAAGTTTCGAGAGTGGGCACACGCAGCGCACAATGATAAATGGAAATGTGACTGGGACAGGTTGAGAGAGTGGGCATGCGTTGCATACTGTGATAAATGGAAGTGGATAAATGGCAATGTGACTGGGACAGGTTGAGAGTGTGGGCAAACGCAGCACTCAGTGATAAATGGAAGTGGATAAATGGCAATGTGACTGGGACAGGTTGAGAGTGTGGGCAAACGCAGCACACAGTGATAAATGCAAGTGTGATTGAGACAGGTTGAGACAGTGGGCATGCGGAGCACACAGTGATAATTGGAAGTGTGACTGGTAGAGGTTGAGAGACTGGGCACGCGCAGCACACTGTGATAAGTGGAAATGTGACTGGTACAGGTTGAGAGAGTCGGCACATGGAGCAGCCAGTGATAAATGGAAATGTGACAGGGACAGGTTGACAGACTGGGCATATGCAGCACACAGTGATAAATGGAAGTATGACTGGGACAGGTTGAGAGGGTGGGCACACGCAGCACACGTGATGAACGGAAATGTGACTGGGACAGGTTGAGACAGTGGGCACACACAGCACACTGTTTTATATCGAAATGTGACTGGGTCAGGTTGAGAGAGTGGGCACACAGAGCACACAGTGATAAATGGTAGTGGATAAATGGAAGTGTGACTGATACAGGTTGAGAGAGTGGGAGAAGCAGCACACAGGCATAAATGGAAATGTTACTGGGACAGGTTGTGAGAGTGGGCACACGGAGCACACAGTGATGAAAGGAAGTGTGACTGGGACAGGTTGAGAGAGTGGGCACACGCAGCACACCGTGATAAATGGAAATGTGACTGGGTCAGGTGAAGAAAGTGGGCACATGGAGCACACAGTGATATATGGAAATGTGACTGTGACAGGTTGAGGGAGTGGGCACATGCAGCACACATTAATAAATGGAAGTGTGACTGGGACAGGTTGAGAGAGTGGGCACACACAGCACCCAGTGATAAATGGAAATGTGACTGGGACAGGCTGAGAGAGTGGGCACACGTTGCACAGTATGATAATTCAAAGTGTGACTAGGACATGTTGAGAGACTGGGCACACGCACCACACAGTGATAAATAGAAATATGACTGGGACAGGCTGAGAGAGTGGGCACACGTTGCACACAGAGATAGATGCAAATGTGACTGGGTCTGGTTGAGAGACTGGGCACACTCAGCACACAGTGATAAATGGAAGGATGACTAGGACAGGTCCAGACAGTGGGCACACGCAGTACACAGTGATATATCGAAATGTGACTGCGTCACGTTGAGAGAGTGGGCACACGGAGGACACAGTGACAAATGGGAATGGATAAATGGAAATGTAACTGGGACAGGATGAGAGAGTGGGGACACGCAGCACACAGTGATAAATGGAGGTGTGGCTGGGACAGGTTGAGAGAGTGGGCACACGCAGCACACAGTGATAATTCGAAATGTAACTGGCTCAGGTTGAGAGAGTGGGCACACGCAGCACACAGTGATAATTCGAAATGTAACTGGCTCAGGTTGAGAGAGTGGGCACACGGAGCACACAGTGACAAATGGAAATGGATAAATGGAAGTGACTGGGACAGGTTGAGCGAGTGGGCACATGCAGCGCACAGTGACAAATGGAAATGTGTCTGGGAAAGTTTGAGAGACTAGGCTTTCGCAACACACAGTGATAAATGGAAATGTGACTGGGACAGGTTGAGCGAGTGGGCACACGCAGCACACAGTCAAAAATGGAAATGTGACTGGGACAGGTTGTGAGAGTGGGCATACAGAGCACACAGTGATGAATGGAAGTGTGACTGGGACAGGTTGAGAGAGTGGGCACACGCAGCACACAGTGATAAATGGAAATGTGGCTGGGACAGGTTGAGACAGTGGGCACACGCAGCACTCACTAATAAATGGAAATGTGACTGGGTCAGGTTGAGAGAGTGGGCACATGGAGCACACCGTGATAAATGGAGATGTGACTGGGTCAGGTTAAGAAAGTGGGCACACGGAACACGCAGTGATAAATGGAAATGTGACTGAGACATGTTGAGCGAGTGGGCACACGCAGCACACAGTGATTAGTGGAAATGTGACTGTGACAGGTTGAGGGAGTGGGCACATTCAGCACCCAATGATAAATGAAAGTGTGACTGGGACAGGTTGAGAGAGTGGGCACACACAGCACCCAGTCATAAATGGAAGTGTGACTGGGGCAGGTTGAGAGAGTGGGCACACACAGCACCCAGTGATAAATGTAAATGTGATTGGGACAGGTTGAGAGAGTAGGCACATGGAGCATACAGTGATAAATGGAAATGTGACTGGGGCAGGTTGAGACAGTGGGCAAATGGAGCACACAGTGATGATTCGAAATGTGATTGGGTTAGGTTGAGAAAGTGAGCACACGGAGCACACAGTGATAAATGGAAATGCATAAATGTAAGTGTAACTGGGACAGGTTGACAGAGTGGGCACACGCAGCACACAGTGATAAATGGAAATCTGAATGGGACAGGGTGAGCGAGTGGGCACATGGAGCACACAGTGATAAATGGAAATGTGACTGGGGCAGCTTTAGAGAGTGGGCACACGGAGCACACAGTGATGAATGGAAGTGTGACTGGGACAGGTTGTGAGAGCGGGCTTATGCAGCACACATTGATAAATGGAAGTTGATAAATGGAAGTGACTGGGACAGGTTGAGCGAGTGGGCACACGCAGCACACAGTGATAAGTGGGCTTGTGACTGGGACCGTTTTAGAGAGTGGGCACACACAGCGATCAGTGATAAATGGAAATGTGACTGGGATAGGTTGAGAGAGTGGGCACGCGGTGCACACTGTGGTAAATGGAAATGTAACTGGGACAAGCTGAGAGAGTGGGCACACGCAGCACACAGTGATAAATGGAAATGTGACTGGGACAGGTTGAGAGAGTGGGCACGGGGTGCCCACTGTGATAAATGGAAGTGGGTAAATGGCAGTGTGACTGGGACAGGTTTAGAGTCTGGGCACACGCAGCACACATTGATAAATGGAAATGTGACTGGGACATGTTGGGAGACTGGGCACCCGCAGCACACAGTGATAAATGGAAGTATGACTGGGACAGGGTGAGAGGGTGAGCACACGCAGCACACAGTGATGAACGGAAATGTGACTGGGACAGTTTGAGACAGTGGGCACACACAGTAGACAGTGATATATCGAAATGTGACTGGGTCAGGTTGAGAGAGAGGGCACATGGAGCACTCAGTGATAAATGGTAGTGGATAAATGGAAGTGTGACTGATACAGGTTGAGAGAGTGGGCACACGGAGCACACAGTCATAAATGGAAATGTGACTGGGACAGGTTGTGAGAGTGGGCACAGGGAGCTCACAGTGAAAAATAGAAGTGTGACCGGGACAGGTTGAGAGAGTGGGCACACGCAGCACACAGTGATAAATGGAAATGTGACTGGGACAGCTTGAGAGAGTGGGCACACGCAGCACACAGTGATAAATGGAAATGTGACTGGGACAGCTTGAGACAGTGGGCACACGCAGCACACAGTGATGAACGGAAATGTGACTGGGACAGTTTGAGAGAGTGGGCACACACAGCACACAGTGATAAATGGATGTGTGACTGGTAGAGGTTGAGAGACTCGGCATAAGCAGCACACAGTGATAAATGGAAATGTGACTGGTACAGGTTGAGAGAGTCGGCACATGGAGTACCCAGTGAGAAATGGAAATGTGACTGGGACAGGTTGAGAGAGTGGGCACACTCAGAACACAGTGATAAATAGAAGTATGACTGGGACAGGTTGAGAGGGTGAGCACACGCAGCACACAGTGATAAACGGAAATGTGACTGGGACAGGCTGAGACAGTGGGCACACACAGCAAACAGTGATATATCGAAATGTGACTGGGTCAGGTTGAGAGAGTGGGCAAACGGAGCACACAGTGATAAATGCTAGTTGATGAATGGAAATGTGACTGATACAGGTTGAGAGAGTGGGCACACGCAGCACACAGTCATAAATGGAAATGTGACTGGGACAGGTTGTGAGAGTGGGCATACAGAGCACACAGTGATGAATGGAAGTGTGACTGGGACAGGTTGAGACAGTGGGCACACGCAGCACTCAGTGATAAATTGAAATGTGACTGGGTCAGGTTGAGAGAGTAGGCACATGGAGCACACCATGATAAATGGGGATGTGACTGGGTCAGGTTAAGAAAGTGGGCACACGGAACACGCAGTGTTAAATGGAAATGTGACTGAGACATGTTGAGCGAGTGGGCACACGCAGTACACAGTGATTAGTGGAAATGTGACTGTGACAGGTTGAGGGAGTGGGCACATGCAGCACCCAATGATAAATGAAAGTGTGACTGGGACAGGTTGAGAGAGTGGGCACACACAGCACCCAGTCATAAATGGAAGTGTGACTGGGACAGGTTGAGAGAGTGGGCACACACAGCACCCAGTGATAAATGAAAATGTGACTGGGACAGGTTGAGAGAGTAGGTACATGGAGCATACAGTGATAAATGGAAATGTGACTGGGACAAATTTTGAGAGTGGGCACACGCAACGCAGAGTGATAAATGGAAGTGTGACTGGGACTGGTTGAGAGAGTGGGCACACGCCGCACACAGTGTTAAATGGAAATGTGACTGGGACAGGCTGAGAGAGTGGGCACACGTTGCACAGAATGATATTTGAAAGTGTGACTAGGACATGTTGAGATAGTGGGCACATGCAGCACACAGTGATTAATGGAAATGTGACTGGTACAGGTTCAGAGAGTGGGCACATGCAGCACACAGTGATAGATGCAAATGTTACTGGGTCTGGTTGAGAGACTGGGCACACTCAGCACACAGTGATAAATGGAAGGATGACTAGGACAGGTCCAGACAGTGGGCACACGCAGTACACAGTGATATATCGAAATGTGACTGGGTCAGGTTGAGAGAGTGGGCACACGCAGCACACAGTGATAATTCTAAATGTGACTGCGTCAGGTTGAGAGAGTGGGCACACGGAGCACACAGTGACAAATGGGAATGGATAAATGGAAATGTAACTGGGACAGGATGAGAGAGTGGGGACACGCAGCACACAGTGATAAATGGAGGTGTGGCTAGGACAGGTTGAGAGAGTGGGCACACGCAGCACATAGTGATAATTCGAAATGTAACTGGCTCAGGTTGAGAGAGTGGGCACATGGAGCACACAGTGACAAATGGAAATGGATAAATGGAAGTGACTGGGACAGGTTGAGCGAGTGGGCACATGCAGCGCACAGTGACAAATGGAAATGTGTCTGGGAAAGTTTGAGAGACTAGGCTTTCGCAACACACAGTGATAAATGGAAATGTGACTGGGACAGGTTAAGAGAGTGGGCACACGCAGCACACAGTCATAAATGGAAATGTGACTGGGACAGGTTGTGAGAGTGGGCATACAGAGCACACAGTGATGAATGGAAGTGTGACTGGGACAGGTTGAGAGAGTGGGCACACGCAGCACACAGTGATAAATGGAAATGTGACTGGGACAGGTTGAGACAGTGGGCACACGCAGCACTCAGTGATAAATGGAAATGTGACTGGGTCAGGTTGAGAGAGTGGGCACATGGAGCACACCGTGATAAATGGAGATGTGACTGGGTCAGGTTAAGAAAGTGGGCACACGGAACACGCAGTGATAAATGGAAATGTGACTGAGACATGTTGAGCGAGTGGGCACATGCAGCACACAGTGATTAGTGGAAATGTGACTGTGACAGGTTGAGGGAGTCGGCACATGCAGCACCCAATGATAAATGAAAGTGTGACTGGGACAGGTTGAGAGAGTGGGCACACACAGCACCCAGTCATAAATGGAAGTGTGACTGGGACAGGTTGAGAGAGTGGGCACATGGAGCATACAGTGATAAATGGAAATGTGACTGGGGCAGGTTGAGACAGTGGGCAAATGGAGCACACAGTGATGATTCGAAATGTGATTGGGTTAGGTTGAGAAAGTGAGCACACGGAGCACACAGTGATAAATGGAAATGCATAAATGTAAGTGTAACTGGGACAGGTTGAGAGAGTGGGCACACGCAGCACACAGTGATAAATGGAAATCTGAATGGGACAGGGTGAGCGAGTGGGCACATGGAGCACACAGTGATAAATGGAAATGTGACTGGGGCAGCTTTAGAGAGCGGGCACACGGAGCACACAGTGATAAATGGAAGTGTGACTGGGACAGGTTGTGAGAGCGGGCTTATGCAGCACACATTGATAAATGGAAGTCGATAAATGGAAGTGACTGGGACAGGTTGAGCGAGTGGGCACACGCAGCACACAGTGATAAGTGGGCTTGTGACTGGGACAGGTTGAGAGAGTGGGCACACGCAGCACACAGTGATAAATGGAGATGTGACTGGGACCGTTTTAGAGAGTGGGCACACACAGCGAACAGTGATAAATGGAAATGTGACTGGGATAGGTTGAGAGAGTGGGCACGCGGAGCACACAGTGATAAATGAAAATGTGCCTGGGACAGGTTGAGAGAGTAGGCACATGGAGCATACAGTGATAAATGGAAGTGTGACTGGGAGAAGTTTAGAGAGTGGGTACACGCAGCGCCCAGTGATAAATGGAAATGTGACTGGTGCAGGTTGAGACAGTGGGCACACGCAGCACCCAGTGTTATATCGAAATGTGACTGTGTCAGGTTGAGAGAGTGGGCACACGGAGCACACAGTGATAAATGGAAGTGTGACTGGGACAGGTTGTGAGAGCGGGTATACGCAGCACACATTGATAAATGGAAGTCGATAAATGGAAATGACTGGGACAGGTTGAGCGAGTGGGCACATGCAGCACACAGTGATAAATGGACTTGTGACTGGGACAGGTTGAGAGAGTGGGTACGCGGAGCACACAGTGATAAATGGAAATGTGCGTGGGACAGGTTGAGAGAGTGGGCACGCGGTGCACACTGTGGAAAATGGAAATGTAACTGGGACAAGCTGAGAGAGTGGGCACACGCAGCACACAGTGATAAATGGAAATGTGCCTGGGACAGGTTGAGAGAGTGGGCACGCGGTGCAGACTGTGATAAATGGAAGTGGATAAATGGCAGTGTGACTGGGACAGGTTTAGAGTCTGGGCACACGCAGCAGACAGTGATAAATGGAAATGTGACTGGGACAGGTTGGGAGACTGGGCACACGCAGCATACAGTGATAAATGGAAGTGTGATTGAGACAGGTTGAGATAGTGGGCATGCGGAGCACACAGTGATAATTGGAAGTGTGACTGGTAGAGGTTGAGAGACTGGGCACACGCAGCACACAGTGATAAATGGAAATCTGACTGGGACAGCTTGAAAGAGTCGGCACGCGGAGCTCTCAGTGATAAATGGAAATGTGATTGGGACAGGTTGAGAGACTGGGCACACGCAGCACACATTGATAAATGGAAGTATGACTGGGACAGGTTGAGAGAGTGGGCACATGCAGCACACAGTGTTCAATGGAAATCTGAATGGGGCAGGTTTAGAGAGCGGGCACACGGAGCACACAGTGATAAATGGAAGTGTGACTGGGATAGGTTGTGAGAGCAGGCATATGCAGCACACATTGATAAATGGAAGTCGATAAATGGAAGTGACTGGGACAGGTTGAGCGAGTGGGCACACGCAGCACACAGTGATAAGTGGGCTTGTGACTGGGACGGGTTGAGAGAGTGGGCACACGCAGCACACAGTGATAAATGGAAATGTGACTGGGACCGTTTTAGAGAGTGGGCACACACAGCGAACAGTGATAAATGGAAATGTGACTGGGATAGGTTGAGAGAGTGGGCACGCGGAGCACACAGTGATAAATGGAAATGTGCCTGGGACAGGTTGGGAGAGTGGGCACGCGGTGCACACTGTGGTAAATGGAAATCTAACTGGGACAAGCTGGGAGTGTGGGCACACGCAGCACATAGTGATAAATGGAAATGTGACTGGGACAGGTTGAGAGAGTGGGCACGGCTTGCACACTGTGATAAATGGAACTGGATAAATGGCAGTGTGACTGCGACATGTTTAGAGTCTGGGCACACGCAGCACACAGTGATAAATGGAAATGTGACTGGGAAAGGTTGGGAGACTGGGCACACGCAGCACACAGTGATAAATGGAACTGTGATTGAGACAGGTTGAGAGAGTGGGCACACACAGCCCCCAGTGATAACTGGAAATGTGACTGGGACAGGTTGAGAGAGTGGGCACATGCAGTACAAAGTAATACATGTAAATTTGACTGGGACAGGTGGAGAGAGTAGCCACATGGAGCATACAGTGATAAATGGAAATGTGACTGGGACAAGTTTCGAGAGTGGGCACACGCAGCGCAGAATGATAAATGGAAATGGGACTGGGACAGGTTGAGAGAGTGGGCATGCGGTGCATACTGTGATAAATGGAAGTGGATAAATGGCAATGTGACTGGGACAGGTTGAGAGTGTGGGCAAACGCAGCACACAGTGATAAATGGAAGTGGATAAATGGCAATGTGACTGGGACAGGTTGAGAGTGTGGGCAAACGCAGCACACAGTGATAAATGGAAGTGTGATTGAGACAGGTTGAGACAGTGGGCATGCGGAGCACACAGTGATAATTGGAAGTGTGACTGGTAGAGGTTGAGAGACTGGGCACGCGCAGCACACTGTGATAAGTGGAAATGTGACTGGTACAGGTTGAGAGAGTCGGCACATGGAGCAGCCAGTGATAAATGGAAATGTGACAGGGAAAGGTTGACAGACTGGACATATGCAGCACACAGTGATAAATGGAAGTATGACTGGGACAGGTTGAGACAGTGGGCATGCGGAGCACACAGTGATAATTGGAAGTGTGACTGGTAGAGGTTGAGAGACTGGGCACGCGCAGCACACTGTGATAAGTGGAAATGTGACTGGTACAGGTTGAGAGAGTCGGCACATGGAGCAGCCAGTGATAAATGGAAATGTGACAGGGAAAGGTTGACAGACTGGACATATGCAGCACACAGTGATAAATGGAAGTATGACTGGGACAGGTTGAGAGGGTGGGCACACGCAGCACACGTGATGAACGGAAATGTGACTGGGACAGGTTGAGATAGTGGGCACACACAGCACACAGTTTTATATCGAAATGTGACTGGGTCAGGTTGAGAGAGTGGGCACACGGAGCACACAGTGATAAATGGTAGTGGATAAATGGAAGTGTGACTGATACAGGTTGAGAGAGTGGGAGAAGCAGCACACAGGCATAAATGGAAATGTTACTGGGACAGGATGTGAGAGTGGGCACACGGAGCACACAGTGATGAACGGAAGTGTGACTGGGACAGGTTGAGAGAGTGGGCACACGCAGCACACCGTGATAAATGAAAATGTGACTGGGTCAGGTGAAGAAAGTGGGCACATGGAGCACACAGTGATATATGGAAATGTGACTGTGACAGGTTGAGGGAGTGGGCACATGCAGCACACATTAATAAATGGATGTGTGACTGGGACAGGTTGAGAGAGTGGGCACACACAGCACCCAGTGATAAATGGAAATGTGACTGGGACAGGCTGAGAGAGTGGGCACACGTTGCACAGTATGATAATTCAAAGTGTGACTAGGACATGTTGAGAGACTGGGCACACGCACCACACAGTGATAAATAGAAATATGACTGGGGCAGGCTGAGAGAGTGGGCACACGTTGCACACAGTGATAGATGCAAATGTGACTGGGTCTGGTTGAGAGACTGGGCACACTCAGCACACAGTGATAAATGGAAGGATGACTAGGACAGGTCCAGACAGTGGGCACACGCAGTACACAGTGATATATCGAAATGTGACTGCGTCAGGTTGAGAGAGTGGGCACACGGAGCACACAGTGACAAATGGGAATGGATAAATGGAAATGTAACTGGGACAGGATGAGAGAGTGGGGACACGCAGCACACAGTGATAAATGGAGGTGTGGCTGGGACAGGTTGAGAGAGTGGGCACACGCAGCACACAGTGATAATTCGAAATGTAACTGGCTCAGGTTGAGAGAGTGGGCACACGGAGCACACAGTGACAAATGGAAATGGATAAATGGAAGTGACTGGGACAGGTTGAGCGAGTGGGCACATGCAGCGCACAGTGACAAATGGAAATGTGTCTGGGAAAGGTTGAGAGACTAGGCTTTCGCAACACACAGTGATAAATGGAAATGTGACTGGGACAGGTTGAGCGAGTGGGCACACGCAGCACACAGTCATAAATGGAAATGTGACTGGGACAGGTTGTGAGAGTGGGCATACAGAGCACACAGTGATGAATGGACGTGTGACTGGGACAGGTTGAGAGAGTGGGCACACGCAGCACACAGTGATAAATGGAAATGTGGCTGGGACAGGTTGAGACAGTGGGCACACGCAGCACTCACTGATAAATGGAAATGTGACTGGGTCAGGTTGAGAGAGTGGGCACATGGAGCACACCGTGATAAATGGAGATGTGACTGGGTCAGGTTAAGAAAGTGGGCACACGGAACACGCAGTGATAAATGGAAATGTGACTGAGACATGTTGAGCGAGTGGGCACACTCGCTCACAGTGATTAGTGGAAATGTGACTGTGACAGGTTGAGGGAGTGGGCACATGCAGCACCCAATGATAAATGAAAGTGTGACTGGGACAGGTTGAGAGAGTGGGCACACACAGCACCCAGTCATAAATGGAAGTGTGACTGGGGCAGGTTGAGAGAGTGGGCACACACAGCACCCAGTGATAAATGGAAGTGTGACTGGGGCAGGTTGAGAGAGTGGGCACACACAGCACCCAGTGATAAATGTAAATGTGACTGGGACAGGTTGAGTGAGTAGGCACATGGAGCATACAGTGATAAATGTAAATGTGACTGGGGCAGGTTGAGACAGTGGGCAAATGGAGCACACAGTGATGATTCGAAATGTGATTGGGTTAGGTTGAGAAAGTGAGCACACGGAGCACACAGTGATAAATGGAAATGCATAAATGTAAGTGTAACTGGGACAGGTTGAGAGAGTGGGCACACGCAGCACACAGTGATAAATGGAAATCTGACTGGGACAGGGTGAGCGAGTGGGCACATGGAGCACACAGTGATAAATGGAAATGTGACTGGGGCAGCTTTAGAGAGCGGGCACACGGAGCACACAGTGATGAATGGAAGTGTGACTGGGACAGGTTGTGAGAGCGGGCTTATGCAACACACATTGATAAATGGAAGTTGATAAATGGAAGTGACGGGGACAGTTTGAGCGAGTGGGCACACGCAGCACACAGTGATAAGTGGGCTTGTGACTGGGACAGGTTGAGAGAGTGGGCACACGCAGCACACAGTGATAAATGGAGATGTGACTGGGACCGTTTTAGAGAGTGGGCACACACAGCGAACAGTGATAAATGGAAATGTGACTGGGATAGGTTGAGAGAGTGGGCACGCGGTGCACACTGTGGTAAATGGAAATGTAACTGGGACAAGCTGAGAGAGTGGGCACACGCAGCACACAGTGATAAATGGAAATGTGACTGGGACAGGTTGAGAGAGTGGGCACATGCAGTACAAAGTAATACATGTAAATTTGACTGGGACAGGTGGAGAGAGTAGCCACATGGAGCATACAGTGATAAATGGAAATGTGACTGGGACAAGTTTCGAGAGTGGGCACACGCAGCGCACAATGATAAATGGAAATGTGACTGGGACAGGTTGAGAGAGTGGGCATGCGTTGCATACTGTGATAAATGGAAGTGGATAAATGGCAATGTGACTGGGACAGGTTGAGAGTGTGGGCAAACGCAGCACTCAGTGATAAATGGAAGTGGATAAATGGCAATGTGACTGGGACAGGTTGAGAGTGTGGGCAAACGCAGCACACAGTGATAAATGCAAGTGTGATTGAGACAGGTTGAGACAGTGGGCATGCGGAGCACACAGTGATAATTGGAAGTGTGACTGGTAGAGGTTGAGAGACTGGGCACGCGCAGCACACTGTGATAAGTGGAAATGTGACTGGTACAGGTTGAGAGAGTCGGCACATGGAGCAGCCAGTGATAAATGGAAATGTGACAGGGACAGGTTGACAGACTGGGCATATGCAGCACACAGTGATAAATGGAAGTATGACTGGGACAGGTTGAGAGGGTGGGCACACGCAGCACACGTGATGAACGGAAATGTGACTGGGACAGGTTGAGACAGTGGGCACACACAGCACACTGTTTTATATCGAAATGTGACTGGGTCAGGTTGAGAGAGTGGGCACACAGAGCACACAGTGATAAATGGTAGTGGATAAATGGAAGTGTGACTGATACAGGTTGAGAGAGTGGGAGAAGCAGCACACAGGCATAAATGGAAATGTTACTGGGACAGGTTGTGAGAGTGGGCACACGGAGCACACAGTGATGAAAGGAAGTGTGACTGGGACAGGTTGAGAGAGTGGGCACACGCAGCACACCGTGATAAATGGAAATGTGACTGGGTCAGGTGAAGAAAGTGGGCACATGGAGCACACAGTGATATATGGAAATGTGACTGTGACAGGTTGAGGGAGTGGGCACATGCAGCACACATTAATAAATGGAAGTGTGACTGGGACAGGTTGAGAGAGTGGGCACACACAGCACCCAGTGATAAATGGAAATGTGACTGGGACAGGCTGAGAGAGTGGGCACACGTTGCACAGTATGATAATTCAAAGTGTGACTAGGACATGTTGAGAGACTGGGCACACGCACCACACAGTGATAAATAGAAATATGACTGGGACAGGCTGAGAGAGTGGGCACACGTTGCACGCAGAGATAGATGCAAATGTGACTGCGTCTGGTTGAGAGACTGGGCACACTCAGCACACAGTGATAAATGGAAGGATGACTAGGACAGGTCCAGACAGTGGGCACACGCAGTACACAGTGATATATCGAAATGTGACTGCGTCACGTTGAGAGAGTGGGCACACGGAGGACACAGTGACAAATGGGAATGGATAAATGGAAATGTAACTGGGACAGGATGAGAGAGTGGGGACACGCAGCACACAGTGATAAATGGAGGTGTGGCTGGGACAGGTTGAGAGAGTGGGCACACGCAGCACACAGTGATAATTCGAAATGTAACTGGCTCAGGTTGAGAGAGTGGGCACACGGAGCACACAGTGACAAATGGAAATGGATAAATGGAAGTGACTGGGACAGGTTGAGCGAGTGGGCACATGCAGCGCACAGTGACAAATGGAAATGTGTCTGGGAAAGTTTGAGAGACTAGGCTTTCGCAACACACAGTGATAAATGGAAATGTGACTGGGACAGGTTGAGCGAGTGGGCACACGCAGCACACAGTCAAAAATGGAAATGTGACTGGGACAGGTTGTGAGAGTGGGCATACAGAGCACACAGTGATGAATGGAAGTGTGACTGGGACAGGTTGAGAAAGTGGGCACACGCAGCACACAGTGATAAATGGAAATGTGGCTGGGACAGGTTGAGACAGTGGGCACACGCAGCACTCACTGATAAATGGAAATGTGACTGGGTCAGGTTGAGAGAGTGGGCACATGGAGCACACCGTGATAAATGGAGATGTGACTGGGTCAGGTTAAGAAAGTGGGCACACGGAACACGCAGTGATAAATGGAAATGTGACTGAGACATGTTGAGCGAGTGGGCACACGCAGCACACAGTGATTAGTGGAAATGTGACTGTGACAGGTTGAGGGAGTGGGCACATGCAGCACCCAGTCATAAATGGAAGTGTGACTGGGGCAGGTTGAGAGAGTGGGCACACACAGCACCCAGTGATAAATGTAAATGTGATTGGGACAGGTTGAGAGAGTAGGCACATGGAGCATACAGTGATAAATGGAAATGTGACTGGGGCAGGTTGAGACAGTGGGCAAATGGAGCACACAGTGATGATTCGAAATGTGATTGGGTTAGGTTGAGAAAGTGAGCACACGGAGCACACAGTGATAAATGGAAATGCATAAATGTAAGTGTAACTGGGACAGGTTGACAGAGTGGGCACACGCAGCACACAGTGATAAATGGAAATCTGAATGGGACAGGGTGAGCGAGTGGGCACATGGAGCACACAGTGATAAATGGAAATGTGACTGGGGCAGCTTTAGAGAGTGGGCACACGGAGCACACAGTGATGAATGGAAGTGTGACTGGGACAGGTTGTGAGAGCGGGCTTATGCAGCACACATTGATAAATGGAAGTTGATAAATGGAAGTGACTGGGACAGGTTGAGCGAGTGGGCACACGCAGCACACAGTGATAAGTGGGCTTGTGACTGGGACCGTTTTAGAGAGTGGGCACACACAGCGATCAGTGATAAATGGAAATGTGACTGGGATAGGTTGAGAGAGTGGGCACGCGGTGCACACTGTGGTAAATGGAAATGTAACTGGGACAAGCTGAGAGAGTGGGCACACGCAGCACACAGTGATAAATGGAAATGTGACTGGGACAGGTTGAGAGAGTGGGCACGGGGTGCCCACTGTGATAAATGGAAGTGGGTAAATGGCAGTGTGACTGGGACAGGTTTAGAGTCTGGGCACACGCAGCACACAGTGATAAATGGAAATGTGACTGGGACATGTTGGGAGACTGGGCACCCGCAGCACACAGTGATAAATGGAAGTATGACTGGGACAGGGTGAGAGGGTGAGCACACGCAGCACACAGTGATGAACGGAAATGTGACTGGGACAGTTTGAGACAGTGGGCACACACAGTAGACAGTGATATATCGAAATGTGACTGGGTCAGGTTGAGAGAGAGGGCACATGGAGCACTCAGTGATAAATGGTAGTGGATAAATGGAAGTGTGACTGATACAGGTTGAGAGAGTGGGCACACGGAGCACACAGTCATAAATGGAAATGTGACTGGGACAGGTTGTGAGAGTGGGCACAGGGAGCTCACAGTGAAAAATAGAAGTGTGACCGGGACAGGTTGAGAGAGTGGGCACACGCAGCACACAGTGATAAATGGAAATGTGACTGGGACAGCTTGAGAGAGTGGGCACACGCAGCACACAGTGATAAATGGAAATGTGACTGGGACAGCTTGAGACAGTGGGCACACGCAGCACACAGTGATGAACGGAAATGTGACTGGGACAGTTTGAGAGAGTGGGCACACACAGCACACAGTGATAAATGGATGTGTGACTGGTAGAGGTTGAGAGACTCGGCATAAGCAGCACACAGTGATAAATGGAAATGTGACTGGTACAGGTTGAGAGAGTCGGCACATGGAGTACCCAGTGAGAAATGGAAATGTGACTGGGACAGGTTGAGAGAGTGGGCACACTCAGAACACAGTGATAAATAGAAGTATGACTGGGACAGGTTGAGAGGGTGAGCACACGCAGCACACAGTGATAAACGGAAATGTGACTGGGACAGGCTGAGACAGTGGGCACACACAGCAAACAGTGATATATCGAAATGTGACTGGGTCAGGTTGAGAGAGTGGGCAAACGGAGCACACAGTGATAAATGCTAGTTGATGAATGGAAATGTGACTGATACAGGTTGAGAGAGTGGGCACACGCAGCACACAGTCATAAATGGAAATGTGACTGGGACAGGTTGTGAGAGTGGGCATACAGAGCACACAGTGATGAATGGAAGTGTGACTGGGACAGGTTGAGACAGTGGGCACACGCAGCACTCAGTGATAAATTGAAATGTGACTGGGTCAGGTTGAGAGAGTAGGCACATGGAGCACACCGTGATAAATGGGGATGTGACTGGGTCAGGTTAAGAAAGTGGGCACACGGAACACGCAGTGTTAAATGGAAATGTGACTGAGACATGTTGAGCGAGTGGGCACACGCAGTACACAGTGATTAGTGGAAATGTGACTGTGACAGGTTGAGGGAGTGGGCACATGCAGCACCCAATGATAAATGAAAGTGTGACTGGGACAGGTTGAGAGAGTGGGCACACACAGCACCCAGTCATAAATGGAAGTGTGACTGGGACAGGTTGAGAGAGTGGGCACACACAGCACCCAGTGATAAATGAAAATGTGACTGGGACAGGTTGAGAGAGTAGGTACATGGAGCATACAGTGATCAATGGAAATGTGACTGGGACAAATTTTGAGAGTGGGCACACGCAGCGCAGAGTGATAAATGGAAGTGTGACTGGGACTGGTTGAGAGAGTGGGCACACGCCGCACACAGTGTTAAATGGAAATGTGACTGGGACAGGCTGAGAGAGTGGGCACACGTTGCACAGAATGATATTTGAAAGTGTGACTAGGACATGTTGAGATAGTGGGCACATGCAGCACACAGTGATTAATGGAAATGTGACTGGTACAGGTTCAGAGAGTGGGCACATGCAGCACACAGTGATAGATGCAAATGTTACTGGGTCTGGTTGAGAGACTGGGCACACTCAGCACACAGTGATAAATGGAAGGATGACTAGGACAGGTCCAGACAGTGGGCACACGCAGTACACAGTGATATATCGAAATGTGACTGGGTCAGGTTGAGAGAGTGGGCACACGCAGCACACAGTGATAATTCTAAATGTGACTGCGTCAGGTTGAGAGAGTGGGCACACGGAGCACACAGTGACAAATGGGAATGGATAAATGGAAATGTAACTGGGACAGGATGAGAGAGTGGGGACACGCAGCACACAGTGATAAATGGAGGTGTGGCTAGGACAGGTTGAGAGAGTGGGCACACGCAGCACATAGTGATAATTCGAAATGTAACTGGCTCAGGTTGAGAGAGTGGGCACATGGAGCACACAGTGACAAATGGAAATGGATAAATGGAAGTGACTGGGACAGGTTGAGCGAGTGGGCACATGCAGCGCACAGTGACAAATGGAAATGTGTCTGGGAAAGTTTGAGAGACTAGGCTTTCGCAACACACAGTGATAAATGGAAATGTGACTGGGACAGGTTAAGAGAGTGGGCACACGCAGCACACAGTCATAAATGGAAATGTGACTGGGACAGGTTGTGAGAGTGGGCATACAGAGCACACAGTGATGAATGGAAGTGTGACTGGGACAGGTTGAGAGAGTGGGCACACGCAGCACACAGTGATAAATGGAAATCTGAATGGGACAGGGTGAGCGAGTGGGCACATGGAGCACACAGTGATAAATGGAAGTGTGACTGGGGCAGCTTTAGAGAGCGGGCACACGGAGCACACAGTGATAAATGGAAGTGTGACTGGGACAGGTTGTGAGAGCGGGCTTATGCAGCACACATTGATAAATGGAAGTCGATAAATGGAAGTGACTGGGACAGGTTGAGCGAGTGGGCACACGCAGCACACAGTGATAAGTGGGCTTGTGACTGGGACAGGTTGAGAGAGTGGGCACACGCAGCACACAGTGATAAATGGAGATGTGACTGGGACCGTTTTAGAGAGTGGGCACACACAGCGAACAGTGATAAATGGAAATGTGACTGGGATAGGTTGAGAGAGTGGGCACGCGGAGCACACAGTGATAAATGAAAATGTGCCTGGGACAGGTTGAGAGAGTAGGCACATGGAGCATACAGTGATAAATGGAAGTGTGACTGGGAGAAGTTTAGAGAGTGGGTACACGCAGCGCCCAGTGATAAATGGAAATGTGACTGGTGCAGGTTGAGACAGTGGGCACACGCAGCACCCAGTGTTATATCGAAATGTGACTGTGTCAGGTTGAGAGAGTGGGCACACGGAGCACACAGTGATAAATGGAAGTGTGACTGGGACAGGTTGTGAGAGCGGGTATACGCAGCACACATTGATAAATGGAAGTCGATAAATGGAAATGACTGGGACAGGTTGAGCGAGTGGGCACATGCAGCACACAGTGTTCAATGGAAATCTGAATGGGGCAGGTTTAGAGAGCGGGCACACGGAGCACACAGTGATAAATGGAAGTGTGACTGGGATAGGTTGTGAGAGCAGGCATATGCAGCACACATTGATAAATGGAAGTCGATAAATGGAAGTGACTGGGACAGGTTGAGCGAGTGGGCACACGCAGCACACAGTGATAAGTGGGCTTGTGACTGGGACGGGTTGAGAGAGTGGGCACACGCAGCACACAGTGATAAATGGAAATGTGACTGGGACCGTTTTAGAGAGTGGGCACACACAGCGAACAGTGATAAATGGAAATGTGACTGGGATAGGTTGAGAGAGTGGGCACGCGGAGCACACAGTGATAAATGGAAATGTGCCTGGGACAGGTTGGGAGAGTGGGCACGCGGTGCACACTGTGGTAAATGGAAATCTAACTGGGACAAGCTGGGAGTGTGGGCACACGCAGCACATAGTGATAAATGGAAATGTGACTGGGACAGGTTGAGAGAGTGGGCACGGCTTGCACACTGTGATAAATGGAACTGGATAAATGGCAGTGTGACTGCGACATGTTTAGAGTCTGGGCACACGCAGCACACAGTGATAAATGGAAATGTGACTGGGAAAGGTTGGGAGACTGGGCACACGCAGCACACAGTGATAAATGGAACTGTGATTGAGACAGGTTGAGAGAGTGGGCACACACAGCCCCCAGTGATAACTGGAAATGTGACTGGGACAGGTTGAGAGAGTGGGCACATGCAGTACAAAGTAATACATGTAAATTTGACTGGGACAGGTGGAGAGAGTAGCCACATGGAGCATACAGTGATAAATGGAAATGTGACTGGGACAAGTTTCGAGAGTGGGCACACGCAGCGCAGAATGATAAATGGAAATGGGACTGGGACAGGTTGAGAGAGTGGGCATGCGGTGCATACTGTGATAAATGGAAGTGGATAAATGGCAATGTGACTGGGACAGGTTGAGAGTGTGGGCAAACGCAGCACACAGTGATAAATGGAAGTGGATAAATGGCAATGTGACTGGGACAGGTTGAGAGTGTGGGCAAACGCAGCACACAGTGATAAATGGAAGTGTGATTGAGACAGGTTGAGACAGTGGGCATGCGGAGCACACAGTGATAATTGGAAGTGTGACTGGTAGAGGTTGAGAGACTGGGCACGCGCAGCACACTGTGATAAGTGGAAATGTGACTGGTACAGGTTGAGAGAGTCGGCACATGGAGCAGCCAGTGATAAATGGAAATGTGACAGGGAAAGGTTGACAGACTGGACATATGCAGCACACAGTGATAAATGGAAGTATGACTGGGACAGGTTGAGAGGGTGGGCACACGCAGCACACGTGATGAACGGAAATGTGACTGGGACAGGTTGAGATAGTGGGCACACACAGCACACAGTTTTATATCGAAATGTGACTGGGTCAGGTTGAGAGAGTGGGCACACGGAGCACACAGTGATAAATGGTAGTGGATAAATGGAAGTGTGACTGATACAGGTTGAGAGAGTGGGAGAAGCAGCACACAGGCATAAATGGAAATGTTACTGGGACAGGATGTGAGAGTGGGCACACGGAGCACACAGTGATGAACGGAAGTGTGACTGGGACAGGTTGAGAGAGTGGGCACACGCAGCACACCGTGATAAATGAAAATGTGACTGGGTCAGGTGAAGAAAGTGGGCACATGGAGCACACAGTGATATATGGAAATGTGACTGTGACAGGTTGAGGGAGTGGGCACATGCAGCACACATTAATAAATGGATGTGTGACTGGGACAGGTTGAGAGAGTGGGCACACACAGCACCCAGTGATAAATGGAAATGTGACTGGGACAGGCTGAGAGAGTGGGCACACGTTGCACAGTATGATAATTCAAAGTGTGACTAGGACATGTTGAGAGACTGGGCACACGCACCACACAGTGATAAATAGAAATATGACTGGGGCAGGCTGAGAGAGTGGGCACACGTTGCACACAGTGATAGATGCAAATGTGACTGGGTCTGGTTGAGAGACTGGGCACACTCAGCACACAGTGATAAATGGAAGGATGACTAGGACAGGTCCAGACAGTGGGCACACGCAGTACACAGTGATATATCGAAATGTGACTGCGTCAGGTTGAGAGAGTGGGCACACGGAGCACACAGTGACAAATGGGAATGGATAAATGGAAATGTAACTGGGACAGGATGAGAGAGTGGGGACACGCAGCACACAGTGATAAATGGAGGTGTGGCTGGGACAGGTTGAGAGAGTGGGCACACGCAGCACACAGTGATAATTCGAAATGTAACTGGCTCAGGTTGAGAGAGTGGGCACACGGAGCACACAGTGACAAATGGAAATGGATAAATGGAAGTGACTGGGACAGGTTGAGCGAGTGGGCACATGCAGCGCACAGTGACAAATGGAAATGTGTCTGGGAAAGGTTGAGAGACTAGGCTTTCGCAACACACAGTGATAAATGGAAATGTGACTGGGACAGGTTGAGCGAGTGGGCACACGCAGCACACAGTCATAAATGGAAATGTGACTGGGACAGGTTGTGAGAGTGGGCATACAGAGCACACAGTGATGAATGGACGTGTGACTGGGACAGGTTGAGAGAGTGGGCACACGCAGCACACAGTGATAAATGGAAATGTGGCTGGGACAGGTTGAGACAGTGGGCACACGCAGCACTCACTGATAAATGGAAATGTGACTGGGTCAGGTTGAGAGAGTGGGCACATGGAGCACACCGTGATAAATGGAGATGTGACTGGGTCAGGTTAAGAAAGTGGGCACACGGAACACGCAGTGATAAATGGAAATGTGACTGAGACATGTTGAGCGAGTGGGCACACTCGCTCACAGTGATTAGTGGAAATGTGACTGTGACAGGTTGAGGGAGTGGGCACATGCAGCACCCAATGATAAATGAAAGTGTGACTGGGACAGGTTGAGAGAGTGGGCACACACAGCACCCAGTCATAAATGGAAGTGTGACTGGGGCAGGTTGAGAGAGTGGGCACACACAGCACCCAGTGATAAATGGAAGTGTGACTGGGGCAGGTTGAGAGAGTGGGCACACACAGCACCCAGTGATAAATGTAAATGTGACTGGGACAGGTTGAGTGAGTAGGCACATGGAGCATACAGTGATAAATGTAAATGTGACTGGGGCAGGTTGAGACAGTGGGCAAATGGAGCACACAGTGATGATTCGAAATGTGATTGGGTTAGGTTGAGAAAGTGAGCACACGGAGCACACAGTGATAAATGGAAATGCATAAATGTAAGTGTAACTGGGACAGGTTGAGAGAGTGGGCACACGCAGCACACAGTGATAAATGGAAATCTGACTGGGACAGGGTGAGCGAGTGGGCACATGGAGCACACAGTGATAAATGGAAATGTGACTGGGGCAGCTTTAGAGAGCGGGCACACGGAGCACACAGTGATGAATGGAAGTGTGACTGGGACAGGTTGTGAGAGCGGGCTTATGCAACACACATTGATAAATGGAAGTTGATAAATGGAAGTGACGGGGACAGTTTGAGCGAGTGGGCACACGCAGCACACAGTGATAAGTGGGCTTGTGACTGGGACAGGTTGAGAGAGTGGGCACACGCAGCACACAGTGATAAATGGAGATGTGACTGGGACCGTTTTAGAGAGTGGGCACACACAGCGAACAGTGATAAATGGAAATGTGACTGGGATAGGTTGAGAGAGTGGGCACGCGGTGCACACTGTGGTAAATGGAAATGTAACTGGGACAAGCTGAGAGAGTGGGCACACGCAGCACACAGTGATAAATGGAAATGTGACTGGGACAGGTTGAGAGAGTGGGCACATGCAGTACAAAGTAATACATGTAAATTTGACTGGGACAGGTGGAGAGAGTAGCCACATGGAGCATACAGTGATAAATGGAAATGTGACTGGGACAAGTTTCGAGAGTGGGCACACGCAGCGCACAATGATAAATGGAAATGTGACTGGGACAGGTTGAGAGAGTGGGCATGCGTTGCATACTGTGATAAATGGAAGTGGATAAATGGCAATGTGACTGGGACAGGTTGAGAGTGTGGGCAAACGCAGCACTCAGTGATAAATGGAAGTGGATAAATGGCAATGTGACTGGGACAGGTTGAGAGTGTGGGCAAACGCAGCACACAGTGATAAATGCAAGTGTGATTGAGACAGGTTGAGGCAGTGGGCATGCGGAGCACACAGTGATAATTGGAAGTGTGACTGGTAGAGGTTGAGAGACTGGGCACGCGCAGCACACTGTGATAAGTGGAAATGTGACTGGTACAGGTTGAGAGAGTCGGCACATGGAGCAGCCAGTGATAAATGGAAATGTGACAGGGACAGGTTGACAGACTGGGCATATGCAGCACACAGTGATAAATGGAAGTATGACTGGGACAGGTTGAGAGGGTGGGCACACGCAGCACACGTGATGAACGGAAATGTGACTGGGACAGGTTGAGACAGTGGGCACACACAGCACACTGTTTTATATCGAAATGTGACTGGGTCAGGTTGAGAGAGTGGGCACACAGAGCACACAGTGATAAATGGTAGTGGATAAATGGAAGTGTGACTGATACAGGTTGAGAGAGTGGGAGAAGCAGCACACAGGCATAAATGGAAATGTTACTGGGACAGGTTGTGAGAGTGGGCACACGGAGCACACAGTGATGAAAGGAAGTGTGACTGGGACAGGTTGAGAGAGTGGGCACACGCAGCACACCGTGATAAATGGAAATGTGACTGGGTCAGGTGAAGAAAGTGGGCACATGGAGCACACAGTGATATATGGAAATGTGACTGTGACAGGTTGAGGGAGTGGGCACATGCAGCACACATTAATAAATGGAAGTGTGACTGGGACAGGTTGAGAGAGTGGGCACACACAGCACCCAGTGATAAATGGAAATGTGACTGGGACAGGCTGAGAGAGTGGGCACACGTTGCACAGTATGATAATTCAAAGTGTGACTAGGACATGTTGAGAGACTGGGCACACGCACCACACAGTGATAAATAGAAATATGACTGGGACAGGCTGAGAGAGTGGGCACACGTTGCACGCAGAGATAGATGCAAATGTGACTGGGTCTGGTTGAGAGACTGGGCACACTCAGCACACAGTGATAAATGGAAGGATGACTAGGACAGGTCCAGACAGTGGGCACACGCAGTACACAGTGATATATCGAAATGTGACTGCGTCACGTTGAGAGAGTGGGCACACGGAGGACACAGTGACAAATGGGAATGGATAAATGGAAATGTAACTGGGACAGGATGAGAGAGTGGGGACACGCAGCACACAGTGATAAATGGAGGTGTGGCTGGGACAGGTTGACAGAGTGGGCACACGCAGCACACAGTGATAATTCGAAATGTAACTGGCTCAGGTTGAGAGAGTGGGCACACGGAGCACACAGTGACAAATGGAAATGGATAAATGGAAGTGACTGGGACAGGTTGAGCGAGTGGGCACATGCAGCGCACAGTGACAAATGGAAATGTGTCTGGGAAAGTTTGAGAGACTAGGCTTTCGCAACACACAGTGATAAATGGAAATGTGACTGGGACAGGTTGAGCGAGTGGGCACACGCAGCACACAGTCAAAAATGGAAATGTGACTGGGACAGGTTGTGAGAGTGGGCATACAGAGCACACAGTGATGAATGGAAGTGTGACTGGGACAGGTTGAGAAAGTGGGCACACGCAGCACACAGTGATAAATGGAAATGTGGCTGGGACAGGTTGAGACAGTGGGCACACGCAGCACTCACTGATAAATGGAAATGTGACTGGGTCAGGTTGAGAGAGTGGGCACATGGAGCACACCGTGATAAATGGAGATGTGACTGGGTCAGGTTAAGAAAGTGGGCACACGGAACACGCAGTGATAAATGGAAATGTGACTGAGACATGTTGAGCGAGTGGGCACACGCAGCACACAGTGATTAGTGGAAATGTGACTGTGACAGGTTGAGGGAGTGGGCACATGCAGCACCCAGTCATAAATGGAAGTGTGACTGGGGCAGGTTGAGAGAGTGGGCACACACAGCACCCAGTGATAAATGTAAATGTGATTGGGACAGGTTGAGAGAGTAGGCACATGGAGCATACAGTGATAAATGGAAATGTGACTGGGGCAGGTTGAGACAGTGGGCAAATGGAGCACACAGTGATGATTCGAAATGTGATTGGGTTAGGTTGAGAAAGTGAGCACACGGAGCACACAGTGATAAATGGAAATGCATAAATGTAAGTGTAACTGGGACAGGTTGACAGAGTGGGCACACGCAGCACACAGTGATAAATGGAAATCTGAATGGGACAGGGTGAGCGAGTGGGCACATGGAGCACACAGTGATAAATGGAAATGTGACTGGGGCAGCTTTAGAGAGTGGGCACACGGAGCACACAGTGATGAATGGAAGTGTGACTGGGACAGGTTGTGAGAGCGGGCTTATGCAGCACACATTGATAAATGGAAGTTGATAAATGGAAGTGACTGGGACAGGTTGAGCGAGTGGGCACACGCAGCACACAGTGATAAGTGGGCTTGTGACTGGGACCGTTTTAGAGAGTGGGCACACACAGCGATCAGTGATAAATGGAAATGTGACTGGGATAGGTTGAGAGAGTGGGCACGCGGTGCACACTGTGGTAAATGGAAATGTAACTGGGACAAGCTGAGAGAGTGGGCACACGCAGCACACAGTGATAAATGGAAATGTGACTGGGACAGGTTGAGAGAGTGGGCACGGGGTGCCCACTGTGATAAATGGAAGTGGGTAAATGGCAGTGTGACTGGGACAGGTTTAGAGTCTGGGCACACGCAGCACACAGTGATAAATGGAAATGTGACTGGGACATGTTGGGAGACTGGGCACCCGCAGCACACAGTGATAAATGGAAGTATGACTGGGACAGGGTGAGAGGGTGAGCACACGCAGCACACAGTGATGAACGGAAATGTGACTGGGACAGTTTGAGACAGTGGGCACACACAGTAGACAGTGATATATCGAAATGTGACTGGGTCAGGTTGAGAGAGAGGGCACATGGAGCACTCAGTGATAAATGGTAGTGGATAAATGGAAGTGTGACTGATACAGGTTGAGAGAGTGGGCACACGGAGCACACTGTCATAAATGGAAATGTGACTGGGACAGGTTGTGAGAGTGGGCACAGGGAGCTCACAGTGAAAAATAGAAGTGTGACCGGGACAGGTTGAGAGAGTGGGCACACGCAGCACACAGTGATAAATGGAAATGTGACTGGGACAGCTTGAGAGAGTGGGCACACGCAGCACACAGTGATAAATGGAAATGTGACTGGGACAGCTTGAGACAGTGGGCACACGCAGCACACAGTGATGAACGGAAATGTGACTGGGACAGTTTGAGAGAGTGGGCACACACAGCACACAGTGATAAATGGATGTGTGACTGGTAGAGGTTGAGAGACTCGGCATAAGCAGCACACAGTGATAAATGGAAATGTGACTGGTACAGGTTGAGAGAGTCGGCACATGGAGTACCCAGTGAGAAATGGAAATGTGACTGGGACAGGTTGAGAGAGTGGGCACACTCAGAACACAGTGATAAATAGAAGTATGACTGGGACAGGTTGAGAGGGTGAGCACACGCAGCACACAGTGATAAACGGAAATGTGACTGGGACAGGCTGAGACAGTGGGCACACACAGCAAACAGTGATATATCGAAATGTGACTGGGTCAGGTTGAGAGAGTGGGCAAACGGAGCACACAGTGATAAATGCTAGTTGATGAATGGAAATGTGACTGATACAGGTTGAGAGAGTGGGCACACGCAGCACACAGTCATAAATGGAAATGTGACTGGGACAGGTTGTGAGAGTGGGCATACAGAGCACACAGTGATGAATGGAAGTGTGACTGGGACAGGTTGAGACAGTGGGCACACGCAGCACTCAGTGATAAATTGAAATGTGACTGGGTCAGGTTGAGAGAGTAGGCACATGGAGCACACCGTGATAAATGGGGATGTGACTGGGTCAGGTTAAGAAAGTGGGCACACGGAACACGCAGTGTTAAATGGAAATGTGACTGAGACATGTTGAGCGAGTGGGCACACGCAGTACACAGTGATTAGTGGAAATGTGACTGTGACAGGTTGAGGGAGTGGGCACATGCAGCACCCAATGATAAATGAAAGTGTGACTGGGACAGGTTGAGAGAGTGGGCACACACAGCACCCAGTCATAAATGGAAGTGTGACTGGGACAGGTTGAGAGAGTGGGCACACACAGCACCCAGTGATAAATGAAAATGTGACTGGGACAGGTTGAGAGAGTAGGTACATGGAGCATACAGTGATAAATGGAAATGTGACTGGGACAAATTTTGAGAGTGGGCACACGCAGCGCAGAGTGATAAATGGAAGTGTGACTGGGACTGGTTGAGAGAGTGGGCACACGCCGCACACAGTGTTAAATGGAAATGTGACTGGGACAGGCTGAGAGAGTGGGCACACGTTGCACAGAATGATATTTGAAAGTGTGACTAGGACATGTTGAGATAGTGGGCACATGCAGCACACAGTGATTAATGGAAATGTGACTGGTACAGGTTCAGAGAGTGGGCACATGCAGCACACAGTGATAGATGCAAATGTTACTGGGTCTGGTTGAGAGACTGGGCACACTCAGCACACAGTGATAAATGGAAGGATGACTAGGACAGGTCCAGACAGTGGGCACACGCAGTACACAGTGATATATCGAAATGTGACTGGGTCAGGTTGAGAGAGTGGGCACACGCAGCACACAGTGATAATTCTAAATGTGACTGCGTCAGGTTGAGAGAGTGGGCACACGGAGCACACAGTGACAAATGGGAATGGATAAATGGAAATGTAACTGGGACAGGATGAGAGAGTGGGGACACGCAGCACACAGTGATAAATGGAGGTGTGGCTAGGACAGGTTGAGAGAGTGGGCACACGCAGCACATAGTGATAATTCGAAATGTAACTGGCTCAGGTTGAGAGAGTGGGCACATGGAGCACACAGTGACAAATGGAAATGGATAAATGGAAGTGACTGGGACAGGTTGAGCGAGTGGGCACATGCAGCGCACAGTGACAAATGGAAATGTGTCTGGGAAAGTTTGAGAGACTAGGCTTTCGCAACACACAGTGATAAATGGAAATGTGACTGGGACAGGTTAAGAGAGTGGGCACACGCAGCACACAGTCATAAATGGAAATGTGACTGGGACAGGTTGTGAGAGTGGGCATACAGAGCACACAGTGATGAATGGAAGTGTGACTGGGACAGGTTGAGAGAGTGGGCACACGCAGCACACAGTGATAAATGGAAATGTGACTGGGACAGGTTGAGACAGTGGGCACACGCAGCACTCAGTGATAAATGGAAATGTGACTGGGTCAGGTTGAGAGAGTGGGCACATGGAGCACACCGTGATAAATGGAGATGTGACTGGGTCAGGTTAAGAAAGTGGGCACACGGAACACGCAGTGATAAATGGAAATGTGACTGAGACATGTTGAGCGAGTGGGCACATGCAGCACACAGTGATTAGTGGAAATGTGACTGTGACAGGTTGAGGGAGTCGGCACATGCAGCACCCAATGATAAATGAAAGTGTGACTGGGACAGGTTGAGAGAGTGGGCACACACAGCACCCAGTCATAAATGGAAGTGTGACTGGGACAGGTTGAGAGAGTGGGCACATGGAGCATACAGTGATAAATGGAAATGTGACTGGGGCAGGTTGAGACAGTGGGCAAATGGAGCACACAGTGATGATTCGAAATGTGATTGGGTTAGGTTGAGAAAGTGAGCACACGGAGCACACAGTGATAAATGGAAATGCATAAATGTAAGTGTAACTGGGACAGGTTGAGAGAGTGGGCACACGCAGCACACAGTGATAAATGGAAATCTGAATGGGACAGGGTGAGCGAGTGGGCACATGGAGCACACAGTGATAAATGGAAATGTGACTGGGGCAGCTTTAGAGAGCGGGCACACGGAGCACACAGTGATAAATGGAAGTGTGACTGGGACAGGTTGTGAGAGCGGGCTTATGCAGCACACATTGATAAATGGAAGTCGATAAATGGAAGTGACTGGGACAGGTTGAGCGAGTGGGCACACGCAGCACACAGTGATAAGTGGGCTTGTGACTGGGACAGGTTGAGAGAGTGGGCACACGCAGCACACAGTGATAAATGGAGATGTGACTGGGACCGTTTTAGAGAGTGGGCACACACAGCGAACAGTGATAAATGGAAATGTGACTGGGATAGGTTGAGAGAGTGGGCACGCGGAGCACACAGTGATAAATGAAAATGTGCCTGGGACAGGTTGAGAGAGTAGGCACATGGAGCATACAGTGATAAATGGAAGTGTGACTGGGAGAAGTTTAGAGAGTGGGTACACGCAGCGCCCAGTGATAAATGGAAATGTGACTGGTGCAGGTTGAGACAGTGGGCACACGCAGCACCCAGTGTTATATCGAAATGTGACTGTGTCAGGTTGAGAGAGTGGGCACACGGAGCACACAGTGATAAATGGAAGTGTGACTGGGACAGGTTGTGAGAGCGGGTATACGCAGCACACATTGATAAATGGAAGTCGATAAATGGAAATGACTGGGACAGGTTGAGCGAGTGGGCACATGCAGCACACAGTGATAAATGGACTTGTGACTGGGACAGGTTGAGAGAGTGGGTACGCGGAGCACACAGTGATAAATGGAAATGTGCGTGGGACAGGTTGAGAGAGTGGGCACGCGGTGCACACTGTGGAAAATGGAAATGTAACTGGGACAAGCTGAGAGAGTGGGCACACGCAGCACACAGTGATAAATGGAAATGTGCCTGGGACAGGTTGAGAGAGTGGGCACGCGGTGCAGACTGTGATAAATGGAAGTGGATAAATGGCAGTGTGACTGGGACAGGTTTAGAGTCTGGGCACACGCAGCAGACAGTGATAAATGGAAATGTGACTGGGACAGGTTGGGAGACTGGGCACACGCAGCATACAGTGATAAATGGAAGTGTGATTGAGACAGGTTGAGATAGTGGGCATGCGGAGCACACAGTGATAATTGGAAGTGTGACTGGTAGAGGTTGAGAGACTGGGCACACGCAGCACACAGTGATAAATGGAAATCTGACTGGGACAGCTTGAAAGAGTCGGCACGCGGAGCTCTCAGTGATAAATGGAAATGTGATTGGGACAGGTTGAGAGACTGGGCACACGCAGCACACATTGATAAATGGAAGTATGACTGGGACAGGTTGAGAGAGTGGGCACATGCAGCACACAGTGTTCAATGGAAATCTGAATGGGGCAGGTTTAGAGAGCGGGCACACGGAGCACACAGTGATAAATGGAAGTGTGACTGGGATAGGTTGTGAGAGCAGGCATATGCAGCACACATTGATAAATGGAAGTCGATAAATGGAAGTGACTGGGACAGGTTGAGCGAGTGGGCACACGCAGCACACAGTGATAAGTGGGCTTGTGACTGGGACGGGTTGAGAGAGTGGGCACACGCAGCACACAGTGATAAATGGAAATGTGACTGGGACCGTTTTAGAGAGTGGGCACACACAGCGAACAGTGATAAATGGAAATGTGACTGGGATAGGTTGAGAGAGTGGGCACGCGGAGCACACAGTGATAAATGGAAATGTGCCTGGGACAGGTTGGGAGAGTGGGCACGCGGTGCACACTGTGGTAAATGGAAATCTAACTGGGACAAGCTGGGAGTGTGGGCACACGCAGCACATAGTGATAAATGGAAATGTGACTGGGACAGGTTGAGAGAGTGGGCACGGCTTGCACACTGTGATAAATGGAACTGGATAAATGGCAGTGTGACTGCGACATGTTTAGAGTCTGGGCACACGCAGCACACAGTGATAAATGGAAATGTGACTGGGAAAGGTTGGGAGACTGGGCACACGCAGCACACAGTGATAAATGGAACTGTGATTGAGACAGGTTGAGAGAGTGGGCACACACAGCCCCCAGTGATAACTGGAAATGTGACTGGGACAGGTTGAGAGAGTGGGCACATGCAGTACAAAGTAATACATGTAAATTTGACTGGGACAGGTGGAGAGAGTAGCCACATGGAGCATACAGTGATAAATGGAAATGTGACTGGGACAAGTTTCGAGAGTGGGCACACGCAGCGCAGAATGATAAATGGAAATGGGACTGGGACAGGTTGAGAGAGTGGGCATGCGGTGCATACTGTGATAAATGGAAGTGGATAAATGGCAATGTGACTGGGACAGGTTGAGAGTGTGGGCAAACGCAGCACACAGTGATAAATGGAAGTGGATAAATGGCAATGTGACTGGGACAGGTTGAGAGTGTGGGCAAACGCAGCACACAGTGATAAATGGAAGTGTGATTGAGACAGGTTGAGACAGTGGGCATGCGGAGCACACAGTGATAATTGGAAGTGTGACTGGTAGAGGTTGAGAGACTGGGCACGCGCAGCACACTGTGATAAGTGGAAATGTGACTGGTACAGGTTGAGAGAGTCGGCACATGGAGCAGCCAGTGATAAATGGAAATGTGACAGGGAAAGGTTGACAGACTGGACATATGCAGCACACAGTGATAAATGGAAGTATGACTGGGACAGGTTGAGAGGGTGGGCACACGCAGCACACGTGATGAACGGAAATGTGACTGGGACAGGTTGAGATAGTGGGCACACACAGCACACAGTTTTATATCGAAATGTGACTGGGTCAGGTTGAGAGAGTGGGCACACGGAGCACACAGTGATAAATGGTAGTGGATAAATGGAAGTGTGACTGATACAGGTTGAGAGAGTGGGAGAAGCAGCACACAGGCATAAATGGAAATGTTACTGGGACAGGATGTGAGAGTGGGCACACGGAGCACACAGTGATGAACGGAAGTGTGACTGGGACAGGTTGAGAGAGTGGGCACACGCAGCACACCGTGATAAATGAAAATGTGACTGGGTCAGGTGAAGAAAGTGGGCACATGGAGCACACAGTGATATATGGAAATGTGACTGTGACAGGTTGAGGGAGTGGGCACATGCAGCACACATTAATAAATGGATGTGTGACTGGGACAGGTTGAGAGAGTGGGCACACACAGCACCCAGTGATAAATGGAAATGTGACTGGGACAGGCTGAGAGAGTGGGCACACGTTGCACAGTATGATAATTCAAAGTGTGACTAGGACATGTTGAGAGACTGGGCACACGCACCACACAGTGATAAATAGAAATATGACTGGGGCAGGCTGAGAGAGTGGGCACACGTTGCACACAGTGATAGATGCAAATGTGACTGGGTCTGGTTGAGAGACTGGGCACACTCAGCACACAGTGATAAATGGAAGGATGACTAGGACAGGTCCAGACAGTGGGCACACGCAGTACACAGTGATATATCGAAATGTGACTGCGTCAGGTTGAGAGAGTGGGCACACGGAGCACACAGTGACAAATGGGAATGGATAAATGGAAATGTAACTGGGACAGGATGAGAGAGTGGGGACACGCAGCACACAGTGATAAATGGAGGTGTGGCTGGGACAGGTTGAGAGAGTGGGCACACGCAGCACACAGTGATAATTCGAAATGTAACTGGCTCAGGTTGAGAGAGTGGGCACACGGAGCACACAGTGACAAATGGAAATGGATAAATGGAAGTGACTGGGACAGGTTGAGCGAGTGGGCACATGCAGCGCACAGTGACAAATGGAAATGTGTCTGGGAAAGGTTGAGAGACTAGGCTTTCGCAACACACAGTGATAAATGGAAATGTGACTGGGACAGGTTGAGCGAGTGGGCACACGCAGCACACAGTCATAAATGGAAATGTGACTGGGACAGGTTGTGAGAGTGGGCATACAGAGCACACAGTGATGAATGGACGTGTGACTGGGACAGGTTGAGAGAGTGGGCACACGCAGCACACAGTGATAAATGGAAATGTGGCTGGGACAGGTTGAGACAGTGGGCACACGCAGCACTCACTGATAAATGGAAATGTGACTGGGTCAGGTTGAGAGAGTGGGCACATGGAGCACACCGTGATAAATGGAGATGTGACTGGGTCAGGTTAAGAAAGTGGGCACACGGAACACGCAGTGATAAATGGAAATGTGACTGAGACATGTTGAGCGAGTGGGCACACTCGCTCACAGTGATTAGTGGAAATGTGACTGTGACAGGTTGAGGGAGTGGGCACATGCAGCACCCAATGATAAATGAAAGTGTGACTGGGACAGGTTGAGAGAGTGGGCACACACAGCACCCAGTCATAAATGGAAGTGTGACTGGGGCAGGTTGAGAGAGTGGGCACACACAGCACCCAGTGATAAATGGAAGTGTGACTGGGGCAGGTTGAGAGAGTGGGCACACACAGCACCCAGTGATAAATGTAAATGTGACTGGGACAGGTTGAGTGAGTAGGCACATGGAGCATACAGTGATAAATGTAAATGTGACTGGGGCAGGTTGAGACAGTGGGCAAATGGAGCACACAGTGATGATTCGAAATGTGATTGGGTTAGGTTGAGAAAGTGAGCACACGGAGCACACAGTGATAAATGGAAATGCATAAATGTAAGTGTAACTGGGACAGGTTGAGAGAGTGGGCACACGCAGCACACAGTGATAAATGGAAATCTGACTGGGACAGGGTGAGCGAGTGGGCACATGGAGCACACAGTGATAAATGGAAATGTGACTGGGGCAGCTTTAGAGAGCGGGCACACGGAGCACACAGTGATGAATGGAAGTGTGACTGGGACAGGTTGTGAGAGCGGGCTTATGCAACACACATTGATAAATGGAAGTTGATAAATGGAAGTGACGGGGACAGTTTGAGCGAGTGGGCACACGCAGCACACAGTGATAAGTGGGCTTGTGACTGGGACAGGTTGAGAGAGTGGGCACACGCAGCACACAGTGATAAATGGAGATGTGACTGGGACCGTTTTAGAGAGTGGGCACACACAGCGAACAGTGATAAATGGAAATGTGACTGGGATAGGTTGAGAGAGTGGGCACGCGGTGCACACTGTGGTAAATGGAAATGTAACTGGGACAAGCTGAGAGAGTGGGCACACGCAGCACACAGTGATAAATGGAAATGTGACTGGGACAGGTTGAGAGAGTGGGCACATGGAGCACACCGTGATAAATGGAGATGTGACTGGGTCAGGTTAAGAAAGTGGGCACACGGAACACGCAGTGATAAATGGAAATGTGACTGAGACATGTTGAGCGAGTGGGCACACGCAGCACACAGTGATTAGTGGAAATGTGACTGTGACAGGTTGAGGGAGTGGGCACATGCAGTACAAAGTAATACATGTAAATTTGACTGGGACAGGTGGAGAGAGTAGCCACATGGAGCATACAGTGATAAATGGAAATGTGACTGGGACAAGTTTCGAGAGTGGGCACACGCAGCGCACAATGATAAATGGAAATGTGACTGGGACAGGTTGAGAGAGTGGGCATGCGTTGCATACTGTGATAAATGGAAGTGGATAAATGGCAATGTGACTGGGACAGGTTGAGAGTGTGGGCAAACGCAGCACTCAGTGATAAATGGAAGTGGATAAATGGCAATGTGACTGGGACAGGTTGAGAGTGTGGGCAAACGCAGCACACAGTGATAAATGCAAGTGTGATTGAGACAGGTTGAGACAGTGGGCATGCGGAGCACACAGTGATAATTGGAAGTGTGACTGGTAGAGGTTGAGAGACTGGGCACGCGCAGCACACTGTGATAAGTGGAAATGTGACTGGTACAGGTTGAGAGAGTCGGCACATGGAGCAGCCAGTGATAAATGGAAATGTGACAGGGACAGGTTGACAGACTGGGCATATGCAGCACACAGTGATAAATGGAAGTATGACTGGGACAGGTTGAGAGGGTGGGCACACGCAGCACACGTGATGAACGGAAATGTGACTGGGACAGGTTGAGACAGTGGGCACACACAGCACACTGTTTTATATCGAAATGTGACTGGGTCAGGTTGAGAGAGTGGGCACACAGAGCACACAGTGATAAATGGTAGTGGATAAATGGAAGTGTGACTGATACAGGTTGAGAGAGTGGGAGAAGCAGCACACAGGCATAAATGGAAATGTTACTGGGACAGGTTGTGAGAGTGGGCACACGGAGCACACAGTGATGAAAGGAAGTGTGACTGGGACAGGTTGAGAGAGTGGGCACACGCAGCACACCGTGATAAATGGAAATGTGACTGGGTCAGGTGAAGAAAGTGGGCACATGGAGCACACAGTGATATATGGAAATGTGACTGTGACAGGTTGAGGGAGTGGGCACATGCAGCACACATTAATAAATGGAAGTGTGACTGGGACAGGTTGAGAGAGTGGGCACACACAGCACCCAGTGATAAATGGAAATGTGACTGGGACAGGCTGAGAGAGTGGGCACACGTTGCACAGTATGATAATTCAAAGTGTGACTAGGACATGTTGAGAGACTGGGCACACGCACCACACAGTGATAAATAGAAATATGACTGGGACAGGCTGAGAGAGTGGGCACACGTTGCACACAGAGATAGATGCAAATGTGACTGGGTCTGGTTGAGAGACTGGGCACACTCAGCACACAGTGATAAATGGAAGGATGACTAGGACAGGTCCAGACAGTGGGCACACGCAGTACACAGTGATATATCGAAATGTGACTGCGTCACGTTGAGAGAGTGGGCACACGGAGGACACAGTGACAAATGGGAATGGATAAATGGAAATGTAACTGGGACAGGATGAGAGAGTGGGGACACGCAGCACACAGTGATAAATGGAGGTGTGGCTGGGACAGGTTGAGAGAGTGGGCACACGCAGCACACAGTGATAATTCGAAATGTAACTGGCTCAGGTTGAGAGAGTGGGCACACGGAGCACACAGTGACAAATGGAAATGGATAAATGGAAGTGACTGGGACAGGTTGAGCGAGTGGGCACATGCAGCGCACAGTGACAAATGGAAATGTGTCTGGGAAAGTTTGAGAGACTAGGCTTTCGCAACACACAGTGATAAATGGAAATGTGACTGGGACAGGTTGAGCGAGTGGGCACACGCAGCACACAGTCAAAAATGGAAATGTGACTGGGACAGGTTGTGAGAGTGGGCATACAGAGCACACAGTGATGAATGGAAGTGTGACTGGGACAGGTTGAGAGAGTGGGCACACGCAGCACACAGTGATAAATGGAAATGTGGCTGGGACAGGTTGAGACAGTGGGCACACGCAGCACTCACTGATAAATGGAAATGTGACTGGGTCAGGTTGAGAGAGTGGGCACATGGAGCACACCGTGATAAATGGAGATGTGACTGGGTCAGGTTAAGAAAGTGGGCACACGGAACACGCAGTGATAAATGGAAATGTGACTGAGACATGTTGAGCGAGTGGGCACACGCAGCACACAGTGATTAGTGGAAATGTGACTGTGACAGGTTGAGGGAGTGGGCACATGCAGCACCCAGTCATAAATGGAAGTGTGACTGGGGCAGGTTGAGAGAGTGGGCACACACAGCACCCAGTGATAAATGTAAATGTGATTGGGACAGGTTGAGAGAGTAGGCACATGGAGCATACAGTGATAAATGGAAATGTGACTGGGGCAGGTTGAGACAGTGGGCAAATGGAGCACACAGTGATGATTCGAAATGTGATTGGGTTAGGTTGAGAAAGTGAGCACACGGAGCACACAGTGATAAATGGAAATGCATAAATGTAAGTGTAACTGGGACAGGTTGACAGAGTGGGCACACGCAGCACACAGTGATAAATGGAAATCTGAATGGGACAGGGTGAGCGAGTGGGCACATGGAGCACACAGTGATAAATGGAAATGTGACTGGGGCAGCTTTAGAGAGTGGGCACACGGAGCACACAGTGATGAATGGAAGTGTGACTGGGACAGGTTGTGAGAGCGGGCTTATGCAGCACACATTGATAAATGGAAGTTGATAAATGGAAGTGACTGGGACAGGTTGAGCGAGTGGGCACACGCAGCACACAGTGATAAGTGGGCTTGTGACTGGGACCGTTTTAGAGAGTGGGCACACACAGCGATCAGTGATAAATGGAAATGTGACTGGGATAGGTTGAGAGAGTGGGCACGCGGTGCACACTGTGGTAAATGGAAATGTAACTGGGACAAGCTGAGAGAGTGGGCACACGCAGCACACAGTGATAAATGGAAATGTGACTGGGACAGGTTGAGAGAGTGGGCACGGGGTGCCCACTGTGATAAATGGAAGTGGGTAAATGGCAGTGTGACTGGGACAGGTTTAGAGTCTGGGCACACGCAGCACACAGTGATAAATGGAAATGTGACTGGGACATGTTGGGAGACTGGGCACCCGCAGCACACAGTGATAAATGGAAGTATGACTGGGACAGGGTGAGAGGGTGAGCACACGCAGCACACAGTGATGAACGGAAATGTGACTGGGACAGTTTGAGACAGTGGGCACACACAGTAGACAGTGATATATCGAAATGTGACTGGGTCAGGTTGAGAGAGAGGGCACATGGAGCACTCAGTGATAAATGGTAGTGGATAAATGGAAGTGTGACTGATACAGGTTGAGAGAGTGGGCACACGGAGCACACAGTCATAAATGGAAATGTGACTGGGACAGGTTGTGAGAGTGGGCACAGGGAGCTCACAGTGAAAAATAGAAGTGTGACCGGGACAGGTTGAGAGAGTGGGCACACGCAGCACACAGTGATAAATGGAAATGTGACTGGGACAGCTTGAGAGAGTGGGCACACGCAGCACACAGTGATAAATGGAAATGTGACTGGGACAGCTTGAGACAGTGGGCACACGCAGCACACAGTGATGAACGGAAATGTGACTGGGACAGTTTGAGAGAGTGGGCACACACAGCACACAGTGATAAATGGATGTGTGACTGGTAGAGGTTGAGAGACTCGGCATAAGCAGCACACAGTGATAAATGGAAATGTGACTGGTACAGGTTGAGAGAGTCGGCACATGGAGTACCCAGTGAGAAATGGAAATGTGACTGGGACAGGTTGAGAGAGTGGGCACACTCAGAACACAGTGATAAATAGAAGTATGACTGGGACAGGTTGAGAGGGTGAGCACACGCAGCACACAGTGATAAACGGAAATGTGACTGGGACAGGCTGAGACAGTGGGCACACACAGCAAACAGTGATATATCGAAATGTGACTGGGTCAGGTTGAGAGAGTGGGCAAACGGAGCACACAGTGATAAGTGCTAGTTGATGAATGGAAATGTGACTGATACAGGTTGAGAGAGTGGGCACACGCAGCACACAGTCATAAATGGAAATGTGACTGGGACAGGTTGTGAGAGTGGGCATACAGAGCACACAGTGATGAATGGAAGTGTGACTGGGACAGGTTGAGACAGTGGGCACACGCAGCACTCAGTGATAAATTGAAATGTGACTGGGTCAGGTTGAGAGAGTAGGCACATGGAGCACACCGTGATAAATGGGGATGTGACTGGGTCAGGTTAAGAAAGTGGGCACACGGAACACGCAGTGTTAAATGGAAATGTGACTGAGACATGTTGAGCGAGTGGGCACACGCAGTACACAGTGATTAGTGGAAATGTGACTGTGACAGGTTGAGGGAGTGGGCACATGCAGCACCCAATGATAAATGAAAGTGTGACTGGGACAGGTTGAGAGAGTGGGCACACACAGCACCCAGTCATAAATGGAAGTGTGACTGGGACAGGTTGAGAGAGTGGGCACACACAGCACCCAGTGATAAATGAAAATGTGACTGGGACAGGTTGAGAGAGTAGGTACATGGAGCATACAGTGATAAATGGAAATGTGACTGGGACAAATTTTGAGAGTGGGCACACGCAGCGCAGAGTGATAAATGGAAGTGTGACTGGGACTGGTTGAGAGAGTGGGCACACGCCGCACACAGTGTTAAATGGAAATGTGACTGGGACAGGCTGAGAGAGTGGGCACACGTTGCACAGAATGATATTTGAAAGTGTGACTAGGACATGTTGAGATAGTGGGCACATGCAGCACACAGTGATTAATGGAAATGTGACTGGTACAGGTTCAGAGAGTGGGCACATGCAGCACACAGTGATAGATGCAAATGTTACTGGGTCTGGTTGAGAGACTGGGCACACTCAGCACACAGTGATAAATGGAAGGATGACTAGGACAGGTCCAGACAGTGGGCACACGCAGTACACAGTGATATATCGAAATGTGACTGGGTCAGGTTGAGAGAGTGGGCACACGCAGCACACAGTGATAATTCTAAATGTGACTGCGTCAGGTTGAGAGAGTGGGCACACGGAGCACACAGTGACAAATGGGAATGGATAAATGGAAATGTAACTGGGACAGGATGAGAGAGTGGGGACACGCAGCACACAGTGATAAATGGAGGTGTGGCTAGGACAGGTTGAGAGAGTGGGCACACGCAGCACATAGTGATAATTCGAAATGTAACTGGCTCAGGTTGAGCGAGTGGGCACATGCAGCGCACAGTGACAAATGGAAATGTGTCTGGGAAAGTTTGAGAGACTAGGCTTTCGCAACACACAGTGATAAATGGAAATGTGACTGGGACAGGTTAAGAGAGTGGGCACACGCAGCACACAGTCATAAATGGAAATGTGACTGGGACAGGTTGTGAGAGTGGGCATACAGAGCACACAGTGATGAATGGAAGTGTGACTGGGACAGGTTGAGAGAGTGGGCACACGCAGCACACAGTGATAAATGGAAATGTGACTGGGACAGGTTGAGACAGTGGGCACACGCAGCACTCAGTGATAAATGGAAATGTGACTGGGTCAGGTTGAGAGAGTGGGCACATGGAGCACACCGTGATAAATGGAGATGTGACTGGGTCAGGTTAAGAAAGTGGGCACACGGAACACGCAGTGATAAATGGAAATGTGACTGAGACATGTTGAGCGAGTGGGCACATGCAGCACACAGTGATTAGTGGAAATGTGACTGTGACAGGTTGAGGGAGTCGGCACATGCAGCACCCAATGATAAATGAAAGTGTGACTGGGACAGGTTGAGAGAGTGGGCACACACAGCACCCAGTCATAAATGGAAGTGTGACTGGGACAGGTTGAGAGAGTGGGCACATGGAGCATACAGTGATAAATGGAAATGTGACTGGGGCAGGTTGAGACAGTGGGCAAATGGAGCACACAGTGATGATTCGAAATGTGATTGGGTTAGGTTGAGAAAGTGAGCACACGGAGCACACAGTGATAAATGGAAATGCATAAATGTAAGTGTAACTGGGACAGGTTGAGAGAGTGGGCACACGCAGCACACAGTGATAAATGGAAATCTGAATGGGACAGGGTGAGCGAGTGGGCACATGGAGCACACAGTGATAAATGGAAATGTGACTGGGGCAGCTTTAGAGAGCGGGCACACGGAGCACACAGTGATAAATGGAAGTGTGACTGGGACAGGTTGTGAGAGCGGGCTTATGCAGCACACATTGATAAATGGAAGTCGATAAATGGAAGTGACTGGGACAGGTTGAGCGAGTGGGCACACGCAGCACACAGTGATAAGTGGGCTTGTGACTGGGACAGGTTGAGAGAGTGGGCACACGCAGCACACAGTGATAAATGGAGATGTGACTGGGACCGTTTTAGAGAGTGGGCACACACAGCGAACAGTGATAAATGGAAATGTGACTGGGATAGGTTGAGAGAGTGGGCACGCGGAGCACACAGTGATAAATGAAAATGTGCCTGGGACAGGTTGAGAGAGTAGGCACATGGAGCATACAGTGATAAATGGAAGTGTGACTGGGAGAAGTTTAGAGAGTGGGTACACGCAGCGCCCAGTGATAAATGGAAATGTGACTGGTGCAGGTTGAGACAGTGGGCACACGCAGCACCCAGTGTTATATCGAAATGTGACTGTGTCAGGTTGAGAGAGTGGGCACACGGAGCACACAGTGATAAATGGAAGTGTGACTGGGACAGGTTGTGAGAGCGGGTATACGCAGCACACATTGATAAATGGAAGTCGATAAATGGAAATGACTGGGACAGGTTGAGCGAGTGGGCACATGCAGCACACAGTGATAAATGGACTTGTGACTGGGACAGGTTGAGAGAGTGGGTACGCGGAGCACACAGTGATAAATGGAAATGTGCGTGGGACAGGTTGAGAGAGTGGGCACGCGGTGCACACTGTGGAAAATGGAAATGTAACTGGGACAAGCTGAGAGAGTGGGCACACGCAGCACACAGTGATAAATGGAAATGTGCCTGGGACAGGTTGAGAGAGTGGGCACGCGGTGCAGACTGTGATAAATGGAAGTGGATAAATGGCAGTGTGACTGGGACAGGTTTAGAGTCTGGGCACACGCAGCAGACAGTGATAAATGGAAATGTGACTGGGACAGGTTGGGAGACTGGGCACACGCAGCATACAGTGATAAATGGAAGTGTGATTGAGACAGGTTGAGATAGTGGGCATGCGGAGCACACAGTGATAATTGGAAGTGTGACTGGTAGAGGTTGAGAGACTGGGCACACGCAGCACACAGTGATAAATGGAAATCTGACTGGGACAGCTTGAAAGAGTCGGCACGCGGAGCTCTCAGTGATAAATGGAAATGTGATTGGGACAGGTTGAGAGACTGGGCACACGCAGCACACATTGATAAATGGAAGTATGACTGGGACAGGTTGAGAGAGTGGGCACATGCAGCACACAGTGTTCAATGGAAATCTGAATGGGGCAGGTTTAGAGAGCGGGCACACGGAGCACACAGTGATAAATGGAAGTGTGACTGGGATAGGTTGTGAGAGCAGGCATATGCAGCACACATTGATAAATGGAAGTCGATAAATGGAAGTGACTGGGACAGGTTGAGCGAGTGGGCACACGCAGCACACAGTGATAAGTGGGCTTGTGACTGGGACGGGTTGAGAGAGTGGGCACACGCAGCACACAGTGATAAATGGAAATGTGACTGGGACCGTTTTAGAGAGTGGGCACACACAGCGAACAGTGATAAATGGAAATGTGACTGGGATAGGTTGAGAGAGTGGGCACGCGGAGCACACAGTGATAAATGGAAATGTGCCTGGGACAGGTTGGGAGAGTGGGCACGCGGTGCACACTGTGGTAAATGGAAATCTAACTGGGACAAGCTGGGAGTGTGGGCACACGCAGCACATAGTGATAAATGGAAATGTGACTGGGACAGGTTGAGAGAGTGGGCACGGCTTGCACACTGTGATAAATGGAACTGGATAAATGGCAGTGTGACTGCGACATGTTTAGAGTCTGGGCACACGCAGCACACAGTGATAAATGGAAATGTGACTGGGAAAGGTTGGGAGACTGGGCACACGCAGCACACAGTGATAAATGGAACTGTGATTGAGACAGGTTGAGAGAGTGGGCACACACAGCCCCCAGTGATAACTGGAAATGTGACTGGGACAGGTTGAGAGAGTGGGCACATGCAGTACAAAGTAATACATGTAAATTTGACTGGGACAGGTGGAGAGAGTAGCCACATGGAGCATACAGTGATAAATGGAAATGTGACTGGGACAAGTTTCGAGAGTGGGCACACGCAGCGCAGAATGATAAATGGAAATGGGACTGGGACAGGTTGAGAGAGTGGGCATGCGGTGCATACTGTGATAAATGGAAGTGGATAAATGGCAATGTGACTGGGACAGGTTGAGAGTGTGGGCAAACGCAGCACACAGTGATAAATGGAAGTGGATAAATGGCAATGTGACTGGGACAGGTTGAGAGTGTGGGCAAACGCAGCACACAGTGATAAATGGAAGTGTGATTGAGACAGGTTGAGACAGTGGGCATGCGGAGCACACAGTGATAATTGGAAGTGTGACTGGTAGAGGTTGAGAGACTGGGCACGCGCAGCACACTGTGATAAGTGGAAATGTGACTGGTACAGGTTGAGAGAGTCGGCACATGGAGCAGCCAGTGATAAATGGAAATGTGACAGGGAAAGGTTGACAGACTGGACATATGCAGCACACAGTGATAAATGGAAGTATGACTGGGACAGGTTGAGAGGGTGGGCACACGCAGCACACGTGATGAACGGAAATGTGACTGGGACAGGTTGAGATAGTGGGCACACACAGCACACAGTTTTATATCGAAATGTGACTGGGTCAGGTTGAGAGAGTGGGCACACGGAGCACACAGTGATAAATGGTAGTGGATAAATGGAAGTGTGACTGATACAGGTTGAGAGAGTGGGAGAAGCAGCACACAGGCATAAATGGAAATGTTACTGGGACAGGATGTGAGAGTGGGCACACGGAGCACACAGTGATGAACGGAAGTGTGACTGGGACAGGTTGAGAGAGTGGGCACACGCAGCACACCGTGATAAATGAAAATGTGACTGGGTCAGGTGAAGAAAGTGGGCACATGGAGCACACAGTGATATATGGAAATGTGACTGTGACAGGTTGAGGGAGTGGGCACATGCAGCACACATTAATAAATGGATGTGTGACTGGGACAGGTTGAGAGAGTGGGCACACACAGCACCCAGTGATAAATGGAAATGTGACTGGGACAGGCTGAGAGAGTGGGCACACGTTGCACAGTATGATAATTCAAAGTGTGACTAGGACATGTTGAGAGACTGGGCACACGCACCACACAGTGATAAATAGAAATATGACTGGGGCAGGCTGAGAGAGTGGGCACACGTTGCACACAGTGATAGATGCAAATGTGACTGGGTCTGGTTGAGAGACTGGGCACACTCAGCACACAGTGATAAATGGAAGGATGACTAGGACAGGTCCAGACAGTGGGCACACGCAGTACACAGTGATATATCGAAATGTGACTGCGTCAGGTTGAGAGAGTGGGCACACGGAGCACACAGTGACAAATGGGAATGGATAAATGGAAATGTAACTGGGACAGGATGAGAGAGTGGGGACACGCAGCACACAGTGATAAATGGAGGTGTGGCTGGGACAGGTTGAGAGAGTGGGCACACGCAGCACACAGTGATAATTCGAAATGTAACTGGCTCAGGTTGAGAGAGTGGGCACACGGAGCACACAGTGACAAATGGAAATGGATAAATGGAAGTGACTGGGACAGGTTGAGCGAGTGGGCACATGCAGCGCACAGTGACAAATGGAAATGTGTCTGGGAAAGGTTGAGAGACTAGGCTTTCGCAACACACAGTGATAAATGGAAATGTGACTGGGACAGGTTGAGCGAGTGGGCACACGCAGCACACAGTCATAAATGGAAATGTGACTGGGACAGGTTGTGAGAGTGGGCATACAGAGCACACAGTGATGAATGGACGTGTGACTGGGACAGGTTGAGAGAGTGGGCACACGCAGCACACAGTGATAAATGGAAATGTGGCTGGGACAGGTTGAGACAGTGGGCACACGCAGCACTCACTGATAAATGGAAATGTGACTGGGTCAGGTTGAGAGAGTGGGCACATGGAGCACACCGTGATAAATGGAGATGTGACTGGGTCAGGTTAAGAAAGTGGGCACACGGAACACGCAGTGATAAATGGAAATGTGACTGAGACATGTTGAGCGAGTGGGCACACTCGCTCACAGTGATTAGTGGAAATGTGACTGTGACAGGTTGAGGGAGTGGGCACATGCAGCACCCAATGATAAATGAAGGTGTGACTGGGACAGGTTGAGAGAGTGGGCACACACAGCACCCAGTCACAAATGGAAGTGTGACTGGGGCAGGTTGAGAGAGTGGGCACACACAGCACCCAGTGATAAATGTAAATGTGACTGGGACAGGTTGAGAGAGTAGGCACATGGAGCATACAGTGATAAATGGAAATGTGACTGGGGCAGGTTGAGACAGTGGGCAAATGGAGCACACAGTGATGATTCGAAATGTGATTGGGTTAGGTTGAGAAAGTGAGCACACGGAGCACACAGTGATAAATGGAAATGCATAAATGTAAGTGTAACTGGGACAGGTTGAGAGAGTGGGCACACGCAGCACACAGTGATAAATGGAAATCTGAATGGGACAGGGTGAGCGAGTGGGCACATGGAGCACACAGTGATAAATGGAAATGTGACTGGGGCAGCTTTAGAGAGCGGGCACACGGAGCACACAGTGATGAATGGAAGTGTGACTGGGACAGGTTGTGAGAGCGGGCATATGCATCACACATTGGTAAATGGAAGTCGATAAATGGAAGTGACTGGGACAGGTTGAGCGAGTGGGCACACGCAGCACACAGTGATAAATGGAAATGTGACTGGGACCGTTTTAGAGTGGGCACACACAGCGAACAGTGATAAATGGAAATATGACTGGTACAGGTTGAGAGAGTGGGCACGCGGAGCACACAGTGATAAATGGAAATGTGCCTGGGACAGGTTGAGAGAGTGGGCACGCGGTGCACACTGTGGTAAATGGAAATGTAACTGGGACAAGATGAGAGAGTGGGCGCACGCAGCACACAGTGATAAATGGAAATGTGACTGGGACAGGTTGAGAGAGTGGGCACGGGGTGCCCACTGTGATAAATGGAAGTGGGTAAATGGCAGTGTGACTGGGACAGGTTTAGAGTCTGGGCACACGCAGCACACAGTGATAAATGGAAATGTGACTGGGACATGTTGGGAGACTGGGCACCCGCAGCACACAGTGATAAATGGAAGTATGACTGGGACAGGGTGAGAGGGTGAGCACACGCAGCACACAGTGATGAACGGAAATGTGACTGGGACAGTTTGAGACAGTGGGCACACACAGTAGACAGTGATATATCGAAATGTGACTGGGTCAGGTTGAGAGAGAGGGCACATGGAGCACTCAGTGATAAATGGTAGTGGATAAATGGAAGTGTGACTGATACAGGTTGAGAGAGTGGGCACACGGAGCACACAGTCATAAATGGAAATGTGACTGGGACAGGTTGTGAGAGTGGGCACAGGGAGCTCACAGTGAAAAATAGAAGTGTGACCGGGACAGGTTGAGAGAGTGGGCACACGCAGCACACAGTGATAAATGGAAATGTGACTGGGACAGCTTGAGAGAGTGGGCACACGCAGCACACAGTGATAAATGGAAATGTGACTGGGACAGCTTGAGACAGTGGGCACACGCAGCACACAGTGATGAACGGAAATGTGACTGGGACAGTTTGAGAGAGTGGGCACACACAGCACACAGTGATAAATGGATGTGTGACTGGTAGAGGTTGAGAGACTCGGCATAAGCAGCACACAGTGATAAATGGAAATGTGACTGGTACAGGTTGAGAGAGTCGGCACATGGAGTACCCAGTGAGAAATGGAAATGTGACTGGGACAGGTTGAGAGAGTGGGCACACTCAGAACACAGTGATAAATAGAAGTATGACTGGGACAGGTTGAGAGGGTGAGCACACGCAGCACACAGTGATAAACGGAAATGTGACTGGGACAGGCTGAGACAGTGGGCACACACAGCAAACAGTGATATATCGAAATGTGACTGGGTCAGGTTGAGAGAGTGGGCAAACGGAGCACACAGTGATAAATGCTAGTTGATGAATGGAAATGTGACTGATACAGGTTGAGAGAGTGGGCACACGCAGCACACAGTCATAAATGGAAATGTGACTGGGACAGGTTGTGAGAGTGGGCATACAGAGCACACAGTGATGAATGGAAGTGTGACTGGGACAGGTTGAGACAGTGGGCACACGCAGCACTCAGTGATAAATTGAAATGTGACTGGGTCAGGTTGAGAGAGTAGGCACATGGAGCACACCGTGATAAATGGGGATGTGACTGGGTCAGGTTAAGAAAGTGGGCACACGGAACACGCAGTGTTAAATGGAAATGTGACTGAGACATGTTGAGCGAGTGGGCACACGCAGTACACAGTGATTAGTGGAAATGTGACTGTGACAGGTTGAGGGAGTGGGCACATGCAGCACCCAATGATAAATGAAAGTGTGACTGGGACAGGTTGAGAGAGTGGGCACACACAGCACCCAGTCATAAATGGAAGTGTGACTGGGACAGGTTGAGAGAGTGGGCACACACAGCACCCAGTGATAAATGAAAATGTGACTGGGACAGGTTGAGAGAGTAGGTACATGGAGCATACAGTGATAAATGGAAATGTGACTGGGACAAATTTTGAGAGTGGGCACACGCAGCGCAGAGTGATAAATGGAAGTGTGACTGGGACTGGTTGAGAGAGTGGGCACACGCCGCACACAGTGTTAAATGGAAATGTGACTGGGACAGGCTGAGAGAGTGGGCACACGTTGCACAGAATGATATTTGAAAGTGTGACTAGGACATGTTGAGATAGTGGGCACATGCAGCACACAGTGATTAATGGAAATGTGACTGGTACAGGTTCAGAGAGTGGGCACATGCAGCACACAGTGATAGATGCAAATGTTACTGGGTCTGGTTGAGAGACTGGGCACACTCAGCACACAGTGATAAATGGAAGGATGACTAGGACAGGTCCAGACAGTGGGCACACGCAGTACACAGTGATATATCGAAATGTGACTGGGTCAGGTTGAGAGAGTGGGCACACGCAGCACACAGTGATAATTCTAAATGTGACTGCGTCAGGTTGAGAGAGTGGGCACACGGAGCACACAGTGACAAATGGGAATGGATAAATGGAAATGTAACTGGGACAGGATGAGAGAGTGGGGACACGCAGCACACAGTGATAAATGGAGGTGTGGCTAGGACAGGTTGAGAGAGTGGGCACACGCAGCACATAGTGATAATTCGAAATGTAACTGGCTCAGGTTGAGAGAGTGGGCACATGGAGCACACAGTGACAAATGGAAATGGATAAATGGAAGTGACTGGGACAGGTTGAGCGAGTGGGCACATGCAGCGCACAGTGACAAATGGAAATGTGTCTGGGAAAGTTTGAGAGACTAGGCTTTCGCAACACACAGTGATAAATGGAAATGTGACTGGGACAGGTTAAGAGAGTGGGCACACGCAGCACACAGTCATAAATGGAAATGTGACTGGGACAGGTTGTGAGAGTGGGCATACAGAGCACACAGTGATGAATGGAAGTGTGACTGGGACAGGTTGAGAGAGTGGGCACACGCAGCACACAGTGATAAATGGAAATGTGACTGGGACAGGTTGAGACAGTGGGCACACGCAGCACTCAGTGATAAATGGAAATGTGACTGGGTCAGGTTGAGAGAGTGGGCACATGGAGCACACCGTGATAAATGGAGATGTGACTGGGTCAGGTTAAGAAAGTGGGCACACGGAACACGCAGTGATAAATGGAAATGTGACTGAGACATGTTGAGCGAGTGGGCACATGCAGCACACAGTGATTAGTGGAAATGTGACTGTGACAGGTTGAGGGAGTCGGCACATGCAGCACCCAATGATAAATGAAAGTGTGACTGGGACAGGTTGAGAGAGTGGGCACACACAGCACCCAGTCATAAATGGAAGTGTGACTGGGACAGGTTGAGAGAGTGGGCACATGGAGCATACAGTGATAAATGGAAATGTGACTGGGGCAGGTTGAGACAGTGGGCAAATGGAGCACACAGTGATGATTCGAAATGTGATTGGGTTAGGTTGAGAAAGTGAGCACACGGAGCACACAGTGATAAATGGAAATGCATAAATGTAAGTGTAACTGGGACAGGTTGAGAGAGTGGGCACACGCAGCACACAGTGATAAATGGAAATCTGAATGGGACAGGGTGAGCGAGTGGGCACATGGAGCACACAGTGATAAATGGAAATGTGACTGGGGCAGCTTTAGAGAGCGGGCACACGGAGCACACAGTGATAAATGGAAGTGTGACTGGGACAGGTTGTGAGAGCGGGCTTATGCAGCACACATTGATAAATGGAAGTCGATAAATGGAAGTGACTGGGACAGGTTGAGCGAGTGGGCACACGCAGCACACAGTGATAAGTGGGCTTGTGACTGGGACAGGTTGAGAGAGTGGGCACACGCAGCACACAGTGATAAATGGAGATGTGACTGGGACCGTTTTAGAGAGTGGGCACACACAGCGAACAGTGATAAATGGAAATGTGACTGGGATAGGTTGAGAGAGTGGGCACGCGGAGCACACAGTGATAAATGAAAATGTGCCTGGGACAGGTTGAGAGAGTAGGCACATGGAGCATACAGTGATAAATGGAAGTGTGACTGGGAGAAGTTTAGAGAGTGGGTACACGCAGCGCCCAGTGATAAATGGAAATGTGACTGGTGCAGGTTGAGACAGTGGGCACACGCAGCACCCAGTGTTATATCGAAATGTGACTGTGTCAGGTTGAGAGAGTGGGCACACGGAGCACACAGTGATAAATGGAAGTGTGACTGGGACAGGTTGTGAGAGCGGGTATACGCAGCACACATTGATAAATGGAAGTCGATAAATGGAAATGACTGGGACAGGTTGAGCGAGTGGGCACATGCAGCACACAGTGATAAATGGACTTGTGACTGGGACAGGTTGAGAGAGTGGGTACGCGGAGCACACAGTGATAAATGGAAATGTGCGTGGGACAGGTTGAGAGAGTGGGCACGCGGTGCACACTGTGGAAAATGGAAATGTAACTGGGACAAGCTGAGAGAGTGGGCACACGCAGCACACAGTGATAAATGGAAATGTGCCTGGGACAGGTTGAGAGAGTGGGCACGCGGTGCAGACTGTGATAAATGGAAGTGGATAAATGGCAGTGTGACTGGGACAGGTTTAGAGTCTGGGCACACGCAGCAGACAGTGATAAATGGAAATGTGACTGGGACAGGTTGGGAGACTGGGCACACGCAGCATACAGTGATAAATGGAAGTGTGATTGAGACAGGTTGAGATAGTGGGCATGCGGAGCACACAGTGATAATTGGAAGTGTGACTGGTAGAGGTTGAGAGACTGGGCACACGCAGCACACAGTGATAAATGGAAATCTGACTGGGACAGCTTGAAAGAGTCGGCACGCGGAGCTCTCAGTGATAAATGGAAATGTGATTGGGACAGGTTGAGAGACTGGGCACACGCAGCACACATTGATAAATGGAAGTATGACTGGGACAGGTTGAGAGAGTGGGCACATGCAGCACACAGTGTTCAATGGAAATCTGAATGGGGCAGGTTTAGAGAGCGGGCACACGGAGCACACAGTGATAAATGGAAGTGTGACTGGGATAGGTTGTGAGAGCAGGCATATGCAGCACACATTGATAAATGGAAGTCGATAAATGGAAGTGACTGGGACAGGTTGAGCGAGTGGGCACACGCAGCACACAGTGATAAGTGGGCTTGTGACTGGGACGGGTTGAGAGAGTGGGCACACGCAGCACACAGTGATAAATGGAAATGTGACTGGGACCGTTTTAGAGAGTGGGCACACACAGCGAACAGTGATAAATGGAAATGTGACTGGGATAGGTTGAGAGAGTGGGCACGCGGAGCACACAGTGATAAATGGAAATGTGCCTGGGACAGGTTGGGAGAGTGGGCACGCGGTGCACACTGTGGTAAATGGAAATCTAACTGGGACAAGCTGGGAGTGTGGGCACACGCAGCACATAGTGATAAATGGAAATGTGACTGGGACAGGTTGAGAGAGTGGGCACGGCTTGCACACTGTGATAAATGGAACTGGATAAATGGCAGTGTGACTGCGACATGTTTAGAGTCTGGGCACACGCAGCACACAGTGATAAATGGAAATGTGACTGGGAAAGGTTGGGAGACTGGGCACACGCAGCACACAGTGATAAATGGAACTGTGATTGAGACAGGTTGAGAGAGTGGGCACACACAGCCCCCAGTGATAACTGGAAATGTGACTGGGACAGGTTGAGAGAGTGGGCACATGCAGTACAAAGTAATACATGTAAATTTGACTGGGACAGGTGGAGAGAGTAGCCACATGGAGCATACAGTGATAAATGGAAATGTGACTGGGACAAGTTTCGAGAGTGGGCACACGCAGCGCAGAATGATAAATGGAAATGGGACTGGGACAGGTTGAGAGAGTGGGCATGCGGTGCATACTGTGATAAATGGAAGTGGATAAATGGCAATGTGACTGGGACAGGTTGAGAGTGTGGGCAAACGCAGCACACAGTGATAAATGGAAGTGGATAAATGGCAATGTGACTGGGACAGGTTGAGAGTGTGGGCAAACGCAGCACACAGTGATAAATGGAAGTGTGATTGAGACAGGTTGAGACAGTGGGCATGCGGAGCACACAGTGATAATTGGAAGTGTGACTGGTAGAGGTTGAGAGACTGGGCACGCGCAGCACACTGTGATAAGTGGAAATGTGACTGGTACAGGTTGAGAGAGTCGGCACATGGAGCAGCCAGTGATAAATGGAAATGTGACAGGGAAAGGTTGACAGACTGGACATATGCAGCACACAGTGATAAATGGAAGTATGACTGGGACAGGTTGAGAGGGTGGGCACACGCAGCACACGTGATGAACGGAAATGTGACTGGGACAGGTTGAGATAGTGGGCACACACAGCACACAGTTTTATATCGAAATGTGACTGGGTCAGGTTGAGAGAGTGGGCACACGGAGCACACAGTGATAAATGGTAGTGGATAAATGGAAGTGTGACTGATACAGGTTGAGAGAGTGGGAGAAGCAGCACACAGGCATAAATGGAAATGTTACTGGGACAGGATGTGAGAGTGGGCACACGGAGCACACAGTGATGAACGGAAGTGTGACTGGGACAGGTTGAGAGAGTGGGCACACGCAGCACACCGTGATAAATGAAAATGTGACTGGGTCAGGTGAAGAAAGTGGGCACATGGAGCACACAGTGATATATGGAAATGTGACTGTGACAGGTTGAGGGAGTGGGCACATGCAGCACACATTAATAAATGGATGTGTGACTGGGACAGGTTGAGAGAGTGGGCACACACAGCACCCAGTGATAAATGGAAATGTGACTGGGACAGGCTGAGAGAGTGGGCACACGTTGCACAGTATGATAATTCAAAGTGTGACTAGGACATGTTGAGAGACTGGGCACACGCACCACACAGTGATAAATAGAAATATGACTGGGGCAGGCTGAGAGAGTGGGCACACGTTGCACACAGTGATAGATGCAAATGTGACTGGGTCTGGTTGAGAGACTGGGCACACTCAGCACACAGTGATAAATGGAAGGATGACTAGGACAGGTCCAGACAGTGGGCACACGCAGTACACAGTGATATATCGAAATGTGACTGCGTCAGGTTGAGAGAGTGGGCACACGGAGCACACAGTGACAAATGGGAATGGATAAATGGAAATGTAACTGGGACAGGATGAGAGAGTGGGGACACGCAGCACACAGTGATAAATGGAGGTGTGGCTGGGACAGGTTGAGAGAGTGGGCACACGCAGCACACAGTGATAATTCGAAATGTAACTGGCTCAGGTTGAGAGAGTGGGCACACGGAGCACACAGTGACAAATGGAAATGGATAAATGGAAGTGACTGGGACAGGTTGAGCGAGTGGGCACATGCAGCGCACAGTGACAAATGGAAATGTGTCTGGGAAAGGTTGAGAGACTAGGCTTTCGCAACACACAGTGATAAATGGAAATGTGACTGGGACAGGTTGAGCGAGTGGGCACACGCAGCACACAGTCATAAATGGAAATGTGACTGGGACAGGTTGTGAGAGTGGGCATACAGAGCACACAGTGATGAATGGACGTGTGACTGGGACAGGTTGAGAGAGTGGGCACACGCAGCACACAGTGATAAATGGAAATGTGGCTGGGACAGGTTGAGACAGTGGGCACACGCAGCACTCACTGATAAATGGAAATGTGACTGGGTCAGGTTGAGAGAGTGGGCACATGGAGCACACCGTGATAAATGGAGATGTGACTGGGTCAGGTTAAGAAAGTGGGCACACGGAACACGCAGTGATAAATGGAAATGTGACTGAGACATGTTGAGCGAGTGGGCACACTCGCTCACAGTGATTAGTGGAAATGTGACTGTGACAGGTTGAGGGAGTGGGCACATGCAGCACCCAATGATAAATGAAAGTGTGACTGGGACAGGTTGAGAGAGTGGGCACACACAGCACCCAGTCATAAATGGAAGTGTGACTGGGGCAGGTTGAGAGAGTGGGCACACACAGCACCCAGTGATAAATGGAAGTGTGACTGGGGCAGGTTGAGAGAGTGGGCACACACAGCACCCAGTGATAAATGTAAATGTGACTGGGACAGGTTGAGTGAGTAGGCACATGGAGCATACAGTGATAAATGTAAATGTGACTGGGGCAGGTTGAGACAGTGGGCAAATGGAGCACACAGTGATGATTCGAAATGTGATTGGGTTAGGTTGAGAAAGTGAGCACACGGAGCACACAGTGATAAATGGAAATGCATAAATGTAAGTGTAACTGGGACAGGTTGAGAGAGTGGGCACACGCAGCACACAGTGATAAATGGAAATCTGACTGGGACAGGGTGAGCGAGTGGGCACATGGAGCACACAGTGATAAATGGAAATGTGACTGGGGCAGCTTTAGAGAGCGGGCACACGGAGCACACAGTGATGAATGGAAGTGTGACTGGGACAGGTTGTGAGAGCGGGCTTATGCAACACACATTGATAAATGGAAGTTGATAAATGGAAGTGACGGGGACAGTTTGAGCGAGTGGGCACACGCAGCACACAGTGATAAGTGGGCTTGTGACTGGGACAGGTTGAGAGAGTGGGCACACGCAGCACACAGTGATAAATGGAGATGTGACTGGGACCGTTTTAGAGAGTGGGCACACACAGCGAACAGTGATAAATGGAAATGTGACTGGGATAGGTTGAGAGAGTGGGCACGCGGTGCACACTGTGGTAAATGGAAATGTAACTGGGACAAGCTGAGAGAGTGGGCACACGCAGCACACAGTGATAAATGGAAATGTGACTGGGACAGGTTAAGAAAGTGGGCACACGGAACACGCAGTGATAAATGGAAATGTGACTGAGACATGTTGAGCGAGTGGGCACACGCAGCACACAGTGATTAGTGGAAATGTGACTGAGACATGTTGAGCGAGTGGGCACACGCAGCACACAGTGATTAGTGGAAATGTGACTGTGACAGGTTGAGGGAGTGGGCACATGCAGTACAAAGTAATACATGTAAATTTGACTGGGACAGGTGGAGAGAGTAGCCACATGGAGCATACAGTGATAAATGGAAATGTGACTGGGACAAGTTTCGAGAGTGGGCACACGCAGCGCACAATGATAAATGGAAATGTGACTGGGACAGGTTGAGAGAGTGGGCATGCGTTGCATACTGTGATAAATGGAAGTGGATAAATGGCAATGTGACTGGGACAGGTTGAGAGTGTGGGCAAACGCAGCACTCAGTGATAAATGGAAGTGGATAAATGGCAATGTGACTGGGACAGGTTGAGAGTGTGGGCAAACGCAGCACACAGTGATAAATGCAAGTGTGATTGAGACAGGTTGAGACAGTGGGCATGCGGAGCACACAGTGATAATTGGAAGTGTGACTGGTAGAGGTTGAGAGACTGGGCACGCGCAGCACACTGTGATAAGTGGAAATGTGACTGGTACAGGTTGAGAGAGTCGGCACATGGAGCAGCCAGTGATAAATGGAAATGTGACAGGGACAGGTTGACAGACTGGGCATATGCAGCACACAGTGATAAATGGAAGTATGACTGGGACAGGTTGAGAGGGTGGGCACACGCAGCACACGTGATGAACGGAAATGTGACTGGGACAGGTTGAGACAGTGGGCACACACAGCACACTGTTTTATATCGAAATGTGACTGGGTCAGGTTGAGAGAGTGGGCACACAGAGCACACAGTGATAAATGGTAGTGGATAAATGGAAGTGTGACTGATACAGGTTGAGAGAGTGGGAGAAGCAGCACACAGGCATAAATGGAAATGTTACTGGGACAGGTTGTGAGAGTGGGCACACGGAGCACACAGTGATGAAAGGAAGTGTGACTGGGACAGGTTGAGAGAGTGGGCACACGCAGCACACCGTGATAAATGGAAATGTGACTGGGTCAGGTGAAGAAAGTGGGCACATGGAGCACACAGTGATATATGGAAATGTGACTGTGACAGGTTGAGGGAGTGGGCACATGCAGCACACATTAATAAATGGAAGTGTGACTGGGACAGGTTGAGAGAGTGGGCACACGCAGCACACAGTGATAAATGGAAATGTGACTGGGACAGGTTGAGACAGTGGGCACACGCAGCACATAGTGATAAATGGAAATGTGACTGAGACATGTTGAGAGAGTGGGCACATGGAGCACACAGTGATAAATGGAAGTGTGACTGGGAGAGGTTGAGAGAGTGGGCACACACAGCCCCCAGTGATAAATGGAAATGTGACTGGGACAGGTTGAGAGAGTGGGCACATCCAGTACACAGTAATACATGTAAATGTGACTGGGACAGGTTGAGAGGGTGGGCACACGCAGCACACAGTGATGAACGGAAATGTGACTGGGACAGGTTGAGAGAGTGGGCACACACAGCACCCAGTGATAAATGGATGTGTGACTGGTAGAGGTTGAGAGACTGGGCATAAGCAGCACACAGTGATAAATGGAAATGTGACTGGTACAGGTTGAGAGAGTCGGCACATGGAGTACCCAGTGAGAAATGGAAATGTGACTGGGACAGGTTGAGAGAGTGGGCACACTCAGAACACAGTGATAAATAGAAGTATGACTGGGACAGGTTGAGAGGGTGAGCACACGCAGCACTCAGTGATAAACGGAAATGTGTCTGGGACAGGCTGAGACAGTGGGCACACACAGCAAACAGTGATATATCGAAATGTGACTGGGTCAGGTTGAGAGAGTGGGCAAACGGAGCACACAGTGATAAATGCTAGTTGATGAATGGAAATGTGACTGATTCAGGTTGAGAGAGTGGGCACATGGAGCACACCGTGATAAATTGGGGATGTGACTGGGTCAGGTTAAGAAAGTGGGCACACGGAACACGCAGTGTTAAATGGAAATGTGACTGAGACATGTTGAGCGAGTGGGCACATGGAGCACACAGTGATATATGGAAATGTGACTGTGACAGGTTGAGGGAGTGGGCACATGCAGCACACATTAATAAATGGATGTGTGACTGGGACAGGTTGAGAGAGTGGGCACACACAGCACCCAGTGATAAATGGAAATGTGACTGGGACAGGCTGAGAGAGGGGCACACGTTGCACAGTATGATAATTCAAAGTGTGACTAGGACATGTTGAGAGACTGGGCACACGCACCACACAGTGATAAATAGAAATATGACTGGGGCAGGCTGAGAGAGTGGGCACACGTTGCACACAGTGATAGATGCAAATGTGACTGGGTCTGGTTGAGAGACTGGGCACACTCAGCACACAGTGATAAATGGAAGGATGACTAGGACAGGTCCAGACAGTGGGCACACGCAGTACACAGTGATATATCGAAATGTGACTGCGTCAGGTTGAGAGAGTGGGCACACGGAGCACACAGTGACAAATGGGAATGGATAAATGGAAATGTAACTGGGACAGGATGAGAGAGTGGGGACACGCAGCACACAGTGATAAATGGAGGTGTGGCTGGGACAGGTTGAGAGAGTGGGCACACGCAGCACACAGTGATAATTCGAAATGTAACTGGCTCAGGTTGAGAGAGTGGGCACACGGAGCACACAGTGACAAATGGAAATGGATAAATGGAAGTGACTGGGACAGGTTGAGCGAGTGGGCACATGCAGCGCACAGTGACAAATGGAAATGTGTCTGGGAAAGGTTGAGAGACTAGGCTTTCGCAACACACAGTGATAAATGGAAATGTGACTGGGACAGGTTGAGCGAGTGGGCACACGCAGCACACAGTCATAAATGGAAATGTGACTGGGACAGGTTGTGAGAGTGGGCATACAGAGCACACAGTGATGAATGGACGTGTGACTGGGACAGGTTGAGAGAGTGGGCACACGCAGCACACAGTGATAAATGGAAATGTGGCTGGGACAGGTTGAGACAGTGGGCACACGCAGCACTCACTGATAAATGGAAATGTGACTGGGTCAGGTTGAGAGAGTGGGCACATGGAGCACACCGTGATAAATGGAGATGTGACTGGGTCAGGTTAAGAAAGTGGGCACACGGAACACGCAGTGATAAATGGAAATGTGACTGAGACATGTTGAGCGAGTGGGCACACTCGCTCACAGTGATTAGTGGAAATGTGACTGTGACAGGTTGAGGGAGTGGGCACATGCAGCACCCAATGATAAATGAAAGTGTGACTGGGACAGGTTGAGAGAGTGGGCACACACAGCACCCAGTCATAAATGGAAGTGTGACTGGGGCAGGTTGAGAGAGTGGGCACACACAGCACCCAGTGATAAATGGAAGTGTGACTGGGGCAGGTTGAGAGAGTGGGCACACACAGCACCCAGTGATAAATGTAAATGTGACTGGGACAGGTTGAGTGAGTAGGCACATGGAGCATACAGTGATAAATGTAAATGTGACTGGGGCAGGTTGAGACAGTGGGCAAATGGAGCACACAGTGATGATTCGAAATGTGATTGGGTTAGGTTGAGAAAGTGAGCACACGGAGCACACAGTGATAAATGGAAATGCATAAATGTAAGTGTAACTGGGACAGGTTGAGAGAGTGGGCACACGCAGCACACAGTGATAAATGGAAATCTGACTGGGACAGGGTGAGCGAGTGGGCACATGGAGCACACAGTGATAAATGGAAATGTGACTGGGGCAGCTTTAGAGAGCGGGCACACGGAGCACACAGTGATGAATGGAAGTGTGACTGGGACAGGTTGTGAGAGCGGGCTTATGCAACACACATTGATAAATGGAAGTTGATAAATGGAAGTGACGGGGACAGTTTGAGCGAGTGGGCACACGCAGCACACAGTGATAAGTGGGCTTGTGACTGGGACAGGTTGAGAGAGTGGGCACACGCAGCACACAGTGATAAATGGAGATGTGACTGGGACCGTTTTAGAGAGTGGGCACACACAGCGAACAGTGATAAATGGAAATGTGACTGGGATAGGTTGAGAGAGTGGGCACGCGGTGCACACTGTGGTAAATGGAAATGTAACTGGGACAAGCTGAGAGAGTGGGCACACGCAGCACACAGTGATAAATGGAAATGTGACTGGGACAGGTTGAGAGAGTGGGCACATGGAGCACACCGTGATAAATGGAGATGTGACTGGGTCAGGTTAAGAAAGTGGGCACACGGAACACGCAGTGATAAATGGAAATGTGACTGAGACATGTTGAGCGAGTGGGCACACGCAGCACACAGTGATTAGTGGAAATGTGACTGTGACAGGTTGAGGGAGTGGGCACATGCAGTACAAAGTAATACATGTAAATTTGACTGGGACAGGTGGAGAGAGTAGCCACATGGAGCATACAGTGATAAATGGAAATGTGACTGGGACAAGTTTCGAGAGTGGGCACACGCAGCGCACAATGATAAATGGAAATGTGACTGGGACAGGTTGAGAGAGTGGGCATGCGTTGCATACTGTGATAAATGGAAGTGGATAAATGGCAATGTGACTGGGACAGGTTGAGAGTGTGGGCAAACGCAGCACTCAGTGATAAATGGAAGTGGATAAATGGCAATGTGACTGGGACAGGTTGAGAGTGTGGGCAAACGCAGCACACAGTGATAAATGCAAGTGTGATTGAGACAGGTTGAGACAGTGGGCATGCGGAGCACACAGTGATAATTGGAAGTGTGACTGGTAGAGGTTGAGAGACTGGGCACGCGCAGCACACTGTGATAAGTGGAAATGTGACTGGTACAGGTTGAGAGAGTCGGCACATGGAGCAGCCAGTGATAAATGGAAATGTGACAGGGACAGGTTGACAGACTGGGCATATGCAGCACACAGTGATAAATGGAAGTATGACTGGGACAGGTTGAGAGGGTGGGCACACGCAGCACACGTGATGAACGGAAATGTGACTGGGACAGGTTGAGACAGTGGGCACACACAGCACACTGTTTTATATCGAAATGTGACTGGGTCAGGTTGAGAGAGTGGGCACACAGAGCACACAGTGATAAATGGTAGTGGATAAATGGAAGTGTGACTGATACAGGTTGAGAGAGTGGGAGAAGCAGCACACAGGCATAAATGGAAATGTTACTGGGACAGGTTGTGAGAGTGGGCACACGGAGCACACAGTGATGAAAGGAAGTGTGACTGGGACAGGTTGAGAGAGTGGGCACACGCAGCACACCGTGATAAATGGAAATGTGACTGGGTCAGGTGAAGAAAGTGGGCACATGGAGCACACAGTGATATATGGAAATGTGACTGTGACAGGTTGAGGGAGTGGGCACATGCAGCACACATTAATAAATGGAAGTGTGACTGGGACAGGTTGAGAGAGTGGGCACACGCAGCACACAGTGATAAATGGAAATGTGACTGGGACAGGTTGAGACAGTGGGCACACGCAGCACATAGTGATAAATGGAAATGTGACTGAGACATGTTGAGAGAGTGGGCACATGGAGCACACAGTGATAAATGGAAGTGTGACTGGGAGAGGTTGAGAGAGTGGGCACACACAGCCCCCAGTGATAAATGGAAATGTGACTGGGACAGGTTGAGAGAGTGGGCACATCCAGTACACAGTAATACATGTAAATGTGACTGGGACAGGTTGAGAGGGTGGGCACACGCAGCACACAGTGATGAACGGAAATGTGACTGGGACAGGTTGAGAGAGTGGGCACACACAGCACCCAGTGATAAATGGATGTGTGACTGGTAGAGGTTGAGAGACTGGGCATAAGCAGCACACAGTGATAAATGGAAATGTGACTGGTACAGGTTGAGAGAGTCGGCACATGGAGTACCCAGTGAGAAATGGAAATGTGACTGGGACAGGTTGAGAGAGTGGGCACACTCAGAACACAGTGATAAATAGAAGTATGACTGGGACAGGTTGAGAGGGTGAGCACACGCAGCACTCAGTGATAAACGGAAATGTGTCTGGGACAGGCTGAGACAGTGGGCACACACAGCAAACAGTGATATATCGAAATGTGACTGGGTCAGGTTGAGAGAGTGGGCAAACGGAGCACACAGTGATAAATGCTAGTTGATGAATGGAAATGTGACTGATTCAGGTTGAGAGAGTGGGCACATGGAGCACACCGTGATAAATGGGGATGTGACTGGGTCAGGTTAAGAAAGTGGGCACACGGAACACGCAGTGTTAAATGGAAATGTGACTGAGACATGTTGAGCGAGTGGGCACAGGCAGCACACAGTGATTAGTGGAAATGTGACTGTGACAGTTTGAGGGAGTGGGCGCATGCAGCACCCAATGATAAATGTAAGTGTGACTGGGACAGGTTGAGAGAGTGGGCACACACAGCACCCAGTCATAAATGGAAGTGTGACTGGGACAGGTTGAGAGAGTGGGCACACACAGCACCCAGTGATAAATGAAAATGTGACTGGGACAGGTTGAGAGAGTAGGCACATGGAGCATACAGTGATAAATGAAAATGTGACTGGGACAAATTTTGAGAGTGGGCACACGCAGCGCAGAGTGATAAATGGAAGTGTGACTGGGACAGGTTGAGAGAGTGGGCACACGCCACACACAGTGATAAATGGAAATGTGACTGGGACAGCTTGAGATAGTGGGCACACGCAGCACACAGTGATAAATGGAAATGTGACTGAGACATGTTGAGAGAGTGGGCACATGCAGCACACAGTGATAAATGGAAGTGTGACTGGGAGAGGTTGAGAGAGTGGGCACACACAGCCCCCAGTGATAAATGGAAATGTGACTGGGACAGGTTGAGAGAGTGGGCACATGCAGTACACAGTAATACATGTAAATGTGACTGGGACAGGTTGAGAGAGTAGGCACATGGAGCATACAGTGATAAATGGAAATGTGACTGGGACAAGTTTCGAGAGTGGGCACACGCAGCGCACAGTGATAAATGGAAATGTGACTGGGACAGGTTGAGAGAGTGGGCATACGCAGCACACATTGGTACATGGAAATGTGACTGGGACAGGTGGAGAGAGTAGGTACATGGAACATAGAGTGATAAATGGAAATGTGACTGGGACAGGTTGAGACAGCGGGCACACGCAGCACACAGTGATATATCGAAATATAACTGGCTCAGGTTGAGATAGTGGGCACACGGAGTACACAGTGAGAAATGGAAATGTGACTGGGACAGGTTGAAAGAGTGGGCACGCGGTGCACACTGTGATGAATGGAAATGTAACTGGGAGAAGCTGAGAGAGTGGGCACCCAGAGCACACAGTGATAAATGGAAATGTGACTGGGACAGGTTGAGAGAGTGGGCACGCGGTGCATACTGTGATAAATGGAAGTGGATAAATGGCAATGTGACTGGGACAGGTTGAGAGTGTGGGCACACGCAGCACACAGTGATAAATGGAAATGTGACTGGGACAGGTTGGGAGACTGGGAAACGCAGCACACAGTGATAAATGGAAGTGTGACTGAGACAGGTTGAGACAGTAGGCATGCGGAGCACACAGTGATAATTGGAAGTGTGACTAGTAGAGGTTGAGAGACTGGGCACACGCAGCACACAGTGATAAGTGGAAATGTGACTGGTACACGTTGAGAGAGTCGGCACATGGAGCAGCCAGTGATGAATGGAAATGTGACAGGGACAGGTTGACAGACTGGGCATATGCAGCACACAGTGATAAATGCAAGTATGACTGGGACAGGTTGAGAGGGTGGGCACACGCAGCACACAGTGATGAACGGAAATGTGACTGGGACAGGTTGAGAGAGTGGGCACACACAGCACCCAGTGATAAATGGATGTGTGACTGGTAGAGGTTGAGAGACTGGGCACAAGCAGCACACAGTGATAAATGGAAATGTGACTGGTACAGGTTGAGAGAGTCGGCACAGGGAGTACCCAGTGAGAAATGGAAATGTGACTGGGACAGGTTGAGAGAGTGGGCACACTCAGAACACAGTGATAAATGGAAGTATGACTGGGACAGGTTGAGAGGGTGAGCACACGCAGCACACAGTGATGAACGGAAATGTGACTGGGACAGGCTGAGGCAGTGGGCACACACAGCAAACAGTGATATATCGAAATGTGACTGGGTGAGGTTGAGAGAGTGGGCAAACGGAGCACACAGTGATAAATGCTAGTGGATGAATGGAAATGTGACTGATACAGGTTGAGAGAGTGGGCACACGCAGCACACAGTCATAAATGGAAATGTGACTGGGACAGGTTGTGAGAGTGGGCATACAGAGCACACAGTGATGAATGGAAGTGTGACTGGGACAGGTTGAGAGAGTGGGCACTCGCAGCACACAGTGATAAATGGAAATGTGACTGGGACAAATTTTGAGAGTGGGCACACGCAGCGCAGAGTGATAAATGGAAATGTGACTGGGGCAGGTTGAGACAGTGGGCACGCGGTGCACACTGTGGTAAATGGAAATGTAAGTGGGACAAGCTGAGAGAGTGGGCACACGCGGCACACAGTGATAAATGGAAGTATGACTGGGACAGGTTGAGAGGGTGAGCACACGCAGCACACAATGATGAACGGAAATGTGACTGGGACAGGTTGAGACAGTTGGCACACACAGTAGACAGTGATATATCAAAATGTGACTGGGTCAGGTTGAGAGAGAGGCACACGGAGCACACAGTGATGAATGGTAGTGGATAAATGGAAGTGTGACTGATACAGGTTGAGAGAGGGGGCACACGGAGCACACAGTCATAAATGGAAATGTGACTGGGACAGGTTGAGAGAGTGGGCATACGCAGCACACAGTGATAAATGGAAATGTGACTGGGACAGGTTGAGACAGTGGGCACACGCAGCACACAGTGATAAATGGAAATGTGACTGAGACATGTTGAGAGAGTGGGCACATGGAGCGCACAGTGATAAATGGAAGTGTGACTGGGAGAGGTTGAGAGATTGGGCACACACAGCCCCCAGTGATAAATGGAAAAGTGACTGGGACAGGTTGAGAGAGTGGGCACATCCAGTACACAGTAATACATGTAAATATGACTGGGACAGGTTGAGAGAGTAGGCACATGGAGCATACAGTGATAAATGGAAATGTGATTGGGACAAGTTTCGAGAGTGGGCACACGCAGCGCACAGTGATAAATGGAAATGTGACTGGGACAGGTTGAGAGAGTAGGCACATGGAACATAGAGTGATAAATGGAAACGTGACTGGGACAGGTTGAGACAGCGGGCACACGCAGCACACAGTGTTGTATCGAAATGTGACTGTCTCAGGTTGAGAGAGTGGGCACACGGAGCACACAGTGATAAATGGAAGTGTGACTGGGACAGGTTGTGAGAGCGGGCATACGCAGCACAAATTGATAAATGGAAGTCGATAAATGGAAGTGTCTGGGACAGGTTGAGCGAGTGGGCACACGCAGCACACAGTGATAAATGGACTTGTGACTGGGACAGGTTGAGAGAGTGGGCACACGCAGCACACAGTGATAAATGGAAATGTGCCTGGGACCGTTTTAGAGAGTGGGCACACACAGCGAACAGCGAAAAATGGAAATGTGACTGGGATAGGTTGAGAGAGTGGGCACGCGGAGCACACTGTGGTAAATGGAAATGTAACTGGGACAAGCTGAGAGAGTGGGCACACGCAGCACACAGTGATAAATGGAAATGTGACTGGGACAGGTTGAGGGAGTGGGCACGGGGTGCACACTGTGATAAATGGAAGTGGATAAATGGCAGTGTGACTGGGACAGGTTTAGAGTCTGGGCACATGCAGCACACAGTGATAAATGGAAATGTGACTGGGACAGGTTGAGAGAGTGGGCACACGCAGCACACAGTGATAAATGGAAATGTGACTGGGACATGTTGGGAGACTGGGCACACGCAGCACACAGTGATAAATGGAACTGTCATTGAGACTGGTTGAGACAGTGGGCATGCGGAGCACCCAGTGAGAAATGGAAATGTGACTGGGACAGGTTGAGGCAGTGGGCACACACAGTAGACAGTGATATATCGAAATGTGACTGGGTCAGGTTGAGAGAGAGGGCACACGGAGCACACAGTGATAAATGGTAGTGGATAAATGGAAGTGTGACTGATACAGGTTGAGAGAGTGGGCACACGGAGCACACAGTCATAACTGGAAATGTGACTGGGACAGGTTGGGAGACTGGGCACACGCAGCACACAGTGATGAATGGAAGTGTGACTGGGACAGGTTGAGAGAGTGGGCACACGCAGCACACAGTGATAAATGGAAATGTGACTGGGACAGGTTGAGACAGTGGGCACGCAGCACTCAGTGATAAATGGAAATGTGACTGGGTCAGATTGAGAGAGTGGGCACATGGAGCACACCGTGATAAATGGAAATGTGACTGGGTCAGGTTGAGAAAGTGGGCACACGGAGCACACAGTGATAAATGGCAATGTGACTGAGACATGTTGAGAGAGTGGGCACATGCAGCATACACTGATAAATGGAAATGTGACTGGGAAAGGTTGAGAGAGTGGGCACATGCAGTACACAGAAATACATGTAAATGTGACTTCGACAGGTTGAGAGAGTAGGCACATGGAACATAGACTGATATATCGAAATGTAACTGGCTCAGGTTGAGAGAGTGGGCACACGGAGTACACAGTGAGAAATGGAAATGTGACTGGGACAGGTTGAAAGAGTGGGCACGCGGTGCACACTGTGATAAATGGAAATCTAACTGGGACAAGCTGAGAGAGTGGGCACCCAGAGCACACAGTGATAAATGGAAATGTGACTGGGACAGGTTGAGAGAGTGGGCACGCGGTGCATACTGTGATAAATGGAAGTGGATAAATGGCAATGTGACTGGGACAGGTTGAGAGTGTGGGCACACGCAGCACACAGTGATAAATGGAAATGTGACTGGGACAGGTTGGGAGACTGGGCAAACGCAGCACACAGTGATAAATGGAAGTGTGATTGAGACAGGTTGAGACAGTGGGCATGCGGAGCACACAGTGATAATTGGAAGTGTGACTGGTAGAGGTTGAGAGACTGGGCACACGCAGCACACAGTGATAAGTGGAAAAATGACTGGTACAGGTTGAGAGAGTCGGCACATGGAGCAGCCAGTGATAAATGGAAATGTGACAGGGACAGGTTGACAGACTGGACTTATGCAGCACACAGTGAAAAATGCTAGTATGACTGGGACAGGTTGAGAGGGTGGGCACACGCAGCACACAGTGATGAACGGAAATGTGACTGGGACAGGTTGAGACAGTGGGCACACACAGCACACAGTTTTATATCGAAATGTGACTGGGTCAGGTTGAGAGAGTGGGCACACGGAGCACACAGTGATAAAAGGTAGTGGATAAATGGAAGTGTGACTGATACAGGTTGAGAGAGTAGGAACACGCAGCACACAGTCATAAATGCAAATGTGACTGGGACAGGTTGTGAGGGTGGGCACACGGAACACACAGTGATGAACGGAAGTGTGACTGGGACAGGTTGAGACAGTGGGCACACACAGCACACAGTTTTATATCGAAATGTGACTGGGTCAGATTGAGAGAGTGGGCACACGGAGCACACAGTGATAAATGGTAGTGGATAAATGGAAGTGTGACTGATACAGGTTGAGAGAGTGGGCACACGCAGCACACAGTCATAAATGGAAATGTGACTGGGACAGGTTGTGAGAGTGGGCACACGGAGCACACAGTGATGAACGGAAGTGTGACTGGGACAGGTTGAGAGAGTGGGCACACGCAGCACACAGTGATAAATGGAAATGTGACTGGGTCAGGTTAAGAAAGTGGGCACACGGAGCACACAGTGATAAATGGAAATGTGACTGAGACATGTTGAGCGAGTCGGCACACGCAGCACACAGTGATTAGTGGAAATGTGACTGTGACAGGTTGAGGGAGTGGGCACATGCAGCACACAGTGATAAAAGGAAGTGTGACTGGGACAGGTTGAGAGAGTGGGCACACACAGCACCCAGTGATAAATGGAAATGTGACTGGGACAGGTTGAGAGAGTGGGCACATGCAGTACACAGTAATACATGTAAATGTGACTGGGGCAGGTTGAGAGAGTAGGCACATGGAGCATACAGTGATAAATGGAAGTGTGACTGGGAGAAGTTTAGAGAGTGGGTACACGCAGCACACAGTGATAAATGGAAATGTGACAGGTGCAGGTTGAGACAGTGGGCACACGCAGCACACAGTGTTATATCGAAATGTGACTGTGTCAGGTTGAGAGAGTGGGCACACGGAACACACAGTTATAAATGGAAGTGTGACTGGGACAGGTTGTGAGAGCGGGCATACGCAGCACACTTTGATAAATGGATGTCGATAAATGGAAGTGACTGGGACAGGTTGAGCAAGTGGGCACACGCAGCACACAGTGATAAATGGACTTGTGACTGGGACAGGTTGAGAGAGTGGGCACACGCAGCACACAGTGATAAATGGAAATGTGACTGGGACCGTTTTAGAGAGTGGGCACACACAGCGAAGAGTGATAAATGGAAATGTGACTGGGATAGGTTGAGAGAGTGGGCACGCGGAGCACACAGTGATAAATGGAAATGTGCCTGGGACAGGTTGAGAGAGTGGGCACGCGGTGCACACTGTGGTAAATGGAAATGTAACTGCGACAGATTGAGAGAGTGGGCACGCGGTGCACACTTTGATAAATGGAAGTGGATAAATGTCAGTGTGACTGGGACAGTTTGAGAGTGTGGGCACACGCAGCACACAGTGATAAATGGAAACGTGACTGGGACAGGTTGAGAGAGTGGGGACATGCAGCAGACAGTGACAAATGGAAATGTGACTGGGACAGGTTGAGAGAGTGGGCACATGCAGCACACAGTGACAAATGGAAATGTGACTGGGACAGGTTGAGAGAGTGGGCACGCGGAGCACACAGTGATAAATGGAAATGTGCCTGGGACAGGTTGAGAGAGTGGGCACGCGGTGCACACTGCGGTAAATGGAAATGTAACTGGCACAAGCTGAGAGAGTGGGCGTACGCAGCACACTGATAAATGGAAATGTGACTGGGACAGGTTGAGAGAGTGGGCACACGCAGCACACAGTGATAAATGGAAATGTGACTGGGACAGGTTGAGAGAGTGGGCACACGGTGCACACTGTGATAAATGGAAGTGGATGAATGGCAGCGTGACTGGGACAGGTTTAGAGTGTGGGCACACGCAGCACACAGTGATAAATGGAAATGTGACTGGGACAGGTTGGGAGAATGGGCATACGCAGCACACAGTGATAAATGTAAGTGTGATTGAGGCAGGTTGAGACAGTGGGCATGCGGAGCACAAAGTGATAATTGGAAGTGTGACTGGTAGAGGTTGAGAGACTGGGCACACACAGCACACAGTGAGAAATGGAAATGTGACTGGGACAGGTTGGGAGACTGGGAACACGCAGCACACAGTGATAAATGGAAGTGTGACTGGGACAGGTTGAGACAGTGTTATATCGAAATGTGACTGGGTCTGGTTGAGACAGTGGGCACACGGAGCACACAGTGATAAATGGTAGTGGATAAATGGAAGTGTGACTGATACAGGTTGAGAGAGTGGGCACACGCAGCACACAGTGTTATATCGAAATGTGACTGTGTCGGTTTGAGAGAGTGGGCACACGGAGCACACGTGATGAACGGAAATGTGACTGGGACAGGTTGAGATAGTGGGCACACACAGCACACAGTTTTATATCGAAATGTGACTGGGTCAGGTTGAGAGAGTGGGCACACGGAGCACACAGTGATAAATGGTAGTGGATAAATGGAAGTGTGACTGATACAGGTTGAGAGAGTGGGAGAAGCAGCACACAGGCATAAATGGAAATGTTACTGGGACAGGATGTGAGAGTGGGCACACGGAGCACACAGTGATGAACGGAAGTGTGACTGGGACAGGTTGAGAGAGTGGGCACACGCAGCACACCGTGATAAATGAAAATGTGACTGGGTCAGGTGAAGAAAGTGGGCACATGGAGCACACAGTGATATATGGAAATGTGACTGTGACAGGTTGAGGGAGTGGGCACATGCAGCACACATTAATAAATGGATGTGTGACTGGGACAGGTTGAGAGAGTGGGCACACACAGCACCCAGTGATAAATGGAAATGTGACTGGGACAGGCTGAGAGAGTGGGCACACGTTGCACAGTATGATAATTCAAAGTGTGACTAGGACATGTTGAGAGACTGGGCACACGCACCACACAGTGATAAATAGAAATATGACTGGGGCAGGCTGAGAGAGTGGGCACACGTTGCACACAGTGATAGATGCAAATGTGACTGGGTCTGGTTGAGAGACTGGGCACACTCAGCACACAGTGATAAATGGAAGGATGACTAGGACAGGTCCAGACAGTGGGCACACGCAGTACACAGTGATATATCGAAATGTGACTGCGTCAGGTTGAGAGAGTGGGCACACGGAGCACACAGTGACAAATGGGAATGGATAAATGGAAATGTAACTGGGACAGGATGAGAGAGTGGGGACACGCAGCACACAGTGATAAATGGAGGTGTGGCTGGGACAGGTTGAGAGAGTGGGCACACGCAGCACACAGTGATAATTCGAAATGTAACTGGCTCAGGTTGAGAGAGTGGGCACACGGAGCACACAGTGACAAATGGAAATGGATAAATGGAAGTGACTGGGACAGGTTGAGCGAGTGGGCACATGCAGCGCACAGTGACAAATGGAAATGTGTCTGGGAAAGGTTGAGAGACTAGGCTTTCGCAACACACAGTGATAAATGGAAATGTGACTGGGACAGGTTGAGCGAGTGGGCACACGCAGCACACAGTCATAAATGGAAATGTGACTGGGACAGGTTGTGAGAGTGGGCATACAGAGCACACAGTGATGAATGGACGTGTGACTGGGACAGGTTGAGAGAGTGGGCACACGCAGCACACAGTGATAAATGGAAATGTGGCTGGGACAGGTTGAGACAGTGGGCACACGCAGCACTCACTGATAAATGGAAATGTGACTGGGTCAGGTTGAGAGAGTGGGCACATGGAGCACACCGTGATAAATGGAGATGTGACTGGGTCAGGTTAAGAAAGTGGGCACACGGAACACGCAGTGATAAATGGAAATGTGACTGAGACATGTTGAGCGAGTGGGCACACTCGCTCACAGTGATTAGTGGAAATGTGACTGTGACAGGTTGAGGGAGTGGGCACATGCAGCACCCAATGATAAATGAAAGTGTGACTGGGACAGGTTGAGAGAGTGGGCACACACAGCACCCAGTCATAAATGGAAGTGTGACTGGGGCAGGTTGAGAGAGTGGGCACACACAGCACCCAGTGATAAATGGAAGTGTGACTGGGGCAGGTTGAGAGAGTGGGCACACACAGCACCCAGTGATAAATGTAAATGTGACTGGGACAGGTTGAGTGAGTAGGCACATGGAGCATACAGTGATAAATGTAAATGTGACTGGGGCAGGTTGAGACAGTGGGCAAATGGAGCACACAGTGATGATTCGAAATGTGATTGGGTTAGGTTGAGAAAGTGAGCACACGGAGCACACAGTGATAAATGGAAATGCATAAATGTAAGTGTAACTGGGACAGGTTGAGAGAGTGGGCACACGCAGCACACAGTGATAAATGGAAATCTGACTGGGACAGGGTGAGCGAGCGGGCACACGGAGCACACAGTGATGAATGGAAGTGTGACTGGGACAGGTTGTGAGAGCGGGCTTATGCAACACACATTGATAAATGGAAGTTGATAAATGGAAGTGACGGGGACAGTTTGAGCGAGTGGGCACACGCAGCACACAGTGATAAGTGGGCTTGTGACTGGGACAGGTTGAGAGAGTGGGCACACGCAGCACACAGTGATAAATGGAGATGTGACTGGGACCGTTTTAGAGAGTGGGCACACACAGCGAACAGTGATAAATGGAAATGTGACTGGGATAGGTTGAGAGAGTGGGCACGCGGTGCACACTGTGGTAAATGGAAATGTAACTGGGACAAGCTGAGAGAGTGGGCACACGCAGCACACAGTGATAAATGGAAATGTGACTGGGACAGGTTGAGAGAGTGGGCACATGGAGCACACCGTGATAAATGGAGATGTGACTGGGTCAGGTTAAGAAAGTGGGCACACGGAACACGCAGTGATAAATGGAAATGTGACTGAGACATGTTGAGCGAGTGGGCACACGCAGCACACAGTGATTAGTGGAAATGTGACTGTGACAGGTTGAGGGAGTGGGCACATGCAGTACAAAGTAATACATGTAAATTTGACTGGGACAGGTGGAGAGAGTAGCCACATGGAGCATACAGTGATAAATGGAAATGTGACTGGGACAAGTTTCGAGAGTGGGCACACGCAGCGCACAATGATAAATGGAAATGTGACTGGGACAGGTTGAGAGAGTGGGCATGCGTTGCATACTGTGATAAATGGAAGTGGATAAATGGCAATGTGACTGGGACAGGTTGAGAGTGTGGGCAAACGCAGCACTCAGTGATAAATGGAAGTGGATAAATGGCAATGTGACTGGGACAGGTTGAGAGTGTGGGCAAACGCAGCACACAGTGATAAATGCAAGTGTGATTGAGACAGGTTGAGACAGTGGGCATGCGGAGCACACAGTGATAATTGGAAGTGTGACTGGTAGAGGTTGAGAGACTGGGCACGCGCAGCACACTGTGATAAGTGGAAATGTGACTGGTACAGGTTGAGAGAGTCGGCACATGGAGCAGCCAGTGATAAATGGAAATGTGACAGGGACAGGTTGACAGACTGGGCATATGCAGCACACAGTGATAAATGGAAGTATGACTGGGACAGGTTGAGAGGGTGGGCACACGCAGCACACGTGATGAACGGAAATGTGACTGGGACAGGTTGAGACAGTGGGCACACACAGCACACTGTTTTATATCGAAATGTGACTGGGTCAGGTTGAGAGAGTGGGCACACAGAGCACACAGTGATAAATGGTAGTGGATAAATGGAAGTGTGACTGATACAGGTTGAGAGAGTGGGAGAAGCAGCACACAGGCATAAATGGAAATGTTACTGGGACAGGTTGTGAGAGTGGGCACACGGAGCACACAGTGATGAAAGGAAGTGTGACTGGGACAGGTTGAGAGAGTGGGCACACGCAGCACACCGTGATCAATGGAAATGTGACTGGGTCAGGTGAAGAAAGTGGGCACATGGAGCACACAGTGATATATGGAAATGTGACTGTGACAGGTTGAGGGAGTGGGCACATGCAGCACACATTAATAAATGGAAGTGTGACTGGGACAGGTTGAGAGAGTGGGCACACACAGCACCCAGTGATAAATGGAAATGTGACTGGGACAGGCTGAGAGAGTGGGCACACGTTGCACAGTATGATAATTCAAAGTGTGACTAGGACATGTTGAGAGACTGGGCACACGCACCACACAGTGATAAATAGAAATATGACTGGGACAGGCTGAGAGAGTGGGCACACGTTGCACACAGAGATAGATGCAAATGTGACTGGGTCTGGTTGAGAGACTGGGCACACTCAGCACACAGTGATAAATGGAAGTATGACTGGGTCAGGTTGAGAGAGTGGGCAAACGGAGCACACAGTGAGAAATGCTAGTTGATGAATGGAAATGTGACTGATACAGGTTGAGAGAGTGGGCACACGCAGCACACAGTCATAAATGGAAATGTGACTGGGACAGGTTGTGAGGGTGGGCATACAGAGCACACAGTGATGAATGGAAGTGTGACTGGGACAGGTTGAGAGAGTGGGCACACGCAGCACACAGTGATAAATGGAAATGTGACTGGGACAGGTTGAGACATTGGGCACACGCAGCACTCAGTGATAAATGGAAATGTGACTGGGTCAGGTTGAGAGAGTGGGCACATGGAGCACACCGTGATAAATGGGGATGTGACTGGGTCAGGTTAAGAAAGTGGGCACACGGAACACGCAGTGTTAAATGGAAATGTGACTGAGACATGTTGAGCGAGCGGGCACACGCAGCACACAGTGATTAGTGGAAATGTGACTGTGACAGGTTGAGGGAGTGGGCACATGCAGCACCCAATGATAAATGAAAGTGTGACTGGGACAGGTTGAGAGAGTGGGCACACACAGCACCCAGTGATAAATGAAAATGTGACTGGGACAGGTTGAGAGAGTAGGCACATGGAGCCTACAGTGATAAATGAAAATGTGACTGGGACAAATTTTGAGAGTGGGCACACGCAGCGCAGAGTGATAAATGGAAGTGTGACTGGGACAGGTTGAGAGAGTGGGCACACGCCGCACACAGTGATAAATGGAAATGTGACTGGGACAGCTTGAGATAGTGGGCACACGCAGCACACAGTGATAAATGGAAATGTGACTGAGACATGTTGAGAGAGTGGGCACATGCAGCACACAGTGATAAATGGAAGTGTGACTGGGAGAGGTTGAGAGAGTGGGCACACACAGCCCCCAGTGATAAATGGAAATGTGACTGGGACAGGTTGAGAGAGTGGGCACATGCAGTACACAGTAATACATGTAAATGTGACTGGGACAGGTTGAGAGAGTAGGCACATGGAGCATACAGTGATAAATGGAAATGTGACTGCGACAAGTTTCGAGAGTGGGCACACGCAGCGCACAGTGATAAATGGAAATGTGACTGGGACAGGTTGAGAGAGTGGGCATACGCAGCACACATTGGTACATGGAAATGTGACTGGGACAGATGGAGAGAGTAGGTACATGGAACATAGAGTGATAAATGGAAATGTGACTGGGACAGGTTGAGACAGCGGGCACACGCAGCACACAGTGATATATCGAAATATAACTGGCTCAGGTTGAGATAGTGGGCACACGGAGTACACAGTGAGAAATGGAAATGTGACTGGGACAGGTTGAAAGAGTGGGCACGCGGTGCACACTGTGATGAATGGAAATGTAACTGGGAGAAGCTGAGAGAGTGGGCACCCAGAGCACACAGTGATAAATGGAAATGTGACTGGGACAGGTTGAGAGAGTGGGCACGCGGTGCATACTGTGATAAATGGAAGTGGATAAATGGCAATGTGACTGGGACAGGTTGAGAGTGTGGGCACACGCAGCACACAGTGATAAATGGAAATGTGACTGGGACAGGTTGGGAGACTGGGAAACGCAGCACACAGTGATAAATGGAAATGTGACTGGGACAGGTTGAGAGAGTGGGCACACTCAGCACACAGTGATAAATGGAAGTATGACTGGGACAGGTTGAGAGGGTGAGCACACGCAGTACACAGTGATGAACGGAAATGTGACTGGGACAGGTTGAGACAGTGGGCACACACAGTAGACAGTGATATATCAAAATGTGACTGGGTCAGGTTGAGAGAGAGGGCACACGGAGCACACAGTGATGAATGGTAGTGAATAAATGGAAGTGTGACTGATACAGGTTGAGAGAGTGGGCACACGCAGCACACAGTGATAAATGGAAATGTGACTGGGACAGGTTGAGACAGTGGGCACACGCAGCACATAGTGATAAATGGAAATGTGACTGAGACATGTTGAGACAGTGGGCACATGGAGCACACAGTGATAAATGGAAGTGTGACTGGGAGAGGTTGAGAGAGTGGGCACACACAGCCCCCAGTGATAAATGGAAATGTGACTGGGACAGGTTGAGAGAGTGGGCACATCCAGTACACAGTAATACATGTAAATGTGACTGGGACAGGTTGAGAGAGTAGGCACATGGAGCATACAGTGATAAATGGAAATGTGATTGGGACAAGTTTCGAGAGTGGGCACACGCAGCGCACAGTGATAAATGGAAATGTGACTGGGACAGGTTGAGAGAGTAGGCACATGGAACATAGAGTGATAAATGGAAATGTGACTGGGACAGGTTGAGACAGCGGGCACACGCAGCACACAGTGTTGTATCGAAATGTGACTGTGTCAGGTTGAGAGAGTGGGCACAAGGAGCACACAGTGATAAATGGAAGTGTGACTGGGACAGGTTGTGAGAGCGGGCATACGCAGCACAAATTGATAAATGGAAGTCGATAAATGGAAGTGTCTGGGACAGGTTGAGCGAGTGGGCACACGCAGCACACAGTGATAAATGGACTTGTGACTGGGACAGGTTGAGAGAGTGGGCACACGCAGCACACAGTGATAAATGGAAATGTGACTGGGACCGTTTTAGAGAGTGGGCACACACAGCGAACAGCGATAAATGGAAATGTGACTGGGATAGGTTGAGAGAGTGGGCACGCGGAGCACAGAGTGATAAATGGAAATGTGCCTGGGACAGGTTGAGAGAGTGGGCACGCGGTGCACACTGTGGTAAATGGAAATGTAACTGGGACAAGCTGAGAGCGTGGGCACACGCAGCACACAGTGATAAATGGAAATGTGACTGGGACAGGTTGAGGGAGTGGGCACGGGGTGCACACTGTGATAAATGGAAGTGGATAAATGGCAGTGTGACTGGGACAGGTTTAGAGTCTGGGCACATGCAGCACACAGTGATAAATGGAAATGTGACTGGGATAGGTTGAGAGAGTGGGCACATGCAGCACACAGTGATAAATGGAAATGTGACTGGGATAGGTTGAGAGAGTGGGCACACGGAGCACACAGTGATAAATGGAAGTGTGACTGGGACAGGTTGAGAGAGTAGGCACAGGCAGCATAAAGTGATAAATGGAAATGTGACTGGGTCAGGTTGAGAGAGTGGGCACATGGAGCACACCGTGATAAATGGAAATGTGACTGGGTCTTGTTAAGAAAGTGGGCACACGGAGCACACAGTGATAAATGGAAATGTGACTGAGACATGTTGAGCGAGTGGGCACACGCAGCACACAGTGATTAGTGGAAATGTGACTGGGACAGGTTGAGAGAGTGGGCACATGCAGTACACAGTAATACATGTAAATATGACTGGGGCAGGTTGAGACAGTGGGCACCCGCAGCACACAGTGATATATCGAAATTTGACTGGGTCAGGTTGAGAGAGTGGGTACACGGAGCACACAGTGATAAATAGAAGTGGATAAATGGAAATGTGACTGATACAGGTTGAGAGAGTGGGCACACGCAGCACAGAGTGATAAATGGAAATGTGACTGGGACAGGTTGAGAGAGTGGGCACATGGAGCACTTAGTGATAAATGGAAATGTGGCTGGCTCAGTTTGAGGGAGTGGACACAGGGAGCACACAGCGATAATTCGAAATGTGATTGGGTTAGTTTGAGAAAGTGAGCACACGGAGCACACAGTGATGAATGGAAATGCATAAATGGAAGTGTCACTGGGACAGATTGAGAGATTGTCACATGCAGCACACAGTGATAAATGGAAATCTGACTGGGACAGGGTGAGAGAGCGGGCACACGGAGCACACAGTGATAAATGGAAGTGTGACTGGGACAGGTTGTGAGAGCGGGCATATGCATCACACATTGATAAATGGAAGTCGATAAATGGAAGTGACTGGGACAGGTTGAGCGAGTGGGCACACGCAGCACACAGTGATAAATGGAAATGTGACTGGGACCGTTTTAGAGAGTGGGCACACACAGCGAACAGTGATAAATGGAAATATGACTGGTACAGGTTGAGAGAGTGGGCACGCGGAGCACACAGTGATAAATGGAAATGTGCCTGGGACAGTTTGAGAGAGTGGGCACGCGGTGCACACTGTGGTAAATGGAAATGTAACTGGGACAAGATGAGAGAGTGGGCGCACGCAGCACACAGTGATAAATGGAAATGTGACTGGGACAGGTTGAGAGAGTGGGCACGCGGTGCACACTGTGATAAATGGAAGTGGATAAATGGCAGTGTGACTGGGACAGGTTTAGAGTCTGGGCACACGCAGCACACAGTGATAAATGGAAATGTCACTGGGACAGTTTGCGAGACTGGGCACACGCAGCACACATTGATAAATGGAACTGTGATTGAGACAGGTTGAGACAGTGGGGATGCGGAGCACACAGTGATAATTGGACGTGTGACTGGTAGAGGTTGAGAGACTGGGCACACGCAGCACACAGTGATAAATGGAAATGTGACTGGTACAGGTTGAGAGAGTCGGCACATGGAGCACCCAGTGACAAATGGAAATGTGACTGGGACAGATTGAGATAGTGGGCACACTCAGCACACAGTTATAAATGGAAGTATGACTGGGACAGGTTGAGAGGGTGAGCACACCAAGCACACAGTGATGAACGGAAATGTGACTGGGAGAGGGTGAGACAGTGGGCACACACACAGCAGACAGTGATATATCGAAATGTGTCTGGATCAGGTTGAGAGAGTGGGCACACGGAGCACACAGTGATAAATGGTAGTGGATAAATGGAAGTGTGATTTATACAGGTTGAGAGAGTGGGCACACGCAGCACACAGTCATAAATGGAAATGTGACTGGGACAGGTTGTGAGAGTGGGCACACAGAGCACACAGTGATGAATGGAAGTGTGACTGGGACAGGTTGTTAGAGTGGGCACACGGAGCACACAGTGATGAACGGAAGTGTGACTGGGACAGGTTGAGAGAGTGGGCACACGCAGCACACAGTGATAAATGGAAATGTGACTGGGTCAGGTTAAGAAAGTGGGCACATGCAGCACACAGTGATAAATGGAAGTGTGACTGGGACAGGTTGAGAGAGTGGGCACACACAGCACCCAGTGATAAATGGAAATGTGACTGGGACAGGTTGAGAGAGTGGGCACATGCAGTACACAGTGTTATATCGAAATGTGACTGTGTCAGGTTGAGAGAGTGGGCACACGGAACACACAGTTATAAATGGAAGTGTGACTGGGACAGGTTGTGAGAGCGGGCATACGCAGCACACATTGATAAATGGAAGTCGATAAATGGAAGTGACTGGGACAGGTTGAGCGAGTGGGCACACGCAGCACACAGTGATAAATGGACTTGTGACTGGGACAGGTTGAGAGAGTGGGCACACGCAGCACACAGTGATAAATGGAAATGTGACTGGGACCGTTTTAGAGAGTGGGCACACACAGCGAAGAGTGATAAATGGTAATGTGACTGGGACAGGTTGAGAGAGTGGGCACGCGGAGCACACAGTGATAAATGGAAATGTGCCTGGGACAGGTTGAGAGAGTGGGCACGCGGTGCACACTGTGGTAAATGTAAATGTAACTGCGACAGGTTAAGAGAGTGGGCACGCAGTGCACAGTGTGATAAATGGAAGTGGATAAATGGCAGTGTGACTGGGACAGTTTGAGAGTGTGGGCACACGCAGCACACAGTGATAAATGGAAATGTGACTGGGACAGGTTGAGAGAGTGGGCACGCGGAGCACACAGTGATAAATGGAAATGTGCCTGGGACAGGTTGAGAGAGTGGGCACGCGGTGCACTCTGTGGTAAATGGAAATGTAACTGACACAAGCTGAGAGAGTGTGCGCACGCAGCACACTGATAAATGGAAATGTGACTAGGACAGGTTGAGAGAGTGGGCACACGCAGCACACAGTGATAAATGGAAATGTGACTGGGACAGGTTGAGAGAGTGGGCACGCAGTGCACACTGTGATAAATGGAAGTGGATAAATGTCAGCGTGACAGGGACAGGTTTAGAGTGTGGGCACACGCAGCACACAGTGATAAATGGAAATGTGACTGGGACAGGTTGGGAGAATGGGCATACGCAGCACACAGTGATAAATGTAAGTGTGATTGAGACAGGTTGAGACGGTGGGCATGCGGAGCACACAGTGATAATTGGAAGTGTGACTGGTAGAAGTTGAGAGACTGGGCACACACAGCACACAGTGAGAAATGGAAATGTGACTGGGACAGGTTGGGAGACTGGGAACACGCAGCACACAGTGATAAATGGAAGTGTGATTGAGGCAGTGGGCATGCGGAGCGCACAGTGATAAGTGGAAGTGTGACTGGTAGAGTTTGAGAGACTGGGCACACGCAGCACACAGTGATGAACGGAAATGTGACTGGGACAGGTTGAGACAGTGTTATATCGAAATGTGACTGGGTCTGGTTGAGACAGTGGGCACACGGAGCACACAGTGATAAATGGAAGTGTGACTGGGACAGGTTGAGAGAGTAGGCACACGCAGCATACAGTGATAAATGGAAATGTGACTGGGACAGTTTGAGACAGTGGGCACACGCAGCACTCAGTGATAAATGGAAATGTGACTGGGTCAGGTTGAGAGAGTGGGCACACGGAGCACACAGTGATAAATGGAAATGTGACTGAGACATGTTGAGCGAGTGGGCACACGCAGCACACAGTGATTAGTGGAAATGTGACTGTGACAGGTTGAGGGAGTGGGCACATACAGCACCCAGTGATAAATGGAAATGTGACTGGGAAAGGTTGAGAGAGTGGGCACATGCAGTACACAGTAATACATGTAAATATGACTGGGACAGGTTGAGAGAGTAGGCACATGGAACATACAGTGATAAATGGAAATGTGACTGGGACAAGTTTTGAGAGTGGGCACACGCAGCACAGAGTGATAAATGGAAATGTGACTGGGGCAGGTTGAGACAGTGGGCACACGCAGCACACAGTGATATATCGAAATTTGACTGGGTCAGGTTCAGAGAGTGGGTACACGGAGCACACAGTGATAAATAGAAGTGGATAAATGGAAATGTGACTGATACAGGTTGAGAGAGTGGGCACACGCAGCACAGAGTGATAAATGGAAATGTGACTGGGACAGGTTGAGAGAGTGGGCACACGGAGCACACAGTGATAAATGGAAGTGGATAAATGGAAATCTGACTGGGACAGGGTGAGAGAGCGGGCACACGGAGCACACAGTGATAAATGGAAGTGTGACTGGGACAGGTTGTGAGAGCGGGCATATGCAGCACACATTGATAAATGGAAGTCGATAAATGGAAGTGACTGGGACAGGTTGAGCGAGTGGGCACACGCAGCACACAGTGATAAATGGAAATGTGACTGGGACCGTTTTAGAGAGTGGGCACACACAGCGAACAGTGATAAATGGAAATGTGACTGGTACAGTTTGAGAGAGGGGGCACGCGGAGCACACAGTGATAAATGGAAATGTGCCTGGGACAGGTTGAGAGAGTGGGCACGCTGTGCACACTGTGGTAAATGGAAATGTAACTGGGACAAGATGAGAGAGTGGGCGCACGCAGCAGACAGTGATAAATGGAAATGTGACTGGGACAGGTTGAGAGAGTGGGCACGCGGTGCACACTGTGATAAATGGAAGTGGATAAATGGCAGTGTGACTGGGACAGGTTTAGAATCTGGGCACACGCAGCACACAGTGATAAATTGAAATGTCACTGGGACAGTTTGCGAGACTGGGCACACGCAGCACACATTGATAAATGGAACTGTGATTGAGACAGGTTGAGACAGTGGACATGCGGAGCACGCAGTGATAATTGGACGTGTGACTGGTAGAGGTTGAGAGACTGGGCACACGCAGCACACAGTGATAAATGGAAATGTGACTGGTACAGGTTGAGAGAGTCGGCACATGGAGCACCCAGTGAGAAATGGAAATGTGACTGGGACAGGTTGAGATAGTGGGCACACTCAGCCCACAGTGATAAATGGAAGTATGACTGGGACAGGTTGAGAGGGTGAGCACACGCAGCACACAGTGATGAACGGATATGTGACTAGGAGAGGTTGAGACAGTGGGCACACACACAGCAGACAGTGATATATCGAAATGTGTCTGGGTCAGGTTGAGAGAGTGGGCACACGGAGCACACAGTGATAAATGGTAGTGGATAAATGGAAGTGTGACTGATACAGGTTGAGAGAGTGGGCACACGCAGCACACAGTGATAAATGGAAATGTGACTGGGACAGGTTGTGAGGGTGGGCACACAGAGCACGCAGTGATGAATGGAAGTGTGACTGGGACAGGTTGAGAGAGTGGGCACACGCAGCACTCAGTGATAAATGAAAATGTGACTGGGTCAGATTGAGAGAGTGGGCACATGGAGCACACAGTGATAAATGGAAATGTGACTGGTTCAGGTTGAAAAGTGTGCATACGGAGCACACAGCGATAAATGGAAATGTGACTGAGACATGTTGAGACACTGGGCACATGCAGCGCACAGTGATAAATGGAAATGTGACTGGACAGGTTGAGAGATTAGGCACATGGAACATAGAGTGATAAATGGAAATGTGACTGGGACAGGTTGAGACAGTGGGCACATGCAGAACACAGTGATAAATGGAAGTGTGACTGGGACAGGTTGAGAGAGTGGGTACACACAGCACCCAGTGATAAATGGAAATGTGACTGGGACAGGTTGAGAGAGTGGGCACATGCAGTACACAGTAATACATGTAAATGTGACTGGGACAGGTTGAGAGAGTAGGCACATGGAGCATACAGTGATAAATGGAAGTGTGACTGGGAGAAGTTTAGAGGGTGGGTACATGCAGCGCACAGTGATAAATGGAAATGTGACTGGTGCAGGTTGAGACAGTGGGCACACGCAGCACACAGTGTTATATCGAAATGTGACTGTGTCAGGTTGAGAGAGTGGGCACACGGAGCACACAGTGATAAATGGAAGTGTGACTGGGACAGATTGTGAGAGCGGGCATACGCAGCACACATTGATAAATGGAAGTCGATAAATGGAAGTGACTGGGACAGGTTGAGCGAGTGGGCACACGCAGCACACAGTGATAAATGGGCTTGTGACTGGGACAGGTTGGGAGACTGGGAACACGCAGCACACAGTGATAAATGGAAGTGTGATTGAGACAGGTTGAGACAGTGGGCATGCGGAGCACACAGTGATAAGTGGAAGTGTGACTGGTAGAGTTTGAGAGACTGGGCACACGCAGCACACAGTGATGAACGGAAATGTGACTGGGACAGGTTGAGACAGTGTTATATCGAAATGTGACTGGGTCTGGTTGAGACAGTGGGCACACGGAGCACACAGTGATAAATGGTAGTGGATAAATGGAAGTGTGACTGGTACAGGTTGAGAGAGTGGGCACACGCAGCACAAAGTGTTATATCGAAATGTGACTGTGTCAGGTTGAGAGAGTGGGCACACGGAGCACACAGTGATAAATGGAAGTGTGACTGGGACAGGTTGAGAGAGTAGGCACACGCAGCATAAAGTGATAAATGGAAATGTGACTGGGTCAGGTTGAGAGAGTGGGCAGATGGAGCACACCGTGATAAATGGAAACGTGACGGGGTCTTGTTAAGAAAGTGGGCACACGGAGCACACTGTGATAAATGGAAATGTAACTGGGACAAGCTGAGAGAGTGGGCACCCAGAGCACACAGTGATAAATGGAAATGTGACTGGGACAGGTTGAGAGAGTGGGCACGCAGTGCATACTGTGATAAATGGAAGTGGATAAATGGCAATGTGACTGGGACAGGTTGAGAGTGTGGGCACACGCAGCACACAGTGATAAATGGAAATGTGACTGGGACAGGTTGGGAGACTGGGCAAACGCAGCACACAGTGATAAATGGAAGTGTGATTGAGACAGGTTGAGACAGTGGGCATGCGGAGCACACAGTGATAATTGGAAGTGTGACTGGTAGAGGTTGAGAGACTGGGCACACGCAGCACACAGTGATAAGTGGAAAAATGACTGGTACAGGTTGAGAGAGTCGGCACATGGAGCACACAGTGATAAATGGAAATGTGACTGAGACATGTTGAGCGAGTCGGCACACGCAGCACACAGTGATTAGTGGAAATGTGACTGTGACAGGTTGAGGGAGTGGGCACATGCAGCACACAGTGATAAATGGAAGTGTGACTGGGACAGGTTGAGAGAGTGGGCACACACAGCACCCAGTGATAAATGGAAATGTGACTGGGACAGGTTGAGAGAGTGGGCTCATGCAGTAAACAGTGTTATATCGAAATGTGACTGTGTCAGGTTGAGAGAGTGGGCACACGGAACACACAGTTATAAATGGAGTGTGACTGGGACAGGTTGTGAGAGCGGGCATACGCAGCACACATTGATAAATGGAAGTCGATAAATGGAAGTGACTGGGACAGGTTGAGCGAGTGGGCACACGCAGCACACAGTGATAAATGGACTTGTGACTGGGACAGGTTGAGAGAGTGGGCACACGCAGCACACAGTGATAAATGGAAATGTGACTGGGACCGTTTTAGAGAGTGGGCACACACAGCGAAGAGTGATAAATGGTAATGTGACTGGGACAGGTTGAGTGAGTGGGCACGCGGAGCACACAGTGATAAATGGAAATGTGCCTGGGACAGGTTGAGAGAGTGGGCACGCGGTGCACACTGTGGTAAATGGAAATGTAACTGCGACAGGTTGAGAGAGTGGGCACGCGGTGCACACTGTGATAAATGGAAGTGGATAAATGTCAGTGTGACTGGGACAGTTTGAGAGTGTGGGCACACGCAGCACACAGTGATATATGGAAATGTGACGGACAGGTTGAGAGAGTGGGGACATGCAGCACATAGTGACAAATGGAAATGTGACTGGGACAGTTTGAGAGAGTGGGCACATGCAGCACACAGTGACAAATGGAAATGTGCCTGGGACAGGTTGAGAGAGTGGGCACGCGGTGCACACTGTGGTAAATGGAAATGTAACTGGCACAAGCTGAGAGAGTGTGCGCACGCAGCACACTGATAAATGGAAATGTGACTAGGACAGGTTGAGAGAGTGGGCACACGCAGCACACAGTGATAAATGGAAATGTGACTGGGACAGGTTGAGAGAGTGGGCACGCGGTGCACACTGTGATAAATGGAATTGCATAAATGGCAGCGTGACAGGGACAGGTTTAGAGTGTGGGCACACGCAGCACACAGTGATAAATGGAAATGTGACTGGGACAGGTTGGGAGAATGGGCATACGCAGCAGACAGTGATAAATGTAAGTGTGATTGAGACAGGTTGAGACAGTGGGCATGCGGAACACACAGTGATAAATGGAAATGTGACTGGGACAGGTTGGGAGACTGGGAACACGCAGCACACAGTGATAAATGGAAGTGTGATTGAGGCAGTGGGCATGCGGAGCGCACAGTGATAAGTGGAAGTGTGACTGGTAGAGTTTGAGAGACTGGGCACACGCAGCACACAGTGATGAACGGAAATGTGACTGGGACAGGTTGAGACAGTGTTATATCGAAATGTGACTGGGTCTTGTTGAGACAGTGGGCACACGGAGCACACAGTGATAAATGGAAGTGTGACTGGGACAGGTTGAGAGAGTAGGCACACGCAGCATACAGTGATAAATGGAAATGTGACTGGGTCAGGTTGAGAGAGTGGGCACATGGAGCACACCGTGATAAATGGAAATGTGACTGGGTCTTGTTATGAAAGTGGGCACACGGAGCACACAGTGATAAATGGAAATGTGACTGAGACATGTTGAGCGAGTGGGCACACGCAGCACACAGTGATTAGTGGAAATGTGACTGTGACAGGTTGAGGGAGTGGGCACATGCAGCACCCAGTGATAAATGGAAATGTGACTGGGACAGGTTGAGAGAGTGGGCACATGCAGTACACAGTAATACATGTAAATATGACTGGGACAGGTTGAGAGAGTAGGCACATGGGACATACAGTGATAAATGGAAATGTGACTGGGACAAGTTTTGAGAGTGGGCACACGCAGCACAGAGTGATAAATGGAAATGTGACTGGGGCAGGTTGAGACAGTGGGCACACGCAGCACACAGTGATATATCGAAATTTGACTGGGTCAGGTTCAGAGAGTGGGTACACGGAGCACACAGTGATAAATAGAAGTGGATAAATGGAAATGTGACTGATACAGGTTGAGAGAGTGGGCACACGCAGCACAGAGTGATAACTGGAAATGTGACTGGGACAGGTTGAGAGAGTGGGCACATGGAGCACTTAGTGATAAATGGAAATGTGGCTGGCTCAGTTTGAGAGAGTGGACACAGGGAGCACACAGTGATAATTCGAAATGTGATTGGGTTAGGTTGAGAAAGTGAGCACACGGAGCACACAGTGATGAATGGAAATGCATAAATGGAAGTGTAACTGGGACAGATTGAGAGATTGTCACACGCAGCACACAGTGATAAATGGAAATCTGACTGGGACAGGGTGAGAGAGCGGGCACACGGAGCACACAGTGATAAATGGAAGTGTGACTGGGACAGGTTGTGAGAGCGGGCATATGCAGCACACATTGATAAATGGAAGTCGATAAATGGAAGTGACTGGGACAGGTTGAGCGAGTGGGCACACGCAGCACACAGTGATAAATGGAAATGTGACTGGGACCGTTTTAGAGAGTGGGCACACACAGCGAACAGTGATAAATGGAAATGTGACTGGTACAGGTTGAGAGAGGGGGCACGCGGAGCACACAGTGATAAATGGAAATGTGCCTGGGACAGGTTGAGAGAGTGGGCACGCTGTGCACACTGTGGTAAATGGAAATGTAACTGGGACAAAATGAGAGAGTGGGCGCACGCAGCAGACAGTGATAAATGGAAATGTGACTGGGACAGGTTGAGAGAGTGGGCACGCGGTGCACACTGTGATGAATGGAAGTGGATGAATGGCAGTGTGACTAGGACAGGTTTAGAGTCTGGGCACACGCAGCACACAGTGATAAATTGAAATGTCACTGGGACAGTTTGCGAGACTGGGCACACGCAGCACACATTGATAAATGGAACTGTGATTGAGACAGGTTGAGACAGTGGGCATGCGGAGCACACAGTGATAATTGGACGTGTGACTGGTAGAGGTTGAGAGACTGGGCACACGCAGCACACAGTGATAAATGGAAATGTGACTGGTACAGGTTGAGAGAGTCGGCACATGGAGCACCCAGTGAGAAATGGAAATGTGACTGGGACAGGTTGAGATAGTGGGCACACTCAGCACACAGTGATAAATGGAAGTATGACTGGGACAGGTTGAGAGGGTGAGAACACGCAGCACACAGTGATGAACGGAAATGTGACTGGGTGAGGTTGAGACAGTGGGCACACACACAGCAGACAGTGATATATCGAAATGTGTCTGGGTCAGGTTGAGAGAGTGGGCACATGCAGCACACAGTAATAAATGGAAATGTGACTGGGACAGGTTGTGAGAGTGGGCACACAGAGCACACAGTGATGAATGGAAGTGTGACTGGGACAGGTTGAGAGAGTGGGCACACGCAGCACTCAGTGATAAATGAAAATGTGACTGGGTCAGATTGAGAGAGTGGGCACATGGAGCACACAGTGATAAATGGAAATGTGACTGGTTCAGGTTGAAAAGTGTGCATACGGAGCACACAGTGATAAATGGAAATGTGACTGAGACATGTTGAGACAGTGGGCACATGCAGCACACAGTGATTAGTGGAAATGTGACTGTGACAGGTTGAGGGAGTGGGCACATGCAGCACACAGTAATACATGTAAATGTGACTGGGACAGGTTGAGAGAGTAGGCACATGGAGCATACAGTGATAAATGGAAATGTGACTGGGACAAGTTTCGAGAGTGGGCACATGCAGCGCACAGTGATAAATGGAAATGTGACTGGGACAGTTTGAGAGAGTGGGCATACGCAGCACACATTGATACATGGAAATGTGACTGGGACAGGTTGAGAGAGTAGGCACATGGAACATAGAGTGATAAATGGAAATGTGACTGGGACAGGTTGAGACAGTGGGCACATGCAGCACACAGTGATAAATGGAAGTGTGACTGGGACAGGTTGAGAGAGTGGGTACACACAGCACCCAGTGATAAATGGAAATGTGACTGGGACAGGTTGAGAGAGTGGGCACATGCAGTACACAGTAACACATGTAAATGTGACTGGGACAGGTTGAGAGAGTAGGCACATGGAGCATACAGTGATAAATGGAAATGTGACTGGGACAAGTTTAGAGAGTGGGCACATGCAGCACACAGTGATAAATGGAAGTGTGACTGGGACAGGTTGAGAGAGTGGGCACACGCAGCACACAGTGATAAATGGAAATGTGACTGGGACCGTTTCAGAGAGTGGGCACACTCAGCGAAGAGTGATAAATGGAAATGTGACTGGGATAGGTTGAGAGAGTGGGCACGCGGAGAACACAGTGATAAATGCAAATGTGCCTGGGACAGGTTGAGAGAGTGGGCACGCGGTGCACACTGTGGTAAATGGAAATGTAACTGGGACAGGCTGAGAGAGTGGGCACACGCAGCACACAGTGATAAATGGAAATGTGACTGGGACATGTTGGGAGACTGGGCACACGCAGCACACAGTGATAAATGGAACTGTGATTGAGACTGGTTGAGACAGTGGGCATGCGGAGCACCCAGTGAGAAATGGAAATGTGACTGGGACAGGTTGAGATAGTGGGCACACTCAGCACACAGTGATAAATGGAAGTATGACTGGGACAGGTTGAGAGGGTGAGCACACGCAGTCGACAGTGATATATCGAAATGTGACTGGGTCAGGTTGAGAGAGAGGGCACACGGAGTACACAGTGATAAATGGTAGTGGATAAATGGAACTGTGACTGATACAGGTTGAGAGAGTGGACACACGGAGCACACAGTCATAAATGGAAATGTGACTGGGACAGGTTGGGAGACTGGGCACACGCAGCACCCAGTGATGAATGGAAGTGTGACTGGGACAGGTTGAGAGAGTGGGCACACGCAGCACACAGTGATAAATGGAAATGTGACTGGGTCAGATTGAGAGAGTGGGCACATGGAGCACACCGTGATAAATGGAAATGTGACTGGGTCAGGTTGAGAAAGTGGGCACACGGAGCACACAGTGATAAATAGAAATGTGACTGCGACATGTTGAGAGAGTGGGCACATGCAGCACACAGTGATAAATGGAAGTGTGACTGGTAGAGGTTGAGAGACTAGGCACACGCAGCACACAGTGATGAACGGAAATGTGACTGGGACAGGTTGAGACAGTGTTATATCGAAATGTGACTGGGTCTGGTTGAGACAGTGGGCACACGGAGCACACAGTTTTATATCGAAATGTGACTGGGTCAGGTTGAGAGAGTGGGCACACGGAGCACACAGTGATAAATGGTATTGGATAAATGGAAGTGTGACTGATACAGGTTGGGAGAGTGGGCACACGCAGCACACAGTCATAAATGGAAATGTGACTGGGACAGGTTGTGAGAGTGGGCACACGGAGCACACAGTGATGAACGGAAGTGTGACTGGGACAGGTTGAGAGAGTGGGCACACGCAGCACACAGTGATAAATGGAAATGTGACTGGGTCAGGTTGAGAGAGTGGGCACATGGAGCACACCGTGATAAATGGAAATGTGACTGGGTCAGGTTAAGAAAGTGGGCACACGGAGTACACAGTGATAAATGGAAATGTGACTGAGACATGTTGAGCGAGTGGGCACACGCAGCACACAGTGATTAGTGGAAATGTGACTGTGACAGGTTGAGGGAGTGGGCACATGCAGCAGACAGTGATATATGGTAGTGTGACTGGGACAGGTTGAGAGAGTGGGCACACACTGCACCCAGTGATAAATGGAAATGTGACTGGGACAGGTTGAGAGAGTGGGCACATGCAGTACACAGTAATACATGTAAATGTGACTGGGACAGGTTGAGAGAGTGGACACACACAGCACCCAGTGATAAATGGAAATGTGACTGGGACAGGTTGAGAGAGTGGGCAGATGCAGTACACAGTAATACATGTAAATGTGACTGGGACAGGTTGAGAGAGTAGGCACATGCAGCATACAGTGATAAATGGAAGTGTGACTGGGACCGTTTTAGAGAGTGGGCACACACAGCGAAGAGTGATAAATGGTAATGTGACTGGGACAGGTTGAGAGAGTGGGCACGCGGAGCACACAGTGATAAATGGAAATGTGCCTGGGACAGGTTGAGAGAGTGGGCACGCGGTGCACACTGTGGTAAATGGAAATGTAACTGCGACAGGTTGAGAGAGTGGGCACGCGGTGCACACTGTGATAAATGGAAGTGGATAAATGTCAGTGTGACTGGGACAGTTTGAGAGTGTGGGCACACGCAGCACACAGTGATAAATGGAAATGTGACGGACAGGTTGAGAGAGTGGGGACATGCAGCACATAGTGACAAATGGAAATGTGACTGGGACAGTTTGAGAGAGTGGGCACATGCAGCACACAGTGACAAATGGAAATGTGACTGGGACAGGTTGAGAGAGTGGGCACGCGGAGCACACAGTGATAAATGGAAATGTGCCTGGGACAGGTTGAGAGAGTGGGCACGCGGTGCACACTGTGGTAAATGGAAATGTAACTGGCACAAGCTGAGAGAGTGTGCGCACGCAGCACACTGATAAATAGAAATGTGACTAGGACAGGTTGAGAGAGTGGGCACACACAGCACACAGTGATAAATGGAAATGTGACTGGGACAGGTTGAGAGAGTGGGCACGCGGTGCACACTGTGATAAATGGAATTCGATAAATGGCAGCGTGACAGGGACAGGTTTAGAGTGTGGGCACACGCAGCACACAGTGATAAATGGAAATGTGACTGGGACAGGTTGGGAGAATGGGCATACGCAGCACACAGTGATAAATGTAAGTGTGATTGAGACAGGTTGAGACAGTGGGCATGCGGAGCACACAGTGATAATTGGAAGTGTGACTGGTAGAGGTTGAGAGACTGGGGACACACAGCACACAGTGAGAAATGGAAATGTGACTGGGACAGGTTGGGAGACTGGGAACACGCAGCACACATTGATAAATGGAAGTGTGATTGAGGCAGTGGGCATGCGGAGCGCACAGTGATAAGTGGAAGTGTGACTGGTAGAGTTTGAGAGACTGGGCACACGCAGCACACAGTGATGAACGGAAATGTGACTGGGACAGGTTGAGACAGTGTTATATCGAAATGTGACTGGGTCTGGTTGAGACAGTGGGCACACGGAGCACACAGTGATAAATGGAAGTGTGACTGGGACAGGTTGAGAGAGTAGGCACACGCAGCATACAGTGATAAATGGAAATGTGACTGGGTCAGGTTGAGAGAGTGGGCACATGGAGCACGCCGTGATAAATGGAAATGTGACTGGGTCTTGTTATGAAAGTGGGCACACGGAGCACACAGTGATAAATGGAAATGTGACTGAGACATGTTGAGCGAGTGGGCACACGCAGCACACAGTGATTAGTGGAAATGTGACTGTGACAGGTTGAGGGAGTGGGCACATGCAGCACACAGTAATAAATGGAAATGTGACTGGGACAGGTTGAGAGAGTGGGCACATGCAGTACACAGTAATACATGTAAATATGACTGGGACAGGTTGAGAGAGTGGGCACATGCAGTACACAGTAATACATGTAAATATGACTGGGACAGGTTGAGAGAGTAGGCACATGGGACATACAGTGATAAATGGAAATGTGACTGGGACAAGTTTTGAGAGTGGGCACACGCAGCACAGAGTGATAAATGGAAATGTGACTGGGGCAGGTTGAGACAGTGGGCACACGCAGCACACAGTGATATATCGAAATTTGACTGGGTCAGGTTCAGAGAGTGGGTACACGGAGCACACAGTGATAAATAGAAGTGGATAAATGGAAATGTGACTGATACAGGTTGAGAGAGTGGGCACACGCAGCACAGAGTGATAAATGGAAATGTGCCTGGGACAGGTTGAGAGAGTGGGCACGCGGTGCACACTGTGATAATTCGAAATGTGATTGGGTTAGGTTGAGAAAGTGAGCACACGGAGCACACAGTGATGAATGGAAATGCATAAATGGAAGTTTAACTGGGACAGATTGAGAGATTGTCACACGCAGCACACAGTGATAAATGGAAATCTGACTGGGACAGGGTGAGAGAGCGGGCACACGGAGCACACAGTGATAAATGGAAGTGTGACTGGGACAGGTTGTGAGAGCGGGCATATGCAGCACACATTGATAAATGGAAGTCGATAAATGGAAGTGACTGGGACAGGTTGAGCGAGTGGGCACACGCAGCACACAGTGATAAATGGAAATGTGACTGGGACCGTTTTAGAGAGTGGGCACACACAGCGAACAGTGATAAATGGAAATGTGACTGGTACAGGTTGAGAGAGGGGGCACGCGGAGCACACAGTGATAAATGGAAATGTGCCTGGGACAGGTTGAGAGAGTGGGCACGCTGTGCACACTGTGGTAAATGGAAATGTAACTGGGACAAAATGAGAGAGTGGGCGCACGCAGCAGACAGTGATAAATGGAAATGTGACTGGGACAGGTTGAGAGAGTGGGCACGCGGTGCACACTGTGATGAATGGAAGTGGATAAATGGCAGTGTGACTGGGACAGGTTTAGAGTCTGGGCACACGCAGCACACAGTGAAAAATTGAAATGTCACTGGGACAGTTTGCGAGACTGGGCACACGCAGCACACATTGATAAATGGAACTGTGATTGAGACAGGTTGAGACAGTGGGCATGCGGAGCACACAGTGATAATTGGACGTGTGACTGGTAGAGGTTGAGAGACTGGGCACACGCAGCACACAGTGATAAATGGAAATGTGACTGGTACAGGTTGAGAGAGTCGGCACATGGAGCACCCAGTGAGAAATGGAAATGTGACTGGGACAGGTTGAGATAGTGGGCACACTCAGCACACAGTGATAAATGGAAGTATGACTGGGACAGGTTGAGAGGGTGAGCACACGCAGCACACAGTGATGAACGGAAATGTGACTGGGTGAGGTTGAGACAGTGGGCACACACACAGCAGACAGTGATATATCGAAATGTGTCTGGGTCAGGTTGAGAGAGTGGGCACACGGAGCACACAGTGATAAATGGTAGTGGATAAATGGAAGTGTGACTGATACAGGTTGAGAGAGTGGGCACACGCAGCACACAGTAATAAATGGAAATGTGACTGGGACAGGTTGTGAGAGTGGGCACACAGAGCACACAGTGATGAATGGAAGTGTGACTGGGACAGGTTGAGAGAGTGGGCACACGCAGCACTCAGTGATAAATGAAAATGTGACTGGGTCAGATTGAGAGAGTGGGCACATGGAGCACACAGTGATAAATGGAAATGTGACTGGTTCAGGTTGAAAAGTGTGCATACGGAGCACACAGTGATAAATGGAAATGTGACTGAGACATGTTGAGACAGTGGGCACATGCAGCACACAGTGATTAGTGGAAATGTGACTGTGACAGGTTGAGGGAGTGGGCACATGCAGCACACAGTAATACATGTAAATGTGACTGGGACAGGTTGAGAGAGTAGGCACATGGAGCATACAGTGATAAATGGAAATGTGACTGGGACAAGTTTCGAGAGTGGGCACATGCAGCGCACAGTGATAAATGGAAATGTGACTGGGACAGTTTGAGAGAGTGGGCATACGCAGCACACATTGATACATGGAAATGTGACTGGGACAGGTTGAGAGAGTAGGCACATGGAACATAGAGTGATAAATGGAAATGTGACTGGGACAGGTTGAGACAGTGGGCACATGCAGCACACAGTGATAAATGGAAGTGTGACTGGGACAGGTTGAGAGAGTGGGTACACACAGCACCCAGTGATAAATGGAAATGTGACTGGGACAGGTTGAGAGAGTGGGCACATGCAGTACACAGTAATACATGTAAATGTGACTGGGACAGGTTGAGAGAGTAGGCACATGGAGCATACAGTGATAAATGGAAATGTGACTGGGACAAGTTTAGAGAGTGGGCACATGCAGCACACAGTGATAAATGGAAGTGTGACTGGGACAGGTTGAGAGAGTGGGCACACGCAGCACACAGTGATAAATGGAAATGTGACTGAGACATGTTGAGCGAGTGGGCAGACGCAGCACACAGTGATTAGTTGAAATGTGACTGTGACAGGTTGAGGGATTGGGCACATGCAGCACACAGTGATAAATGGAAGTGTGACTGGGACAGGTTGAGAGAGTGGGCACATACAGCAACCAGTGATAAATGGAAATGTGACTGGGACAGGTTGAGAGAGTAGGCACATGGAGCATACAGTGATAAATGGAAGTGTGACTGGGAGAAGTTTAGAGAGTGGGTACATGCAGCGCACAGTGATAAATGGAAAGGTGACTGGTGCAGGTTGAGACAGTGGGCACACGCAGCACACAGTGTTATATCGAAATGTGACTGTGTCAGGTTGAGAGAGTGGGCACACGGAGCAGACAGTGATAAATGGAAGTGTGACTGGGACAGATTGTGAGAAATGGCATACGCAGCACACATTGATAAATGGAAGTCGATAAATGGAAGTGACTGGGACAGGTTGAGAGAGTGGGCACACGCAGCACACTGTGATAAATGGGCTTGTGACTGGGACAGGTTGAGAGAGTGGGCACACGCAGCACACAGTGATAAATGGAAATGTGACTGAGACCGTTTTAGAGAGTGGGCACACACAGTGAACAGTGATAAATGGAAATGTGACTGGGATAGGTTGAGAGAGTGGGCACGCGGAGCACACAGTGATAAATTGAAATGTGACTGGGACAGGTTGAGAGAGTGGGCACACGGTGCACACTGTGATAAATGGAAGTGGATAAATGTCAGTGTGACTGGGACAGTTTGAGAGTGTGGGCACACGCAGCACTCAGTCATAAATGGAAATGTGACTGGGACAGGTGGAGAGAGTGTGCACGCGGAGCACACAGTGATAAATGGAAGTGTGATTGAGACAGGTTGAGACAGTGGGCATGTGGAGCACACAGTGATTATTGGAAGTGTGACTGGTAGAGGTTGAGAGACTGGGCACACACAGCACACAGTGAGAAATGGAAATGTGACTGGGACAGGTTGGGAGACTGGGAACACGCAGTACACAGTGATAAATGGAAGTGTGATTGAGACAGGTTGAGACAGTGGGCATGCGGAGCACACAGTGATAAATGGAAGTGTGACTGGTAGAGGTTGAGAGACTGGGCACACGCAGCACACAGTGATGAACGGAAATGTGACTGGGACAGGTTGAGACAGTGTTATATCGAAATGTGACTGGGTCTGGTTGAGACAGTGGGCACACACAGCACACAGTTTTATATCGAAATGTGACTGGGTCAGGTTGAGAGAGTGGGCACACGGAGCACACAGTGATAAATGGTAGTGGATAAATGGAAGTGTGACTGATACAGGTTGAGAGAGTGGGCACACACAGCACACAGTCATAAATGGAATTGTGACTGGGACAGGTTGTGAGAGTGGGCACACGGAGCACACAGTGATGAACGGAAGTGTGACTGGGACAGGTTGAGAGAGTGGGCACACGCAGCACACAATGATGAATGGAAATGTGACTGGTGCAGGTTGAGACAGTGGGCACACGCAGCACACAGTGTTATATCGAAATGTGACTGTGTCAGGTTGAGAGAGTGGGCACACGGAGCACACAGTGATAAATGGAAGTGTGACTGGGTCAGGTTGTGAGAGCGGGCATACGCAGCACACATTGATAAATGGAAGTCGATAAATGGAAGTGACTGGGACAGGTTGAGCGAGTGGGCACACGCAGCACAATGTGATAAATGGACTTGTGACTGGGGCAGGTTGAGATAGTGGGCACACGCAGCACACAGTGATAAATGGAAATGTGACTGGGACCGTTTCAGAGAGTGGGCACACACAGCGAAGAGTGATAAATGGAAATGTGACTGGGATAGGTTGAGAGAGTGGGCACGCGGAGAACACAGTGATAAATGCAAATGTGCCTGGGACAGGTTGAGAGAGTGGGCACGCGGTGCACACTGTGGTAAATGGAAATGTAACTGGGACAGGTTGAGAGAGTGGGCACACGCAGCACACAGTGATAAATGGAAATGTGACTGGGACATGTTGGGAGACTGGGCACACGCAGCACACAGTGATAAATGGAACTGTGATTGAGACTGGTTGAGACAGTGGGCATGCGGAGCACCCAGTGAGAAATGGAAATGTGACTGGGACAGGTTGAGATAGTGGGCACACTCAGCACACAGTGATAAATGGAAGTATGACTGGGACAGGTTGAGAGGGTGAGCACACGCAGTAGACAGTGATATATCGAAATGTGACTGGGTCAGGTTGAGAGAGAGAGCACACGGAGTACACAGTGATAAATGGTAGTGGATAAATGGAACTGTGACTGATACAGGTTGAGAGAGTGGACACACGGAGCACACAGTCATAAATGGAAATGTGACTGGGACAGGTTGGGAGACTGGGCACACGCAGCACACAGTGATGAATGGAAGTGTGACTGGGACAGGTTGAGAGAGTGGGCACACGCAGCACACAGTGATAAATGGAAATGTGACTGGGTCAGATTGAGAGAGTGGGCACATGGAGCACACCGTGATAAATGGAAATGTGACTGGGTCAGGTTGAGAAAGTGGGCACACGGAGCACACAGTGATAAATAGAAATGTGACTGCGACATGTTGAAAGAGTGGGCACATGCAGCACACAGTGATATAAGGAAGTGTGACTGGTAGAGGTTGAGAGACTAGGCACACGCAGCACACAGTGATGAACGGAAATGTGACTGGGACAGGTTGAGACAGTGTTATATCGAAATGTGACTGGGTCTGGTTGAGACAGTGGACACACACAGCACACAGTTTTATATCGAAATGTGACTGGGTCAGGTTGAGAGAGTGGGCACACGGAGCACACAGTGATAAATGGTAGTGGATAAATGGAAGTGTGACTGATACAGGTTGAGAGAGTGGGCACACGCAGCACACAGTCATAAATGGAAATGTGACTGGGACAGGTTGTGAGAGTGGGCACACGGAGCACACAGTGATGAACGGAAGTGTGACTGGGACAGGTTGAGAGAGTGGGCACACGCAGCACACAGTGATAAATGGAAATGTGACTGGGTCAGGTTGAGAGAGTGGGCACATGGAGCACACCGTGATAAATGGAAATGTGACTGGGTCAGGTTAAGAAAGTGGGCACACGGAGTACACAGTGATAAATGGAAATGTGACTGAGACATGTTGAGCGAGTGGGCACACGCAGCACACAGTGATTAGTGGAAATGTGACTGTGACAGGTTGAGGGAGTGGGCACATGCAGCAGACAGTGATAAATGGATGTGTGACTGGGACAGGTTGAGAGAGTGGGCACACACTGCACCCAGTGATAAATGGAAATGTGACTGGGACAGGTTGAGAGAGTGGGCACATGCAGTACACAGTAATACATGTAAATGTGACTGGGACAGGTTGAGAGAGTGGGCACACACAGCACCCAGTGATAAATGGAAATGTGACTGGGACAGGTTGAGAGAGTGGGCAGATGCAGTACACAGTAATACATGTAAATGTGACTGGGACAGGTTGAGAGAGTAGGCACATGCAGCATACAGTGATAAATGGAAATGTGACTGGGACAAGTTTCGAGAGTGCGCACACGCAGCGCACAGTGATAAATGGAAATGTGACTGGGACAGGTTGAGAGAGTGGGCATACGCAGCACACATTGATACATGGAAATGTGACTGGGACAGGTTGAGAGAGTAGGCACATGGAACATAGACTGATATATCGAAATGTAACTGGCTCAGGTTGAGAGAGTGGGCACACGGAGTACACAGTGAGAAATGGAAATGTGACTGGGACAGGTTGAAAGAGTGGGCACGCGGTGCACACTGTGATAAATGGAAATGTAACTGGGACAAGCTGAGAGAGTGGGCACCCAGAGCACACAGTGATAAATGGAAATATGACTGGGACAGGTTGAGAGTGTGGGCACACGCAGCACACAGTGATAAATGGAAATGTGACTGGGACAGGTTGGGAGACTGGGCAAACGCAGCACACAGTGATAAATGGAAGTGTGATTGAGACAGGTTGAGACAGTGGTCATGCGGAGCACTCAGTGATAATTGGAAGTGTGACTGGTAGAGGTTGAGAGACTGGGCACACGCAGCACACAGTGATAAGTGGAAATGTGACTGCTACAGGTTGAGAGAGTCGGCACATGGAGCACACAGTGATAAATGGAAATTTGACTGGTACAGGTTGAGAGAGTCGGCACATGGAGTAGCCAGTGATAAATGGAAATGTGACAGGGACAGGTTGAGAGAGTGGGCACACTCAGCACACAGTGATAAATGCAAGTATGACTGGGACAGGTTGAGAGGGTGGGCACACGCAGCGCACAGTGATGAACGGAAATGTGACTGGGACAGGTTGAGACAGTGGGCACATGCAGTACACAGTAATACATGTAAATGTGACTGGGACAGGTTGAGAGAGTAGGCACATGGAGCATACAGTGATAAATGGAAGTGTGACTGGGAGAAGTTTAGAGAGTGGGTACACGCAGCACCCAGTGATAAATGGAAATGTGACTGGTGCAGGTTGAGAAAGTGGGCACACGCAGCACACAGTGTTATATCGAAATGTGACTGTGTCAGGTTGAGAGAGTGGGCACACGGAGCACACAGTGATAAATGGAAGTGTGACTGGGACAGATTGTGAGAGCGGGCATACGCAGCACACATTGATAAATGGAAGTCGATAAATGGAAGTGACTGGGACAGGTTGAGCGAGTGGGCACACGCAGCACACAGTGATAAATGGGCTTGTGACTGGGACAGGTTGAGAGTGTGGGCACACGCAGCACACAGTGATAAATGGAAATGTGACTGGGACCGTTTTAGAGAGTGGGCACACACAGCGAACAGTGATAAATGGAAATGTGACTGGGATAGGTTGAGAGAGTGGGCACGCGGAGCACACAGTGATAAATGGAAATGTGCCTGGGACAGGTTGAGAGAGTGGGCACGCGGTGCACACTGTGGTAAATGGAAATGTAACTGGGACAAGCCGAGCTAGTGGGCACACGCAGCACACAGTGATAAATTGAAATGTGACTGGGACAGGTTGAGAGAGTGGGCACACGTTGCACACTGTGATAAATGGAAGTGGATAAATGTCAGTGTGACTGGGACAGTTTGAGAGTGTGGGCACACGCAGCACTCAGTGATAAATGGAAATGTGACTGGGACAGGTTGAGAGAGTGGGCACACGTTGCACACTGTGATAAATGGAAGTGGATAAATGTCAGTGTGACTGATAGAGGTTGAGAGACGGCACACACAGCACACAGTGAGAAATGGAAATGTGACTGGGACAGGTTGGGAGACTGGGAACACACAGCACACAGTGATAAATGGAAGTGCGATTGAGACAGGTTGAGACAGTGGGCATGCGGAGCACACAGTGATAAATGGAAGTGTGACTGGTAGAGGTTGAGAGACTGGGCACACGCAGCACACAGTGATGAACGGAAATGTGTCTGGGACAGGTTGAGACAGTGTTATATGGAAATGTGACTGGGTCTCGTTGAGACAGTGGGCACACACAGCACACAGTTTTATATCGAAATGTGACTGGGTCAGGTTGAGAGAGTGGGCACACGGAGCACACAGTGATAAACGGTAGTTGATAAATGGAAGTGTGACTGATACAGGTTGAGAGAGTGGGCACACGCAGCACACAGTCATAAATGGAAATGTGACTGGGACAGGTTGTGAGAGTGGGCACACGGAGCACACAGTGATGAACGGAAGTGTGACTGGGACAGGTTGATAGAGTGGGCACACGCAGCACACAGTGATAAATGGAAATGTGACTGGGTCAGGTTGAGAGAGTGGGCACATGGAGCACACCGTGATAAATGGAAATGTGACTGGGTCAGGTTAAGAAAGTGGGCACACGGAGCACACAGTGATAAATGGAAATGTGACTGAGACATGTTGAGCGAGTGGGCACACGCAGCACACAGTGATTAGTGGAAATGTGACTGTGACAGGTTGAGGGAGTGGGCACATGCAGCACACAGTGATAAATGGATGTGTGACTGGGACAGGTTGAGAGAGTGGGCACACACTGCACCCAGTGATAAATGGAAATGTGACTGGGACAGGTTGAGAGAGTGGGCACATGCAGTACACAGTAATACATGTAAATGTGACTGGGACAGGTTGAGAGAGTGGGCACACACAGCACCCACTGATAAATGGAAATGTGACTGGGACAGGTTGAGAGAGTGGGCAGATGCAGTACACAGTAATACATGTAAATGTGACTGGGACAGGTTGAGAGAGTAGGCACATGGAGCATACAGTGATAAATGTAAATGTGACTGGGAGAAGTTTAGAGAGTGGGCACACGCAGCACACAGTGTTATATCGAAATGTGACTGTGTCAGGTTGAGAGAGTGGGCACACGGAGCACACAGTGATAAATGGAAGTGTGACTGGGTCAGGTTGTGAGAGCGGGCATACGCAGCACACATTGATAAATGGAAGTCGATAAATGGAAGTGACTGGGACAGGTTGAGCGAGTGGGCACACGCAGCACACAGTGATAAATGGACTTGTGACTGGGACAGGTTGAGAGAGTGGGCACACGCAGCACACAGTGATAAATGGAAATGTGACTGGGACCGTTTCAGAGAGTGGGCACACACAGCGAAGAGTGATAAATGGAAATGTGACTGGGATAGGTTGAGAGAGTGGGCACGCGGAGAACACAGTGATAAGTGGAACTGTGATTGAGACTGGTTGAGACAGTGGGCATGCGGAGCACCCAGTGAGAAATGGAAATGTGACTGGGACAGGTTGAGATAGTGGGCACACTCAGCACACAGTGATAAATGGAAGTATAACTGGGACAGGTTGAGACAGTGGGCACACACAGTAGACAGTGATATATCGAAATGTGACTGGGCAGGTTGAGAGAGAGGGCACACGGAGCACACAGTGATAAATGGTAGTGGATAAATGGAAGTGTGACTGATACAGTTTGAGAGAGTGGGCACACGGAGCACACAGTCATAAATGGAAATGTGACTGGGACAGGTTGGGAGACTGGGCACACGCAGCACACAGTGATGAATGGAAGTGTGACTGGGACAGGTTGAGAGAGTGGGCAGACGCAGCACACAGTGATAAATGGAAATGTGACTGGGACAGGTTGAGACAGTGGGCACGCAGCACTCAGTGATAAATGGAAATGTGACTGGGTCAGATTGAGAGAGTGGGCACATGGAGCACACCGTGATAAATGGAAATGTGACTGGGTCAGGTTGAGAAAGTGGGCACACGGAGCACACAGTGATAAATGGAAAAGTGACTGCGACATGTTGAGAGAGTGGGCACATGCAGCATACAGTGATAAATGGAAGTGTGACTGGGACAGGTTGAGAGAGTGGGCACACACAGCCCCCAGTCATAAATGGAAATGTGACTGGGACAGGTTGAGAGAGTGGGCACATGCAGTACACAGTAATACATGTAAATGTGACTGGGACAGGTTGAGAGAGTAGGCACATGGAGCATACACTGATAAATGGAAATGTGACTGGGACAAGTTTCGAGGGTGCGCTCACGCAGCGCACAGTGATAAATGGAAATGTGACTGGGACAGGTTGACAGAGTGGGCATACGCAGCACACATTGATACATGGAAATGTGACTGGGGCAGGTTGAGAGAGTAGGCACATGGAACATAGACTGATATATCGAAATGTAACTGGCTCAGGTTGAGAGAGTGGGCACATGGAGTACACAGTGAGAAATGGAAATGTGACTGGGACAGGTTGAAAGAGTGGGCACGCGGTGCACACTGTGATAAATGGAAATGTAACTGGGACAAGCTGAGAGAGTGGGCACCCAGAGCACTCAGTGATAAATGGAAATGTGACTGGGACAGGTTGAGAGAGTGGGCACGCGCTGCATACTGTGATAAATGGAAGTGGATAAATGGCAATGTGACTGTGACAGGTTGGGAGTGTGGGCACACGCAGCACACAGTGATAAATGGAAATGTGACTGGGACAGGTAGGGAGACTGGGTAAACGCAGCACACAGTGATAAATGGAAGTGTGATTGAGACAGGTTGAGACAGTGGGCATGCGGAGCACACAGTGATAATTGGAAGTGTGACTGGTAGAGGTTGAGAGACTGGGCACACGCAGCACACAGTGATAAATGGAAATGTGACTGGTAAAGGTTGAGAGAGTCGGCACATGGAGCAGCCAGTGATAAATGGAAATGTGACAGGGACAGGTTGAGAGAGTGGGCACACTCAGCACACAGTGATAAATGCAAGTATGACTGGGACAGGTTGAGACAGTGGGCACACACAGCACACAGTGTTATATCGAAATGTGACTGGGTCAGGTTGAGAGAGTGGGCACACGGAGCACACAGTGATAAATGGTAGTGGATAAATGGAAGTGTGACTGATACAGGTTGAGAGAGTGGGCACACGCAGCACACAGTCATAAATGGAAATGTGACTGGGACAGGTTGTGAGAGTGGGCACACGGAGCACACAGTGATGATTGGAAGTGTGACTGGGACAGGTTGAGAGAGTGGGCACACGCAGCACTCAGTGATAAATGGAAATGTGACTGGGACTGGTTGAGACAGTGGGCACACACAGCACTCAGTAATAAATGGAAATGTGACTGCGTCAGGTTGAGAGAGTGGGCACATGGAGCACACCGTGATAAATGGAAATGTGACTGGGTCAGGTTAAGAAAGTGGGCACACGGAGCACACAGTGATAAATGGAAATGTGACTGCGACATGTTGAGAGAATGGGCACATGCAGCATACAGTGATAAATGGAAGTGTGACTGGGACAGGTTGAGAGAGTGGGCACACACAGCCCCCAGTCATAAATGGAAATGTGACTGGGACAGGTTGAGAGAGTGGGCACATGCAGTACACAGTAATACATGTAAATGTGACTGGGACAGGTTAAGAGAGTAGGCACATGGAGTATACAGTGATAAATGGAAATGTGACTGGGACAAGTTTCGAGAGTGCGCACACGCAGCGCACAGTGATAAATGGAAATGTGACTGGGACAGGTTGAGAGAGTGGGCATACGCAGCACACATTGATACATGGAAATGTGACTGGGACAGGTTGAGAGAGTAGGCACATGGAACATAGACTGATATATCGAAATGTAACTGGCTCAGGTTGAGAGAGTGGGCACACGGAGTACACAGTGATAAATGGAAATGTGACTGGGACAGGTTGAAAGAGTGGGCACGCGGTGCACACTGTGATAAATGGAAATGTAACTGGGACAAGCTGAGCGACTGGGCACCCAGAGCACACAGTGATAAATGGAAATGTGACAGGGACTGGTTGACAGACTGGGCTTATGCAGCACACAGTGAAAAATGCAAGTATGACTGGGACAGGTTGAGAGGGTGGGCACACGCAGCACACAGTGATGAACGGAAATGTGACTGGGACAGGTTGAGACAGTGGGCACACACAGCACACAGTTTTATATCCAAATGTGACTGGGTCAGGTTGAGAGAGTGGGCACACGGAGCACACAGTGATAAATGGTAGTGGATAAATGAAAGTGTGACTGATACAGGTTGAGAGAGCAGGAACACGCAGCACACAGTCATAAATGCAAATGTGACTGGGACAGGTTCAGACAGTGGGCACACACAGCACACAGTTTTATATCGAAATGTGACTGGGACAGGTTGAGAGAGTGGGCACACTCAGCACACAGTGATAAATGCAAGTATGACTGGGACAGGTTGAGAGGGTGGGCACACGCAGCGCACAGTGATGAACGGAAATGTGACTGGGACAGGTTGAGACAGTGGGCACACACAGCACACAGTGTTATATCGAAATGTGACTGGGTCAGGTTGAGAGAGAGGGCACACGGAGCACACAGTGATAAATGGTAGTGGATAAATGGAAGTGTGACTGATACAGGTTGAGAGAGTGGGCACACGGAGCACACAGTCATAAATGGAAATGTGACTGGGACCGGTTGGGAGACTGGGCACACGCAGCACACTGTCATAAATGGAAATGTGACTGGGACAGGTTGTGAGAGTATGCACACGGAGCACACATTGATGAACGGAAGTGTGACTGGGACAGGTTGAGAGAGTGGGCACACGCAGCACACAGTGATAAATGGAAATGTGACTGGGTCAGGTTAACAAAGTGGGCACACGGAGCACACAGTGATAAATGGAAATGTAACTGAGACATGTTGAGAGAGTGGGCACATGCAGCACACAGTGATAAATGGAAGTGTGACTGGGACAGGTTGAGAGAGTGGGCACACACAGCACCCAGTGATAAATGGAAATGTGACTGGGACAGGTTGAGAGAGTGGGCACATGCAGTACACAGTAATACATGTAAATGTGACTGGGACAGTTTGAGAGAGTAGGCACATGGAGCATACAGTGATAAATGGAAGTGTGACTGGGAGAAGTTTAGAGAGTGGGTACACGCAGCACAGAGTGATAAATGGAAATGTGACTGGTGCAGGTTGAGACAGTGGGCACACGCAGCACACAGTGTTATATCGAAATGTGACTGTGTCAGGTTGAGAGAGTGGGCACACGGAATACACAGTTATAAATGGAAGTGTGACTGGGACAGGTTGTGAGAGCGGGCATACGCAGCACACATTGATAAATGGAAGTCGATAAATGGAAGTGACTGGGACAGGTTGAGCGAGTGGGCACACGCAGCACACAGTGATAAATGGACTTGTGACTGGGACAGGTTGAGAGAGTGGGCACACGCAGCACACAGTGATAAATGGAAATGTGACTGGGACCGTTTTAGAGAGTGGGCACACACAGCGAAGAGTGATAAATGGAAATGTGACTGGGATAGGTTGAGAGAGTGGGCACGCGGAGCGCACAGTGATAAATGGAAATGTGCCTGGGACAGGTTGAGAGAGTGGGCACGCGGTGCACACTGTGGTAACTGGAAGTGGATAAATGTTAGTGTGACTGGGACAGTTTGAGAGTGTGGGCACACGCAGCACACCGTGATAAATGGAAATGTGACTGGGACAGGTTGAGAGAGTGGGGACATGCAGCACGCAGTGACAAATGGAAATGTGACTGGGACAGGTTGAGAGAGTGGGCACATGCAGCACACAGGGACAAATGGAAATGTGACTGGGACAGGTTGAGAGAGTGGGCACGCGGAGCACACAGTGATAAATGGAAATGTGCCTGGGACAGGTTGAGAAAGTGGGCACGTGGTGCACACTGTGGTAAATGGAAATGTAACTGGCACAAGCTGAGAGTGTGGGCGCACGCAGCACACTTATAAATGGAAATGTGACTGGGACAGGTAGAGAGAGTGGGCACACGCAGCACACAGTGATAAATGGAAATGTGACTGGGACAGGTTGAGAGAGTGGGCACGCGGTGCACACTGTGATAAATGGAAGTGGATAAATGGCAGCGTGACTGGGACAGGTTTAGAGTGTGGGCACACGCAGCACACAGTGATAAATGGAAATGTGACTTGGACAGGTTGGGAGAATGGGCATACGCAGCACACAGTGATAAATGTAAGTGTGATTGAGACAGGTTGAGACAGTGGGCATGCAGAGCACACAGTGATAATAGGAAGTGTGACTGGTAGAGGTTGAGAGACTGGGCACACACAGCACACAGTGAGAAATGGAAATGTGACTGGGACAGGTTGGGAGACTGGGAACACGCAGCACACAGTGATAAATGGAAGTGTGATTGAGACAGGTTGAGACAGTGGGCATGCGGAGCGCACAGTGATAAGTGGAAGTGTGACTGGTAGAGTTTGAGAGACTGGGGACACGCGGCACACAGTGATGAACGGAAATGTGACTGGGACAGGTTGAGACAGTGTTATATCGAAATGTGACTGTGTCAGGTTGAGACAGTGGGCACACGGAGCACACAGTGATAAATGGAAGTGTGACTGGGACAGGTTGAGAGAGTAGGCTCACGCAGCATACAGTGATAAATGGAAATGTGACTGGGACAGCTTGAGACAGTGGGCACACGCAGCACTCAGTGATAAATGGAAATGTGACTGGGTCAGGTTGAGCGAGTGGGCACACGCAGCACACAGTGATTAGTGGAAATGTGACTGTGACAGGTTGAGGGAGTGGGCACATGCAGCACACAGTGATAAATGGAAATGTGACTGGGACAGGTTGAGAGAGTGGGCACATGCAGTACACAGTAATACATGTAAATATGACTGGGACAGGTTGAGAGAGTAGGCACATGGAGCATACAGTGATAAATGGAAATGTGACGGGGACAAGTTTTGAGAGTGGGCACACGCAGCGCAGAGTGATAAATGGAAATGTGACTGGGGCAGGTTGAGACAGTGGGCACCCGCAGCACACAGTGATATATCGAAATTTGACTGGGTCAGGTTCAGAGAGTGGGTACACGGAGCACACAGTGATAAATAGAAGTGGATAAATGGAAATGTGACTGATACAGGTTGAGAGAGTGGGCACACGCAGCACAGAGTGATAAATGGAAATGTGACTGGGACAGGTTGAGAGAGTAGGCACATGGAGCACTTAGTGATAAATGGAAATGCGGCTGGCTCAGTTTGAGAGAGTGGACACAGGGAGCACACAGTGATAATTCGAAATGTGATTGGGTTAGGTTGAGAAAGTGAGCACACGGAGCACACAGTGATGAATGGAAATGCGTAAATGGAAGTGTAACTGGGACAGATTGAGAGATTGTCACACGCAGCACACAGTGATGAACGGAAATGTGACTGGGAGAGTTTGAGACAGTGGGCACACACACAGCAGACAGTGATATATCGAAATGTGACTGCGTCAGGTTGAGAGAGTGGGCACATGGAGCACACAGTGATAAATGGTAGTGGATAAATGGAAGTGTGACTGATACAGGTTGAGAGAGTGGGCACACGCAGCACACAGTCATAAATGGAAATGTGACTGGGAGAGGTTGTGAGAGTGGGCACACGGAGCACACAGTGATGAATGGAAGTGTGACTGGGACAGGTTGAGAGAGTGGGCACATGGAGCACACAGTGATAAATGGAAATGTGACTGGTTCAGGTTGACAGAGTGGGCATACGCAGCACACATTGATACATGGAAATATGACTGGGACAGGTTGAGAGAGTAGGCACATGGAACATAGACTGATATATCGAAATGTAACTGGCTCAGGTTGAGAGAGTGGGCACATGGAGTACACAGTGAGAAATGGAAATGTGACTGGGACAGGTTGAAAGAGTGGGCACACGGTGCACACTGTGATAAATGGAAATGTAACTGGGACAAGATGAGAGAGTGGGCACCCAGAGCACACAGTGATAAATGGAAATGTGACTGGGACAGGTTGAGAGAGTGGGCACGCGCTGCATACTGTGATAAATGGAAGTGGATAAATGGCAATGTGACTGGGACAGGTTGAGAGTGTGGGCACACGCAGCACACAGTGATAAATGGAAATCTGACTGGGACAGGTTGAGACAGTGGGCACACACAGCACACAGTGTTATATCGAAATGTGACTGGGTCAGGTTGAGAGAGTGGGCACACGGAGCACACAGTGATAAATGGTAGTGGATAAATGGAAGTGTGACTGATACAGGTTGAGAGAGTGGGCACACGCAGCACACAGTCATAAATGGAAATGTGACTGGGACAGGTTGTGAGAGTGGGCACACGGAGCACACAGTGATGATTGGAAGTGTGACTGGGACAGGTTGAGAGAGTGAGCACACGCAGCACACAGTGATAAATGGAAATGTGACTGGGACTGGTTGAGACAGTGGGCACACACAGCACTCCGTAATAAATGGAAATGTGACTGCGTCAGGTTGAGAGAGTGGGCACATGGAGCACACCGTGATAAATGGAAATGTGACTGGGTCAGGTTAAGAAAGTGGGCACACGGAGCACACAGTGATAAATGGAAATGTGACTGAGACATGTTGAGCGAGTGGGCACACGCAGCATACAGTGATAAATGGAAGTGTGACTGGGACAGGTTGAGAGAGTGGGCACACACAGCCCCCAGTGATAAATGGAAATGTGACTAGGACAGGTTGAGAGAGTGGGCACATGGAGCATACAGTGATAAATGGAAATGTGACTGGGACAAGTTTAGAGAGTGGGCACATGCAGCACACAGTGATAAATGGAAGTGTGACTGGGACAGGTTGAGAGAGTGGGCACGCGGTGCACACTGTGGTAAATGGAAATGTAACTGGTACAGGTTGAGAGAGTGGGCACACGCAGCACACAGTGATAAATGGAAATGTGACTGGGACATGTTTGGAGACTGGGCACACGCAGCACACAGTCATAAATGGAACTGTGATTGAGACTGGTTTAGACAGTGGGCATGCGGAGCACCCAGTGAGAAATGGAAATGTGACTGGGACAGGTTGAGATAGTGGGCACCCTCAGCACACAGTGATAAATGGAACTATGACTGGGACTGGTTGAGAGGGTGAGCACACGTAGCACACAGTGATGAACGGAAATGTGACTGGGACAGGTTGAGACAGTGGGCACACACAGTAGACAGTGATATATCGAAATGTGACTGGGTCAGGTTGAGAGAGAGGGCACACGGAGCACACAGTGATAAATGGTAGTGGATAAATGGAAGTGTGACTGATACAGGTTGAGAGAGTGGGCAGACGGAGCACACAGTCATAAATGGAAATGTGACTGGGACAGGTTGGGAGACTGGGCACACGCAGCACACAGTGATGAATGGAAGTGTGACTGGGACAGGTTGAGAGAGTGGGCACACACAGCACACAGTGATAAATGGAAATGTGACTGGGACAGGTTGAGACAGTGGGCACGCAGCACTCAGTGATAAATGGAAATGTGACTGGGTCAGATTGAGAGAGTGGGCACATGGAGCACACTGTGATAAATGGAAATGTGACTGGGTCAGGTTGAGAAAGTGGGCACACGGAGCACACAGTGATAAATGGAAATGTGACTGCGACATGTTAGAGAATGGGCACATGCAGCATACAGTGATAAATGGAAGTGTGACTGGGACAGGTTGAGAGAGTGGGCACACTCAGCCCCCAGTCATAAATGGAAATGTGACTGGGACAGGTTGAGAGAGTGGGCACATGCAGTACACAGTAATACATGTAAATGTGACTGGGACAGGTTGAGAGAGTAGGCACATGGAGTATACAGTGATAAATGGAAATGTGACTGGGACAAGTTTCGAGAGTGCGCACACGCAGCGCACAGTGATAAATGGAAATGTGACTGGGACAGGTTGAGAGAGTGGGCATACGCAGCACACATTGATACATGGAAATGTGACTGGGACAGGTTGAGAGAGTAGGCACATGGAACATAGACTGATATATCGAAATGTAACTGGCTCAGGTTGAGAGAGTGGGCACGCGGAGTACACAGTGATAAATGGAAATGTGACTGGGACAGCTTGAAAGAGTGGGCACGCGGTGCACACTGTGATAAATGGAAATGTAACTGGGACAAGCTGAGAGAGTGGGCACCCAGAGCACACAGTGATAAATGGAAATGTGACTGGGACAGGTTGGGAGACTGGGCAAACGCAGCGCACAGTGATAAATGGAAGTGTGATTGAGGCAGGTTGAGACAGTGGGCATGCAGAGCACCCAGTGATAATTGGAAGTGTGACTGGTAGAGGTTGAGAGACTGGGCACACGCAGCACACAGTGATAAGTGGAAATGTGACTGGTACAGGTTGAGAGAGTCGGCACATGGAGCAGCCAGTGATAAATGGAAATGTGACAGGGACTGGTTGACAGACTGGGCTTATGCAGCACACAGTGAAAAATGCAAGTATGACTGGGACAGGTTGAGAGGGTGGGCACACGCAGCACACAGTGATGAACGGAAATGTGACTGGGACAGGTTGAGACAGTGGACACACACAGCACACAGTTTTATATCGAAATGTGACTGGGTCAGGTTGAGATAGTGGGCACACGGAGCACACAGTGATAAATGGTAGTGGATAAATGAAAGTGTGACTGATACAGGTTGAGAGAGCAGGAACACGCAGCACACAGTCATAAATGCAAATGTGACTGGGACAGGTTGAGACAGTGGGCACACACAGCACACAGTTTTATATCGAAATGTGACTGGGTCAGGTTGAGAGGGTGGGCACACTCAGCACACAGTGATAAATGCAAGTATGACTGGGACAGGTTGAGAGGGTGTGCACACGCAGCGCACAGTGATGAACGGAAATGTGACTGGGACAGGTTGAGACAGTGGGCACACACAGCACACAGTGTTATATCGAAATGTGACTGGGTCAGGTTGAGAGAGAGGGCACACGGAGCACAGAGTGATAAATGGTAGTAGATAAATGGAAGTGTGACTGATACAGGTTGAGAGAGTGGGCACACGGAGCACACAGTCATAAATGGAAATGTGACTGGGACCGGTTGGGAGACTGGGCACACGCAGCACACTGTCATAAATGGAAATGTGACTGGGACAGGTTGTGAGAGTATGCACACGGAGCACACATTGATGAACGGAAGTGTGACTGGGACAGGTTGAGAGAGTGGGCACACACAGCACACAGTGATAAATGGAAATGTGACTGGGTCAGGTTAAGAAAGTGGGCACACGGAGCACACAGTGATAAATGGAAATGTAACTGAGACATGTTGAGAGAGTGGGCACACGCAGCACACAGTGATTAGTGGAAATGTGACTGTGACAGGTTGAGGGAGTGGGCACATGCAGCACACAGTGATAAATGGAAGTGTGACTGGGACAGGTTGAGAGAGTGGGCACACACAGCACCCAGTGATAAATGGAAATGTGACTGGGACAGGTTGAGAGAGTGGGCACATGCAGTACACAGTAATACATGTAAATGTGACTGGGACAGTTTGAGAGAGTAGGCACATAGAGCATACAGTGATAAATGGAAGTGTGACTGGGAGAAGTTTAGAGAGTGGGTTCACGCAGCACACAGTGATAAATGGAAATGTGACTGGTGCAGGTTGAGACAGTGGGCACACGCAGCACACAGTGTTATATCGAAATGTGACTGTGTCAGGTTGAGAGAGTGGGCACACGGAATACACAGTTATAAATGGAAGTGTGACTGGGACAGGTTGTGAGAGCGGGCATACGCAGCACACATTGATAAATGGAAGTCGATAAATGGAAGTGACTGGGACAGGTTGAGCGAGTGGGCACACGCAGCACACAGTGATAAATGGACTTGTGACTGGGACAGGTTGAGAGAGTGGGCACACGCAGCACACAGTGATAAATGGAAATGTGACTGGGACCGTTTTAGTGAGTGGGCACACACAGCGAAGAGTGATAAATGGAAATGTGACTGGGATAGGTTGAGAGAGTGGGCACGCGGAGCGCAAAGTGATAAATGGAAATGTGCCTGGGACAGGTTGAGAGAGTGGGCACGCGGTGCACACTGTGGTAAATGGAAATGTAACTGCGACAGGTTGATAGAGTGGGCACGCGGTGCACACTGTGATAAATGGAAGTGGATAAATGTTAGTGTGACTGGGACAGTTTGAGAGTGTGGGCACACGCAGCACACCGTGATAAATGGAAATGTGACTGGGACAGGTTGAGAGAGTGGGGACATGCAGCACGCAGTGACAAATGGAAATGTGACTGGGACAGGTTGAGAGAGTGGGCACATGCAGCACACAGGGACAAATGGAAATGTGACTGGGACAGGTTGAGAGAGTGGGCACGCGGAGCGCACAGTGATAAATGGAAATGTGCCTGGGACAGGTTGAGAAAGTGGGCACGTGGTGCACACTGTGGTAAATAGAAATGTAACTGGCACAAGTTGAGAGTGTGGGCGCACGCAGCACACTGATAAATGGAAATGTGACTGGGACAGGTTGAGAGAGTGGGCACACGCAGCACACAGTGATAAATGGAAATGTGACTGGGACAGGTTGAGAGAGTGGGCACGCGGTGCACACTGTGATAAATGGAAGTGGATAAATGGCAGCGTGACTGGGTCAGGTTTAGAGTGTGGGCACACGCAGCACACAGTGATAAATGGAAATGTGACTGGGACAGGTTGGGAGAATGGGCATACGCAGCACACAGTGATAAATGTAAGTGTGATTGAGACAGGTTGAGACAGTGGGCATGCAGAGCACACAGTGATAATTGGAAGTGTGACTGGTAGAGGTTGAGAGACTGGGCACACACAGCACACAGTGAGAAATGGAAATGTGATTGAGACAGGTTGAGACAGTGGGCATGCGGAGCGCACAGTGATAAGTGGAAGTGTGACTGGTAGAGTTTGAGAGACTGGGGACACGCAGCACACAGTGATGAACGGAAATGTGACTGGGACAGGTTGAGACAGTGTTATATCGAAATGTGACTGGGTCTGGTTGAGACAGTGGGCACACGGAGCACACAGTGATAAATGGTAGTGGATAAATGGAAGTGTGACTGATACAGGTTGAGAGAGTGGGCACACGCAGCACACAGTGTTATATCGAAATGTGACTGTGTCAGGTTGAGAGAGTGGGCACACGGAGCACACAGTGATAAATGGAAGTGTGACAGGGACAGGTTGAGAGAGTAGGCTCACGCAGCATACAGTGATAAATGGAAATGTGACTGGGACAGCTTGAGACAGTGGGCACACGCAGCACTCAGTGATAAATGGAAATGTGACTGGGTCAGGTTGAGAGAGTGGGCACATGGAGCACACCGTGATAAATGGAAATGTGACTGGGTCAGGTTAAGAAAGTGGGCACACGGAGCACCCAGTGATAAATGGAAATGTGACTGAGACATGTTGAGCGAGTGGGCACACGCAGCACACAGTGATTAGTGGAAATGTGACTGTGACAGGTTGAGGGAGTGGGCACATGCAGCACCCAGTGATAAATGGAAATGTGACTGGGACAGGTTGAGAGAGTGGGCACATGCAGTACACAGTAATACATGTAAATATGACTGGGACAGGTTGAGAGAGTAGGCACATGGAGCATACAGTGATAAATGGAAATGTGACGGGGACAAGTTTTGAGAGTGGGCACACGCAGCGCAGAGTGATAAATGGAAATGTGACTGGGGCAGGTTGAGACAGTGGGCACCCGCAGCACACAGTGATATATCGAAATTTGACTGGGTCAGGTTCAGAGAGTGGGTACACGGAGCACACAGTGATAAATAGAAGTGGATAAATGGAAATGTGACTGATACAGGTTGAGAGAGTGGGCACACGCAGCACAGAGTGATAAATGGAAATGTGACTGGGACAGGTTGAGAGAGTAGGCACATGGAGCACTTAGTGATAAATGGAAATGCGGCTGGCTCAGTTTGAGAGAGTGGACACAGGGAGCACACAGTGATAATTCGAAAAGTGATTGGGTTAGGTTGAGAAAGTGAGCGCACGGAGCACACAGTGATGAATGGAAATGCATAAATGGAAGTGTAACTGGGACAGATTGAGAGATTGTCACACGCAGCACACAGTGATAAATGGAAATCTGTCTGGGACAGGGTGAGAGAGTGGGCACATGGAGCACACAGTGATAAATGGAAATGTGACTGGGGCAGGTTTAGAGAGCGGGCACACGGAGCACACAGTGATAAATGGAAGTCTGACTGGGACAGGTTGTGAGAGCGGGCATATGCAGCACACTTTGATAAATGGAAGTCGATAAATGGAAGTGACTGGGACAGGTTGAGCGAGTGGGCACACGCAGCACACAGTGATAAATGGAAATGTGACTGGGACCGTTTTAGAGAGTGGGCACACACAGCGAACAGTGATAAATGGAAATGTGACTGGTACAGGTTGAGAGAGTGGGCACGCGGTGCACACTGTGGTAAATGGAAATGTAACTGGGACAAGATGAGAGAGTGGGCGCACGCAGCACACAGTGATAAATGGAAATGTGACTGGGACAGGTTGAGAGAGTGCGCACGCGGTGCACACTGTGATAAATGGAAGTGGATAAATGGCAGTGTGACTGGGACAGGTTTAGAGTCTGGGCACACGCAGCACACAGTGATAAATGGAACTGTGATTGAGACAGGTTGAGACAGTGGGCATGCGGAGCACACAGTGATAATTGGACGTGTGACTGGTAGAGGTTGAGAGACTGGGCACACGCAGCACACAGTGATAAATGCAAATGTGACTGGTACAGGTTGAGAGAGTCGGCACATGGAGCACCCAGTGAGAAATGGAAATGTGACTGGGACAGGTTGAGATAGTGGGCACACTCAGTACACAGTGATAAATGGAAGTATGACTGGGACAGGTTGAGAGGGTGAGCACACGCAGCACACAGTGATGAACGGAAATGTGACTGGGAGAGTTTGAGACAGTGGGCACACACACAGCAGACAGTGATATATCGAAATGTGACTGGGTCAGGTTGAGAGAGTGGGCACACGGAGCACACAGTGATAAATGGTAGTGGATAAATGGAAGTGTGACTGATACAGGTTGAGAGAGTGGGCACACGCAGCACACAGTCATAAATGGAAATGTGACTGGGACAGGTTGTGAGAGTGGGCACACGGAGCACACAGTGATGAATGGAAGTGTGACTGGGACAGGTTGAGAGAGTGGGCACATGGAGCACACAGTGATAAATGGAAATGTGACTGGTTCAGGTTGAGAAAGTGTGCACACGGAGCACACAGTGATAAATGGAAATGTGACTGAGACATGTTGAGAGAGTGGGCACATGCAGCACACAGTGATTAGTGGAAATGTGACTGTGACAGGTTGAGGGAGTGGGCACATGCAGCACACAGTAATACATGTAAATGTGACTGGGACAGGTTGAGAGAGTAGGAACATGGAGCATACAGTGATAAATGGAAATGTGACTGGGACAAGTTTCGAGAGTGGGCACACGCAGCGCACAGTGATAAATGGAAATGTGACTGGGACAGGTTGAGAGAGTGGGCATACGCAGCACACATTGATACATGGAAATGTGACTGGGATAGGTTGAGAGAGTAGGCACATGGAACATAGAGTGATAAATAGAAATGTGACTGGAACAGGTTGAGACAGTGGGCACACGCAGCACACAGTGATATATCGAAATGTAATTGGCTCAGGTTGAGAGAGTGGGCACACGGAGTACACAGTGAGAAATGGAAATGTGACTGGGACAGGTTGAAAGAGTGGGCACGCGGTGCACACTGTGATAAATGGAAATTTAACTGGGACAAGCTGAGAGAGTGGCCACCCAGAGCACACAGTGATAAATGGAAATGTGACTGCTACAGGTTGAGAGAGTGGGCACACTCAGCACACAGTGATAAATGGAAGTATGACTAGGACAGGTTGAGAGGGTGGGCACACGCAGTGCACAGTGATGAACGGAAATGTGACTGGGACAGGTTGAGACAGTGGGCACACACAGCACACAGTGTTATATCGAAATGTGACTGGGTCAGGTTGAGAGAGTGGGCACACGGAGCACACAGTGATAAATGGTAGTGGATAAATGGAAGTGTGACTGATACAGGTTGAGAGAGTGGGCACACGCAGCACCCAGTCATAAATGTAAATGTGACTGGGACAGGTTGTGAGAGTGGGCACACAGAGCACACAGTGATGATTGGAAGTGTGACTGGGAGAGGTTGAGAGAGTGGGCACACGCAGCACACAGTGATAAATGGAAATGTGACTGGGACAGGTTGAGAGAGTAGGCACATGGAGCATACAGTGATAAATGGAAATGTGACTGGGACAAGTTTAGAGAGTGGGCACATGCAGCACACAGTGATAAATGGAAGTGTGACTGGGACAGGTTGAGAGAGTGGGCACACACAGCACCCAGTGATAAATGGAAATGTGACTGAGACATGTTGAGCGAGTGGGCACACGCAGCACACAGTGATTAGTGGAAATGTGACTGGGACAGGTTGAGGGACTGGGCACACGCAGCATACAGTGATAAATGGAAATGTGACTGGGACAGCTTGAGACAGTGGGCACACGCAGCACTCAGTGATAAACGGAAATGTGACTGGGTCAGGTTGAGAGAGTGGGCACATAGAGCACACCGTGATAAATGGAAATGTGACGGGGTCAGGTGAAGAAAGTGGGCACACGGAGCACACAGTGATAAATGGAAATGTGACTGAGACATGTTGAGTGAGTGGGCACACGCAGCACACAGTGATTAGTGGAAATGTGACTGTGACAGGTTGAGGGAGTGGGCACATGCAGCACACATTGATAAATGGAAGTGTGACTGGGATAGTTTGAGAGAGTGGGCACACACAGCACCCAGTGATAAATGGAAATGTGACTGGGACAGGTTGAGAGAGTGGGCACATGCAGTACACAGTAATACATTTAAATGTGACTGGGACAGGTTGAGAGAGTAGGCACATGGAGCATACAGTGATAAATGGAAATGTGAATGGGACAAGTTTTGAGAGTGGGCACACGCAGCGCAGAGTGATAAATGGAAATGTGACTGGGGCAGGTTGAGACAGTGGGCACACGCAGCACACAGCGATACATCGAAATTTGACTGGGTCAGGTTGAGAGAGTGGGTACACGGATCACACAGTGATCAATAGAAGTGGATAAATGGAAGTGTGACTGATACAGGTCGAGAGAGAGGGCACATGCAGCACACAGTGATTAGTGGAAATGTGACTGTGACAGGTTGAGGGAGTGGGCACATGCAGCACCCAGTAATACATGTAAATGTGACTGGGACAGGTTGAGAGAGTAGGCACATGCAGCATACAGTGATAAATGGAAATGTGACTGGGAAAAGTTTCGAGAGTGGACACACGCAGCGCACAGTGATAAATGGATATGTGACTGGGACAGGTTGAGTGAGTGGGCATACGCAGCACACATTGATACATGGAAATGTGACTGGGACAGGTTGAGAGAGTAGGCACATGGAACATAGAGTGATAAATGGAAATGTGACTGGGACAAGTTGAGACAGTGGGCACACGCAGCACACAGTGATATATCGAAATGTAATTGGCTCAGGTTGAGAGAGTGGGCACACGGAGTACACAGTGAGAAATGGAAATGCGACTGGGACAGGTTGGGAGACTGGGGAAACGCAGCACACAGTGATAAATGGAAGTGTGATTGAGACAGGTTGAGACAGTGGGCATGCGGAGCACACAGTAATAATTGGAAGTGTGACTGGTAGAGGTTGAGAGACTGGGCACACGCAGCACACAGTGATAAGTGGAAATGTGACTGCTACAGGTTGAGAGAGTCGGCACATGGAGCACACAGTGATAAATGGAAATGTGACAGGGACAGGTTGAGAGAGTGGGCACACTCAGCACACAGTGATAAATGGAAGTGGATAAATGGAAGTGTGACTGATACGGGTTGAGAGAGTGGGCACACGCAGCACACAGTCATAAATGGAAATGTGACTGGGACAGGATGTGAGAGTGGGCACACGGAGCACCCAGTGATGATTGGAAGTGTGACTGGGACAGGTTGAGAGAGTGGGCACACGCAGCACTCAGTGATAAATGGAAATGTGAATGCGTCAGGTTGAGAGAGTGGGCACATGGAGCACACCGTGATAAATGGAAATGTGACTGGGTCAGGTTAAGAAATTGGGCACACGCAGCACCCAGTGATAAATGGAAATGGGACTGAGACAGGTTGAGCGAGTGGGCACACGCAGCACCCAGTGATTAGTGGAAATGTGACTGTGACATGTTGAGGGAGTGGGCACATGCAGCACACAGTAATAAATGGAAGTGTGACTGGGACAGGTTGAGAGAGTGGGCACATACAGCAACCAGTGATAAATGGAAATGTGACTGGGACAGGTTGAGAGAGTGGGCACATGCAGTAGACAGTGATAAATGGAAGTGTGACTGGGACAGGTTGAGAGAGTGGGCACACACAGCACCCAGTGATAAATGGAAATGTGACTGGGACAGGTTGAGAGAGTGGGCACATGCAGTACACAGTAATACATGGAAATGTGACTGGGACAGGTTGAGAGAGTAGGCACATGGAGCATACAGTGATAAATGGAAGTGTGACTGGGAGAAGTTTAGAGAGTGCGTACACGCAGCACACAGTGATTAATGGAAATGTGACTGGTGCAGGTTGAGACAGTGGGGACACGCAGCACACAGTGTTATATCGAAATGTGACTGTGTCAGGTTGAGAGAGTGGGCACACGGAGCACAGAGTGATAAATGGAAGTGTGACTGGGACAGGTTGTGAGAGCGGGCATACGCAGCATACATTGATAAATGGAAGTCGATAAATGGAAGTGACTGGGACAGGTTGAGCGAGTGGGCACACGCAGCACACAGTGATAAATGGGCTTGTGACTGGGACAGGTTGAGAGAGTGGGCACACGGAGCACACAGTGATAAATGGAAATGTGACTGGGACCGTTTTAGAGAGTGGGCACACACAGCGAACAGTGATAAATGGAAATGTGACTGGGATAGGTTGAGAGAGTGGGCACGCGGAGCACACAGTGATAAATGGAAATGTGACTGGGACAGGTTGAGAGTGTGGGCACACGCAGCACACAGTGATAAATGGAAATGTGACTGGGACAGGTTGGGAGACTGGGCAAACGCAGCGCACAGTGATAAATGGAAGTGTGATTGAGACAGGTTGAGACAGTGGGCATGCAGAGCACCCAGTGATAATTGGAAGTGTGACTGGTAGAGGTTGAGAGACTGGGCACACGCAGCACACAGTGATAAGTGGAAATGTGACTGGTACAGGTTGAGAGAGTCGGCACATGGAGCAGCCAGTGATAAATGGAAATGTGACAGGGACTGGTTGACAGACTGGGCTTATGCAGCACACAGTGAAAAATGCAAGTATGACTGGGACAGGTTGAGAGGGTGGGCACACGCAGCACACAGTGATGAACGGAAATGTGACTGGGACAGGTTGAGACAGTGGGCACACACAGCACACAGTTTTGTATCGAAATGTGACTGGGTCAGGTTGAGATAGTGGGCACACGGAGCACACAGTGATAAATGGTAGTGGATAAATGAAAGTGTGACTGATACAGGTTGAGAGAGCAGGAACACGCAGCACACAGTCATAAATGCAAATGTGACTGGGACAGGTTGAGACAGTGGGCACACACAGCACACAGTTTTATATCGAAATGTGACTGGGTCAGGTTGAGAGAGTGGGCACACTCAGCACACAGTGATAAATTCAAGTATGACTGGGACAGGTTGAGAGGGTGGGCACACGCAGCGCACAGTGATGAACGGAAATGTGACTGGGACAGGTTGAGACAGTGGGCACACACAGCACACAGTGTTATATCGAAATGTGACTGGGTCAGGTTGAGAGAGAGGGCACACGGAGCACAGAGTGATAAATGGTAGTGGATAAATGGAAGTGTGACTGATACAGGTTGAGAGAGTGGGCACACGGAGCACACAGTCATAAATGGAAATGTGACTGGGACCGGTTGGGAGACTGGGCACACGCAGCACACTGTCATAAATGGAAATGTGACTGGGACAGGTTGTGAGAGTATGCACACGGAGCACACATTGATGAACGGAAGTGTGACTGGGACAGGTTGAGAGAGTGGGCACACACAGCACACAGTGATAAATGGAAATGTGACTGGGTCAGGTTAAGAAAGTGGGCACACGGAGCACACAGTGATAAATGGAAATGTAACTGAGACATGTTGAGAGAGTGGGCACACGCAGCACACAGTGATTAGTGGAAATGTGACTGTGACAGGTTGAGGGAGTGGGCACATGCAGCACACAGTGATAAATGGAAGTGTGACTGGGACAGGTTGAGAGAGTGGGCACACACAGCACCCAGTGATAAATGGAAATGTGACTGGGACAGGTTGAGAGAGTGGGCACATGCAGTACACAGTAATACATGTAAATGTGACTGGGACAGTTTGAGAGAGTAGGCACATAGAGCATACAGTGATAAATGGAAGTGTGACTGGGAGAAGTTTAGAGAGTGGGTACACGCAGCACACAGTGATAAATGGAAATGTGACTGGTGCAGGTTGAGACAGTGGGCACACGCAGCACACAGTGTTATATCGAAATGTGACTGTGTCAGGTTGAGAGAGTGGGCACACGGAATACACAGTTATAAATGGAAGTGTGACTGGGACAGGTTGTGAGAGCGGGCATACGCAGCACACATTGATAAATGGAAGTCGATAAATGGAAGTGACTGGGACAGGTTGAGCGAGTGGGCACACGCAGCACACAGTGATAAATGGACTTGTGACTGGGACAGGTTGAGAGAGTGGGCACACGCAGCACACAGTGATAAATGGAAATGTGACTGGGACCGTTTTAGTGAGTGGGCACACACAGCGAAGAGTGATAAATGGAAATGTAACTGGGATAGGTTGAGAGAGTGGGCACGCGGAGCGCACAGTGATAAATGGAAATGTGCCTGGGACAGGTTGAGAGAGTGGGCACGCGGTGCACACTGTGGTAAATGGAAATGTAACTGCGACAGGTTGATAGAGTGGGCACGCGGTGCACACTGTGATAAATGGAAGTGGATAAATGTTAGTGTGACTGGGACAGTTTGAGAGTGTGGGCACACGCAGCACACCGTGATAAATGGAAATGTGACTGGGACAGGTTGAGAGAGTGGGGACATGCAGCACGCAGTGACAAATGGAAATGTGACTGGGACAGGTTGAGAGAGTGGGCACATGCAGCACACAGGGACAAATGGAAATGTGACTGGGACAGGTTGAGAGAGTGGGCACGCGGAGCGCACAGTGATAAATGGAAATGTGCCTGGGACAGGTTGAGAAAGTGGGCACGTGGTGCACACTGTGGTAAATAGAAATGTAACTGGCACAAGCTGAGAGTGTGGGCGCACGCAGCACACTGATAAATGGAAATGTGACTGGGACAGGTTGAGAGAGTGGGCACACGCAGCACACCGTGATAAATGGAAATGTGACTGGGACAGGTTGAGAGAGTGGGCACGCGGTGCACACTGTGATAAATGGAAGTGGATAAATGGCAGCGTGACTGGGTCAGGTTTAGAGTGTGGGCACACGCAGCACACAGTGATAAATGGAAATGTGACTGGGACAGGTTGGGAGAATGGGCATACGCAGCACACAGTGATAAATGTAAGTGTGATTGAGACAGGTTGAGACAGTGGGCATGCAGAGCACACAGTGATAATTGGAAGTGTGACTGGTAGAGGTTGAGAGACTGGGCACACACAGCACACAGTGAGAAATGGAAATGTGATTGAGACAGGTTGAGACAGTGGGCATGCGGAGCGCACAGTGATAAGTGGAAGTGTGACTGGTAGAGTTTGAGAGACTGGGGACACGCAGCACACAGTGATGAACGGAAATGTGACTGGGACAGGTTGAGACAGTGTTATATCGAAATGTGACTGGGTCTGGTTGAGACAGTGGGCACACGGAGCACACAGTGATAAATGGTAGTGGATAAATGGAAGTGTGACTGATACAGGTTGAGAGAGTGGGCACACGCAGCACACAGTGTTATATCGAAATGTGACTGTGTCAGGTTGAGAGAGTGGGCACACGGAGCACACAGTGATAAATGGAAGTGTGACTGGGACAGGTTGAGAGAGTAGGCTCACGCAGCATACTGTGATAAATGGAAATGTGACTGGGACAGCTTGAGACAGTGGGCACATGCAGCACTCAGTGATAAATGGAAATGTGACTGGGTCAGGTTGAGAGAGTGGGCACATGGAGCACACCGTGATAAATGGAAATGTGACTGGGTCAGGTTAAGAAAGTGGGCACACGGAGCACACAGTGATAAATGGAAATGTGACTGAGACATGTTGAGCGAGTGGGCACACGCAGCACACAGTGATTAGTGGAAATGTGACTGTGACAGGTTGAGGGAGTGGGCACATGCAGCACCCAGTGATAAATGGAAATGTGACTGGGACAGGTTGAGAGAGTGGGCACATGCAGTACACAGTAATACATGTAAATATGACTGGGACAGGTTGAGAGAGTAGGCACATGGAGCATACAGTGATAAATGGAAATGTGACGGGGACAAGTTTTGAGAGTGGGCACACGCAGCGCAGAGTGATAAATGGAAATGTGACTGGGGCAGGTTGAGACAGTGGGCACCCGCAGCACACAGTGATATATCGAAATTTGACTGGGTCAGGTTCAGAGAGTGGGTACACGGAGCACACAGTGATAAATAGAAGTGGATAAATGGAAATGTGACTCATACAGGTTGAGAGAGTGGGCACACGCAGCACAGAGTGATAAATGGAAATGTGACTGGGTCAGGTTAAGAAATTGGGCACACGCAGCACCCAGTGATAAATGGAAATGGGACTGAGACAGGTTGAGCGAGTGGGCACACGCAGCACCCAGTGATTAGTGGAAATGTGACTGTGACAGGTTGAGGGAGTGGGCACATGCAGCACACAGTAATAAATGGAAGTGTGACTGGGACAGGTTGAGAGAGTGGGCACATACAGCAACCAGTGATAAATGGAAATGTGACTGGGACAGGTTGAGAGAGTGGGCACATGCAGTAGACAGTGATAAATGGAAGTGTGACTGGGACAGGTTGAGAGAGTGGGCACACACAGCACCCAGTGATAAATGGAAATGTGACTGGGACAGGTTGAGAGAGTGGGCACATGCAGTACACAGTAATACATGGAAATGTGACTGGGACAGGTTGAGAGAGTAGGCACATGGAGCATACAGTGATAAATGGAAGTGTGACTGGGAGAAGTTTAGAGAGTGCGTACACGCAGCACACAGTGATTAATGGAAATGTGACTGGTGCAGGTTGAGACAGTGGGGACACGCAGCACACAGTGTTATATCGAAATGTGACTGTGTCAGGTTGAGAGAGTGGGCACACGGAGCACAGAGTGATAAATGGAAGTGTGACTGGGACAGGTTGTGAGAGCGGGCATACGCAGCACACATTGATAAATGGAAGTCGATAAATGGAAGTGACTGGGACAGGTTGAGCGAGTGGGCACACGCAGCACACAGTGATAGATGGACTTGTGACTGGGACAGGTTGAGAGAGTGGGCACACGCAGCACACAGTCATAAATGGAAATGTGACTGGGGCAGGTTGTGAGAGTGGGCACACAGAGCACACAGTGATGAATGCAAGTGTGACTGGGACAGGTTGAGAGAGTAGGCACACGCAGCATACAGTGATAAATGGAAATGTGACTGGGACAGCTTGAGACAGTGGGCACACGCAGCACTCAGTGATAAATGGAAATGTGACTGGGTCAGGTTGAGAGAGTGGGCACATAGAGCACACCGTGATAAATGGAAATGTGACGGGGTCAGGTTAAGAAAGTGGGCACACGGAGCACACAGTGATAAATGGAAATGTGACTGAGACATGTTGAGTGAGTGGGCACACGCAGCACACAGTGATTAGTGGAAATGTGACTGTGACAGGTTGAGGGAGTGGGCACTTGCAGCACACAATGATAAATGGACGTGTGACTGGGATAGGTTGAGAGAGTGGGCATACACAGCACCCAGTGATAAATGGAAATGTGACTGGGACAGGTTGAGAGAGTGGGCACATGCAGTACACAGTAATACATTTAAATGTGACTGAGACAGGTTGAGAGAGTAGGCACATGGAGCATACAGTGATAAATGGAAATGTGACTGGGACAAGTTTTGAGAGTGGGCACACGCAGCACACAGTGATAAATGGAAATGTGACTGGTACAGGTTGAGAGAGTCGGCACATGGAGCACCCAGTGAGAAATGGAAATGTGACTGGGACAGGTTGAGATAGTGGGCACACTCAGCACACAGTGATAAATGGAAGTTTGACTGCGACAGGTTGAGAGGGTGAGCACACGCAGCAGACAGTGATGAACGGAAATGTGACTGGGACAGGTTCAGACAGTGGGCACACACACAGCAGACAGTTATATATCGAAATGTGACTGGGTCAGGTTGAGAGAGTGGGCACACAGAGCACACAGTGATAAATGGTAGTGGATAAATGGAAGTGTGACTGATACAGGTTGAGAGAGTGGGCACACGCAGCACACAGTCATAAATGGATATGTGACTGGGACAGGTTGTGAGAGTGGGCACACGGAGCACACAGTGATGAATGGAAGTGTGACTGGGACAGGTTGAGAGAGTGGGCACACGCAGCACTCAGTGATAAATGAAAATGTGACTGGGTCAGATTGAGAGAGTGGGCACATGGAGCACACCGTGATAAATGGAAATGTGACTGGGTCAGGTTGAGAAAGTGTGCACACGGAGCACACAGTGATGAATGGAAATGTGACTGAGACATGTTGAGAGAGTGGGCACATGCAGCACACAGTCATTCGTGGAAATGTGACTGTGACAGGTTGAGGGAGTGGGCACATGCAGCACCCAGTAATACATGTAAATGTGACTGGGACAGGTTGAGAGAGTAGGCATATGGAGCATACAGTGATAAATGGAAATGTGACTGGGACAAGTTTAGAGAGTGGGCACATGCAGCGCACTGTGATAAATGGAAATGTGACTGGGACAGGTTGTGAGAGTGGGCATACGGAGTACACAGTCAGAAATGGAAATGTGACTGGGACAGGTTGAAAGAGTGGGCACGTGGTGCACACTGTGATAAATGGAAATTTAACTGGGACAAGCTGAGAGAGTGGGCACGCAGAGCACACAGTGATAAATGGAAATGTGACCGGGACAGGTTGAGAGAGTGGGCACGCGGTGCACACTGTGATAAATGGAAGTGGATAAATGGCAGTGTGACTGGGACAGGTTGAGAGTGTGGGCACACGCAGCACACAGTGATAAATGGAAATGCGACTGGGACAGGTTGGGAGACTGGGGAAACGCAGCACACAGTGATAAATGGAAGTGTGATTGAGACAGGTTGAGACAGTGGGCATGCGGAGCCCACAGTAATAATTGGAAGTGTGACTGGTAGAGGTTGAGAGACTGGGCACACGCAGCACACAGTGATAAGTGGAAATGTGACTGCTACAGGTTGAGAGAGTCGGCACATGGAGCACACAGTGATAAATGGAAATGTGACTGGGACAGGTTGAGAGAGTGGGCACACTCAGCACACAGTGATAAATGGAAGTATGACTGGGACAGGTTGAGAGGGTGGGCACACGCAGCGCACAGTGATGAACGGAAATGTGACTGGGACAGGTTGAGACAGTGGGCACACACAGCACACAGTGTTATATCGAAATGTGACTGGGTCAGGTTGAGAGAGTGGGCACACGGAGCACACAGTGTTAAATGGAAGTGGATAAATGGAAGTGTGACTGATACAGGTTGAGAGAGTGGGCACACGCAGCACGCAGTCATAAATGGAAATGTGACTGGGACAGGTTGTGAGAGTGGGCACACGGAGCACACAGTGATGATTGGAAGTCTGACTGGGACAGGTTGAGAGAGTGGGCACACGCAGCACACAGTGATGAATGGAAATGTGACTGGGACTGGTTGAGACAGTGGGCACACGCAGCACTCAGTGATAAATGGAAATGTGACTGCGTCAGGTTGAGAGAGTGGGCACATGGACCACAGCGTGATAAATGGAAATGTGACTGGGTCAGGATAAGAAAGTGGGCACACGGAGCACACAGTGATGAATAGAAATGTGACTGAGACATGTTGAGCGAGTGGGCACAAGCAGCCCACAGTGATTAGTGGAAATGTGACTGGGACAGGTTGAGAGAGTGGGCACACGCAGCACACAGTGATAAATGGAAATGTGACTGGGACAGGTTGAGAGAGTCGGCACATGCAGCACACAGTGATAAATGGAAGTGTGACTGGGACAGGTTGAGAGAGTGGGCACACACAGCACCCAGTGATAAATGGAAATGCGACTGGGCCAGGTTGAGAGAGTGGGCACATGCAGTACACAGTGATAAATGGAAGTGTGACTGGGACAGGTTGAGAGAGTGGGCACACACAGCACCCAGTGATAAATGGAAATGTGACTGGGACAGGTTGAGAGAGTGGGCACATGCAGCACACAGTGATAAATGGAAATGTGCCTGGGAAGGTTGAGAGAGTGGGCACGCGGTGCACACTGTGGTAAATGGAAATGTAACTGGGACAAGCCGAGAGAGTGGGCACACGCAGCACACAGTGATAAATGGAAATGTGACTGGGACAGGTTGAGAGAGTGGGCACACGGTGCACACTGTGATAAATGGAAGTGGATAAATGTCAGTGTGACTGGGACAGTTTGAGAGTGTGGGCACACGCAGCACTCAGTGATAAATGGAAATGTGACTGGGACAGGTTGAGAGAGTGGGCACGCGGTGCACACTGTGATAAATGGAAGTGGATAAATGTCAGTGTGACTGTGACAATTTGAGAGAGTGGGCACACGCAGCACTCAGTGATAAATGGAAATGTGACTGGGACAGGTTGAGAGAGTGGGCACGCGGTGCACACTGTGATAAATGGAAGTGGATAATTGTCAGTGTGACTGGGACAGTTTGAGAGAGTGGGCACACGCAGCACACAGTGATAAATGGAAATGTGACTGGGACAGGTTGAGAGAGTGTGCACGCGGAGCACACAGTGATAAATGGAAATGTGCCTGGGACAGGTTGAGAGAGTGGGCACGCGGTGCACACTGTGGTAAATGGAAATGTAACTGGCACAAGCTGAGAGAGTTGGCGCACGCAGCACACTGATAAATGGAAATGTGACTGGGACAGGTTGAGAGAGTTGGCACGCGGTGCACACTGTGATAAATGGAAGTGGATAAATGGCAGCGTGACTGGGACAGGTTTAGAGTGTGGGCACACGCAGCACACAGTGATAAATGGAAATGTGACTGGGACAGGTTGGGAGAATGGGCATACGCAGCACACAGTGATAAATGGAAGTGTGATTGAGACAGGTTGAGACAGTGGGCATGTGGAGCACACAGTGATAATTGGAAGTGTGACTGGTAGAGGTTGAGAGACTGGGCAAACACAGCACACAGTGAGAAATGGAAATGTGACTGGGACAGGTTGGGAGACTGGGAACACGCAGCACACAGTGATAAATGGAAGTGTGATTGAGACAGGTTGAGACAGTGGGCATGCGGAGCACACAGTGATAAATGGAAGTGTGACTGGTAGAGGTTGAGAGACTGGGCACACGCAGCACACAGTGATGAACGGAAATGTGACTGGGACAGGTTGAGACAGTGTTATATCGAAATGTGACTGGGTCTGGTTGAGACAGTGGGCACACGGAGCACACAGTGATGAATGGTAGTGGATAAATGGAAGTGTGACTGATACAGGTTGAGAAAGTGGGCACACGCAGCACACAGTCATAAATGGAAATGTGACTGGGGCAGGTTGTGAGAGTGGGCACACAGAGCACACAGTGATAAATGCAAGTGTGACTGGGACAGGTTGAGAGAGTAGGCACACGCAGCATACAGTGATAAATGGAAATGTGACTGGGACAGCTTGAGACAGTGGGCACACGCAGCACTCAGTGATAAATGGAAATGTGTCTGGGTCAGGTTGAAAGAGTGGGCACATAGAGCACACCGTGATAAATGGAAATGTGACGGGGTCAGGTTAAGAAAGTGGGCACACGGAGCACACAGTGATAAATGGAAATGTGACTGAGACATGTTGAGCGAGTGGGCACACGCAGCACACAGTGATTAGTGGAAATGTGACTGTGACAGGTTGAGGGAGTGGGCACATGCAGCACACAATGATAAATGGACGTGTGACTGGGATAGGTTGAGAGAGTGGGCATACACAGCACCCAGTGATAAATGGAAATGTGACTGGGACAGGTTGAGAGAGTGGGCACATGCAGTACACAGTAATACATTTAAATGTGACTGGGACAGGTTGAGAGAGTAGGCACATGGACCATACAGTCAAAAATGGAAATGTGACTGGGACAAGTTTTGAGAGTGGGCACACGCAGCGCAGAGTGATAAATGGAAATGTGACTGGGGCAGGTTGAGACAGTGGGCACACGCAGCACACAGTGATACATCGAAATTTGACTGGGTCAAGTTGAGAGAGTGGGTACACGGAGCACACAGTGATAAATAGAAGTGGATAAATGGAAGTGTGACTGATACAGGTTGAGAGAGTGGGCACATACAGCACAGAGTGATAAATGGAAATGTGACTGGGGCAGGTTTAGAGAGCGGGCACACGGAGCACACAGTGATAAATGGAAGTGTGACTGGGACAGGTTGTGAGAGCGGGCATATGCAGCACACTGATAAATGGAAGTCGATAAATGGAAGTGACTGGGACAGGTTGAGCGAGTGGGCACACGCAGCACACAGTGATAAATGGAAATGTGACTGGGACCGTTTTAGAGAGTGGGGACACACAGCGAACAGTGATAAATGGAAATGTGACTGGTATAGGTTGAGAGAGTGGCCACGCGGAGCACACAGTGATAAATGGAAATGTGCCTGGGACAGGTTGAGAGAGTGGGCACGCGGTGCACACTGTGGTAAATGGAAATGTAACTGGGACAAGCTCAGAGAGTGGGCACACGCAGCACACAGTGATAAATGGAAATGTGACTGGGACAGGTTGAGAGAGTGGGCATGTGGTGCACACTGTGATAAAAGGAAGTGGATAAATGGCAGTGTGACTGGGACAGGTTTAGAGTCTGGGCACACGCAGCACACAGTGATAAATGGAAATGTCACTGGGACAGGTTGGGAGACTGGGCACACGCAGCACACATTGATAAATGGAACTGTGATTGAGACAGGTTGAGACAGTGGGCATGCGGAGCACACAGTGATAATTGGAAGTGTGACTGGCAGAGGTTGAGAGACTGGGCACACGCAGCACACAGTGATAAATGGAAATGTGACTGGTACAGGTTGAGAGAGTCGGCACATGGAGCACCCAGTGAGAAATGGAAATGTGACTGGGACAGTTTGAGATCGTGGGCACACTCAGCACACAGTGATAAATGGAAGTATGACTGGGACAGGTTGAGAGGGTGAGCACACGCAGCAGACAGTGATGAACGGAAACGTGACTGGGACAGGTTGAGACAGTGGGCACACACACAGCAGACAGTGATATATCGAAATGTGACTGTGTCAGGTTGAGAGAGTGGGCACACAGAGTATACAGTGATAAATGGTAGTGGATAAATGGAAGTGTGACTGATACAGGTTGAGAGAGTGGGCACACGCAGCACACAGTCATAAATGGAAATGTGACAGGGACAGGTTGTGAGAGTGGGCACACGGAGCACACAGTGATAAATGGAAATGTGACTGAGACATGTTGAGAGAGTGGGCACATGCAGCACACAGTGTTTAGTGGAAATGTGACTGGGACAGTTTGAGAGAGTGGGCATACGCAGCGCACATTGATACATGGAAATGTGACTGCGACAGGTTGAGAGAGTAGGCACATGGAACATAGAGTGATAAATGGAAATGTGACTGGGACAGGTTGAGACAGTGGGCACACGCAGCACACAGTGATATATCGAAATGTAATTGGCTCAGGTTGAGAGAGTGGGCACACGGAGTACACAGTGAGAAATAGAAATGTGACTGGGACAGGTTGAAAGAGTGGGCACGCGGTGCACACTGTGATAAATGGAAATTTAACTGGGACAAGCTGAGAGAGTGGGCACCCAGAGCACACAGTGATAAATGGAAATGTGACTGGGACAGGTTGAGAGAGTGGGCACGCGGTGCACACTGTGATAAATGGAAGTGGATAAATGGCAGTGTGACTGGGACAGGTTGAGAGTGTGGGCACACGCAGCACACAGTGATAAATGGAAATGCGACTGGGACAGGTTGGGAGACTGGGGAAACGTAGCACACAGTGATAAATGGAAGTGTGATTGAGACAGGTTGAGACAGTGAGCATGCGGAGCACACAGAAATAATTGGAAGTCTGACTGGTAGAGGTTGAGAGACTTCGCACACGCAGCACACAGTGATAAGTGGAAATGTGACTGCTACAGGTTGAGAGAGTCGGAACATGGAGCACACAGTGATAAATGGAAATGTGACTGGGTCAGGTTGAGACAGTGGGCACACGGAGCACACAGTGAGAAATGGTAGTGGATAAATGGAAGTGTGACTGATACAGGTTGAGAGAGTGGGCACACGCAGCATACAGTGATAAATGGAAATGTGACTGGGACAGCTTGAGACAGTGGGCACACGCATCACTCAGTGATAAATGGAAATGTGACTGGGTCAGGTTGAGAGAGTGGGCACATAGAGCACACCGTGATAAATGGAAATGTGACGGGGTCAGGTTAAGAAAGTGGGCACACGGAGCACACAGTGATAAATGGAAATGTGACTGAGACATGTTGAGCGAGTGGGCACACGCAGCCCACAGTGATTAGTGGAAATGTGACTGTGACAGGTTGAGGGAGTGGACACATGCAGCACACAATGATAAATGGAAGTGTGACTGGGATAGGTTGAGAGAGTGGGCACACACAGCACCCAGTGATAAGTGGAAATGTGACTGCAACAGGTTGAGAGAGTGGGCACATGCAGTACACAGTAATACATTTAAATGTGACTGGGACAGGTTGAGAGAGTAGGCACATGGAGCATACAGTGATAAATGGAAATGTGACTGGGACAAGTTTTGAGAGTGGGCACACGCAGCGCAGAGTGATAAAAGGAAATGTGACTGGGGCAGGTTGAGACAGTGGACACACGCAGCACACAGTGATACATCGAAATTTGACTGGGTCAGGTTGAGAGAGTGGGTACACGGAGCACACAGTGATAAATAGAAGTGGATAAGTGGAAGTGTGACTGATACAGGTTGAGAGAGTGGGCACACGCAGCACAGAGTGATGAACGGAAATGTGACTGGGACAGGTTGAGAGAGTGGGCACACGGAGCACACAGTGATAAATGGAAGTGTGACTGGGACAGGTTGTGAGAGCGGGCATATGCAGCACACATTGATAAACGGAAGTCGATATATGGAAGTGACTGGGACAGGTTGAGCGATGGGCACACGCAGCACACAGTGATAAATGGACATGTGACTGGTACAGGTTGAGGGAGTTGGCACGCGGAGCACACAGTGATAAATGGAAATGTGACTGGGACAGGTTGGGAGACTGGGCGCACGCAGCACACATTGATAAATGGAACTGTGATTGAGACAGGTTGAGACAGTGGGCATGCGGAGCACACAGTGATAATTGGAAGTGTGACTGGTAGAGGTTGAGAGACTGGGCACACGCAGCACACAGTGATAAATGGAAATATGACTGGTACAGGTTGAGAGAGTCGGCACATGGAGCACCCAGTGAGAAATGGAAATCTGACTGGGACAGGTTGAGATAGTGGGCACACTCAGCACACAGTGATAAATGGAAGTATGACTGGGACAGGTTGAGAGGGTGAGCACACGCAGCACACAGTCATAAATGGATATGTGACTGGGACAGGTTGTGAGAGTGGGCACACGGAGCACACAGTGATAAATGGTAGTGGATAAATGGAAGTGTGACTGATACAGGTTGAGAGAGTGGGCACACGCAGCACACAGTGATGAATGGAAGTGTGACTGGGACAGGTTGAGAGAGTGGGCACACGCAGCACTCAGTGATAAATGAAAATGTGACTGGGTCAGATTGAGAGAGTGGGCACATGGAGCACACCGTGATAAATGGAAATGTGACTGGGTCAGGTTGAGAAAGTGTGCACACGGAGCACACAGTGATGAATGGAAATGTGACTGAGACATGTTGAGAGAGTGGGGACATGCAGCACACAGTGATTCGTGGAAATGTGACTGTGACAGGTTGAGGGAGTGGGCACATGCAGCACCCAGTAATACATGTAAATGTGACTGGGACAGGTTGAGAGAGTAGGCACATGGAGCATATAGTGATAAATGGAAATGTGACTGGGACAAGTTTCGAGAGTGGGCACACGCAGCGCACTGTGATAAATGGAAATGTGACTGGGACAGGTTGAGAGAGTGGGCACATGGAACATAGAGTGATAAATGGAAATGTGACTGGGACAGGTTGAGACAGTGGGCACACGCAGCACACAGTGATATATCGTAATGTAATTGGCTCAGGTTGAGAGAGTGGGCACACGGAGTACACAGTGAGAAATGGAAATGTGACTGGGACAGGTTGAAAGAGTGGGCACGTGGTGCACACTGTGATAAATGGAAATTTAACTGGGACAAGCTGAGAGAGTGGGCACCCAGAGCACACAGTGATAAATGCAAATGTGACTGGGACAGGTTGAGAGAGTGGGCACGCGGTGCACACTGTGATAAATGGAAGTGGATAAATGGCAGTGTGACTGGGACAGGTTGAGAGTGTGGGCACACGCAGCACACAGTGGTAAATGGAAATGCGACTGGGACAGGTTGGGAGACTGGGGAAACGCAGCACACAGTGATAAATGGAAGTGTGATTGAGACAGGTTGAGACAGTGGGCATACGGAGCCCACAGTAATAATTGGAAGTGTGACTGGTAGAGGTTGAGAGACTGGGCACACGCAGCACACAGTGATAAGTGGAAATGTGACTGCTACAGGTTGAGAGAGTCGGCACATGGAGCACACAGTGATAAATGGAAATGTGACTGGGACAGGTTGAGAGAGTGGACACACGCAGCACACAGTGATAAATGGAAATGCGACTGGGACAGGTTGGGAGACTGGGGAAACGTAGCACACAGTGATAAATGGAAGTGTGATTGAGACAGGTTGAGACAGTGAGCATGCGGAGCACACAGAAATAATTGGAAGTCTGACTGGTAGAGGTTGAGAGACTTCGCACACGCAGCACACAGTGATAAGTGGAAATGTGACTGCTACAGGTTGAGAGAGTCGGAACATGGAGCACACAGTGATAAATGGAAATGTGACTGGGTCAGGTTGAGAGAGTGGGCACATAGAGCACACCGTGTAAAATGGAAATGTGACTGGGACAGCTTGAGACAGTGGGCACATGGAGCACACAGTGAGAAATGGTAGTGGATAAATGGAAGTGTGACTGATACAGGTTGAGAGAGTGGGCACACGCAGCATACGGTGATAAATGGAAATGTGACTGAGATAGCTTGAGACAGTGGGCACACGCATCACTCAGTGATAAATGGAAATGTGACTGGGTCAGGTTGAGAGAGTGGGCACATGGAGCACACTGTGATAAATGGAAATGTGACGGGGTCAGGTTAAGAAAGTGGGCACACGGAGCACACAGTGATAAATGGAAATGTGACTGAGACATGTTGAGCGAGTGGGCACACGCAGCCCACAGTGATTAGTGGAAATGTGACTGTGACAGGTTGAGGGAGTGGGCACATGCAGCACACAATGATAAATGGAAGTGTGACTGGGATAGGTTGAGAGAGTGGGCACACACAGCACCCAGTGATAAGTGGAAATGTGACTGCGACAGGTTGAGAGAGTGGGCAGATGCAGTACACAGTAATACATTTAAATGTGACTGGGACAGGTTGAGAGAGTAGGCACATGGAGCATACAGTGATAAATGGAAGTGGATAAATGGAAGTGTGACTGATACAGGTTGAGAGAGTGGGCACACGCAGCACACAGTCATAAATGGAAGTGTGACTGGGACAGGTTGAGAAAGTGGGCACACGCAGCACACAGTGATGAATGGAAATGTGACTGGGACTGGTTGAGACAGTGGGCACACGCAGCACTCAGTGATAAATGGAAATGTGACTGCGTCAGGTTGAGAGAGTGGGCACATGGAGCACACCGTGATAAATGGAAATGTGACTGGGTCAGGTTAAGAAAGTGGGCACACGGAGCACACAGTGATGAATAGAAATGTGACTGAGACATGTTGAGCGAGTGGGCACACGCAGCCCACAGTGATTAGTGGAAATGTGACTGTGACACGTTGAGGGAGTGGGCACATGCAGCACACAGTGATAAATGGAAGTGTGACTGGGACAGGTTGAGAGAGTGGGCACACGCAGCACCCAGTGATAAATGGAAATGTGACTGGGACAGGTTGAGAGAGTGGGCAGATGCAGTACACAGTAATACATGTAAATGTGACTGGGACAGGTTGAGAGAGTAGGCACATGGAGCATACAGTGATAAATGGAAATGTGACTGGGACAAGTTTAGAGAGTGGGCACATGCAGCACACAGTGATAAATGGAAGTGTGACTGGGACAGGTTGAGTGAGTGGTCACATACAGCAACCAGTGATAAATGGAAATGTGACTGGGACAGGTTGAGAGAGTGGGCACATGCAGTACACAGTAATACATGGAAATGTGACTGGGACAGGTTGAGAGAGTAGGCACATGGAGCATACAGTGATAAATGGAAGTGTGACTGGGAGAAGTTTAGAGAGTGCGTACACGCAGCACAGAGTGATTAATGGAAATGTGACTGGTGCAGGTTGAGACAGTGGGCACACGCAGCAGACAGTGTTATATCGAAATGTGACTGTGTCAGGTTGAGAGAGTGGGCACACGGAGCACACAGTGATAAATGGAAGTGTGACTGGGACAGGTTGTGAGAGCGGGCATACGAAGCACACATTGATAAATGGAAGTCGATAAATGGAAGTGACTGGGACAGGTTGAGCGAGTGGGCACACGCAGCACACAGTGATAAATGGGCTTGTGACTGGGACAGGTTGAGAGAGTGGGCACACGCAGCACACAGTGATAAATGGAAATGTGACTGGGACCGTTTTAGAGAGTGGGCACACACAGCGCACAGTGATAAATGGAAATGTGACTGGGATAGGTTGAGAGAGTGGGCACGCGGAGCACACAGTGATAAATGGAAATGTTCCTGGGACAGGTTGAGAGAGTGGGCACGCGGTGCACACTGTGGTAAATGGAAATGTAACTGGGACAAGCCGAGAGAGTGGGCACACGCAGCACACAGTGATAAATGGAAATGTGACTGGGACAGGTTGAGAGAGTGGGCACACGGTGCACACTGTGATAAATGGAAGTGGATAAATGTCAATGTGACTGGGACAGTTTGAGAGTGTGGGCACACGCAGCACTCAGTGATAAATGGAAATGTGACTGGGACAGGTTGAGAGAGTGGGCACGCGGTGCACACTGTGATAAATGGAAGTGGATAAATGTCAGTGTGACTGGGATACTTTGAGAGAGTGGGCACACGCAGCACTCAGTGCTAAATGGAAATGTGACTGGGACAGGTTGAGAGAGTGGGTACGCGGTGCACACTGTGATAAATGGAAGTGGATAAATGTCAGTGTGACTGGGACAGTTTGACAGAGTGGGCACATGCAGCACACAGTGATTAATGGAAATGTGACTGGGACAGGTTGAGAGAGTGTGCACGCGGAGCACACAGTGACAAATGGAAATGTGACTGGGACAAGTTGAGAGAGTGTGCACGCGGTGCACACAGTGATAAATGGAAATGTGCCTGGGACAGGTTGAGAGAGTGGGCACGCGGTGCACACTGTGGTAAATGGAAATGTAACTGCGACAGATTGAGAGAGTGGGCACGCGGTGCACACTTTGATAAATGGAAGTGGATAAATGGCAGCGTGACTGGGACAGGTTTAGAGTGTGGGCACACGCAGCACACAGTGATAAATGGAAATGTGACTGGGACAGGTTGGGAGAATGGGCATACGCAGCACACAGTGATAAATGGAAGTGTGATTGAGACAGGTTGAGACAGTGGGCATGCGGAGCACACAGTGATAATTGGAAGTGTGACTGGTAGAAGTTGAGAGACTGGGCACACACAGCACACAGTGAGAAATGGAAATGTGACTGGGACAGGTTGGGAGACTGGGAACACGCAGCACACAGTGATAAATGGAAGTGTGATTGAGACAGGTTGAGACAGTGGGCATGCGGAGCACACAGTGATAAATGGAAGTGTGACTGGTAGAGGTTGAGAGACTGGGCACACGCAGCACACAGTGATGAACGGAAATGTGACTGGGACAGGTTGAGACAGTGTTATATCGAAATGTGACTGGGTCAGGTTGAGACAGTGGGCACACGGAGCACACAGTGATAAATGGTAGTGGATAAATGGAAGTGTGACTGATACAGGTTGAGAGAGTGGGCACACGCAGCACACAGTCATAAATGGAAATGTGACTGGGGCAGGTTGTGAGAGTGGGCACACAGAGCACACAGTGATGAATGGAAGTGTGACTGGGACAGGTTGAGAGAGTCGGCACACGCAGCATACAGTGATAAATGGAAATGTTACTGGGACAGCTTGAGACAGTGGGCACACGCAGCACTCAGTGATAAATGGAAATGTGACTGGGTCAGGTTGAGAGAGTGGGCACATAGAGCACACCGTGATAAATGGAAATGTGACCGGGTCAGGTTAAGAAAGTGGGCACACGGAGCACACAGTGATAAATGGAAATGTGACTGAGACATGTTGAGCGAGTGGGCACACGCAGCACACAGTGATAAATGGAAATGTCACTGGGACAGGTTGGGAGACTGGGCGCACGCAGCACACATTGATAAATGGAACTGTGATTGAGACAGGTTGAGACAGTGGGCATGCGGAGCACACAGTGATACATGGAAATGTGACTGGGACAGGTTGAGAGAGTAGGCACATGGAACATAGAGTGATAAATGGAAATGTGACTGGGACAGGTTGAGACAGTGGGCACACGCAGCACACTGTGATATATCGAAATGTAATTGGCTCAGGTTGAGAGAGTGGGCACACGGAGTACACAGTGAGAAATGGAAATGTGACTGGGACAGGTTGAAAGAGTGGGCACGTGGTGCACACTGTGATAAATGGAAATTTAACTGGGACAAGCTGAGAGAGTGGGCACCCAGAGCACACAGTGATAAACGCAAATGTGACTGGGACAGGTTGAGAGAGTGGGCACGCGGTGCACACTGTGATAAATGGAAGTGGATAAATGGCAGTGTGACTGGGACAGGTTGAGAGTGTGGGCACACGCAGCACACAGTGGTAAATGGAAATGCGACTGGGACAGGTTGGGAGACTGGGGAAACGCAGAACACAGTGATAAATGGAAGTGTGATTGAGACAGGTTGAGACAGTGGGCATGCGGAGCCCACAGTAATAATTGGAAGTGTGACTGGTAGAGGTTGAGAGACTGGGCACACGCAGCACACAGTGATAAGTGGAAATGTGACTGCTACAGGTTGAGAGAGTCGGCACATGGAGCACACAGTGATAAATGGAAATGTGACTGGGACAGGTTGAGAGAGTGGGCACACTCAGCACACAGTGATAAATGGAAGTATGACTGGGACAGGTTGAGAGGGTGGGCACACGCAGCGCACAGTGATGAACGGAAATGTGACTGGAACAGGTTGAGACAGTGGGCACACACAGCACACAGTGTTATATCGAAATGTGACTGGGTCAGGTTGAGAGAGTGGGCACACGGAGCACACAGTGTTAAATGGAAGTGGATAAATGGAAGTGTGACTGATACAGGTTGAGAGAGTGGGCAAACGCAGCACACAGTCATAAATGGAAATGTGACTGGGACAGGTTGTGAGAGTGGGCACACGGAGCACACAGTGATGATTGGAAGTGTGACTGGGACAGGTTGAGAGAGTGGGCACACGCAGCACACAGTGATGAATGGAAATGTGACTCGGACAGGTTGAGACAGTGGGCACACGCAGCACTCAGTGATCAATGGAAATGTGACTGCGTCAGGTTGAGAGAGTGGGCACATGGAGCACACCGTGATAAATGGAAATGTGACTGGGTCAGGTTAAGAAAGTGGGCACACGGAGCACACAGTGATGAATAGAAATGTGACTGAGACATGTTGAGCGAGTGGGCACACGCAGCCCACAGTGATTAGTGGAAATGTGACTGTGACACGTTGAGGGAGTGGGCACATGCAGCACACAGTGATAAATGGAAGTGTGACTGGGACAGGTTGAGAGAGTGGGCACATACAGCAACCAGTGATAAATGGAAATGTGACTGGGACAGGTTGAGAGAGTGGGCACATACAGTACACAGTAATACATGTAAATGTGACTGGGACAGGTTGAGAGAGTAGGCACATGGAGCATACAGTGATAAATGGAAATGTGACTGGGACAAGTTTAGAGAGTGGGCACATGCAGCACACAGTGATAAATGGAAGTGTGACTGGGACAGGTTGAGAGAGTGGGCACATACAGCAACCAGTGATAAATGGAAATGTGACTGGGACAGGTTGAGAGAGTGGGCACATACAGTACACAGTAATACATGGAAATGTGACTGGGACAGGTTGAGAGAGTAGGCACATGGAGCATACAGTGATAAATGGAAGTGTGACTGGGAGAAGTTTAGAGAGTGCGTACACGCAGCACACAGTGATTAATGGAAATGTGACTGGTGCAGGTTGAGACAGTGGGCACACGCAGCTCACAGTGTTATATCGAAATGTGACTGTGTCAGGTTGAGAGAGTGGGCACACGGAGCACACAGTGATAAATGGAAGTGTGACTGGGACAGGTTGTGAGAGCGGGCATACGAAGCACACATTGATAAATGGAAGTCGATAAATGGAAGTGAATGGGACAGGTTGAGCGAGTGGGCACACGCAGCACACAGTGATAAATGGGCTTGTGACTGGGACAGGTTGAGAGAGTGGGCACACGCAGCACACAGTGATAAATGGAAATGTGACTGGGACCGTTTTAGAGAGTGGGCACACACAGCGCACAGTGATAAATGGAAATGTGACTGGGATAGGTTGAGAGAGTGGGCACGCGGAGCACACAGTGATAAATGGAAATGTTCCTGGGACAGGTTGAGAGAGTGGGCACGCGGTGCACACTGTGGTGAATGGAAATGTAACTGGGACAAGCCGAGAGAGTGGGCACACGCAGCACACAGTGATAAATGGAAATGTGACTGGGACAGGTTGAGAGAGTGGGCACACGGTGCACACTGTGATAAATGGAAGTGGATAAATGTCAGTGTGACTGGGACAGTTTGAGAGTGTGGGCACACGCAGCACTCAGTGATAAATGGAAATGTGACTGGGACAGGTTGAGAGAGTGGGCACGCGGTGCACACTGTGATAAATGGAAGTGGATAAATTTCAGTGTGACTGGGATAGTTTGAGAGAGTGGGCACACGCAGCACTCAGTGATAAATGGAAATGTGACTGGGACAGGTTGAGAGAGTGGGTACGCGGTGCACACTGTGATAAATGGAAGTGGATAAATGTCAGTGTGACTGGGACAGTTTGACAGAGTGGGCACATGCAGCACACAGTGATTAATGGAATTGTGACTGGGACAGGTTGAGAGAGTGTGCACGCGGAGCACACAGTGACAAATGGAAATGTGACTGGGACAAGTTGAGAGAGTGGGCACGCGGTGCACACTGTGGTAAATGGAAATGTAACTGGCACAAGCTGAGAGAGTGGGCGCACGCAGCACACTGATAAATGGAAATGTGACTGGGACAGGTTGAGAGAGTGGGCACGCGGTGCACACTGTGATAAATGGAAGTGGATAAATGGCAGCGTGACTGGGACAGGTTTAGAGTGTGGGCACACGCAGCACACAGTGATAAATGGAAATGTGACTGGGACAGGTTGGGAGAATGGGCATACGCAGCACACAGTGATAAATGGAAGTGTGATTGAGACAGGTTGAGACAGTGGGCATGCGGAGCACACAGTGATAATTGGAAGTGTGACTGGTAGAGGTTGAGAGACTGGGCACACATAGCACACAGTGAGAAATGGAAATGTGACTGGGACAGGTTGGGAGACTGGGAACACGCAGCACACAGTGATAAATGGAAGTGTGATTGAGACAGGTTGAGACAGTGGGCATGCGGAGCACACAGTGATAAATGGAAGTGTGACTGGTAGAGGTTGAGAGACTGGGCACACGCAGCACACAGTGATGAACGGAAATGTGACTGGGACAGGTTGAGAGAGTGGGCACATAGAGCACACCGTGATAAATGGAAATGTGACCGGGTCAGGTTAAGAAAGTGGGCACACGGAGCACACAGTGATAAATGGAAATGTGACTGAGACATGTTGAGCGAGTGGGCACACGCAGCACACAGTGATAAATGGAAATGTCACTGGGACAGGTTGGGAGACTGGGCGCACGCAGCACACATTGATAAATGGAACTGTGATTGAGACAGGTTGAGACAGTGGGCATGCGGAGCACACAGTGATAATTGGAAGTGTGACTGGTAGAGGTTGAGAGACTGGGCACACGCAGCACACAGTGATAAATGGAAATGTGACTGGGACAGGTTGAGAGAGTCGGAACATGGAGCACCCAGTGAGAAATGGAAATGTGACTGGGACAGGTTGAGATAGTGGGCACACTCAGCACACAGTGATAAATGGAAGTATGACTGGGACAGGTTGAGAGGGTGAGCACACGCAGCAGACAGTGATGAACGGAAATGTGACTGGGACAGGTTGAGACAGTGGGCACACACACAGCAGACAGTGATATATCGAAATGTGACTGGGTCAGGTTGAGAGAGTGGGCACACAGAGCACACAGTAATAAATGGTAGTGGATAAATGGAAGTGTGACTGATACAGGTTGAGAGAGTGGGCACACGCAGCACACAGTCATAAATGGATATGTGACTGGGACAGGTTGTGAGAGTGGGCACACGGAGCACACAGTGATGAATGGAAGTGTGACTGGGACAGGTTGAGAGAGTGGGCACACGCAGCACTCAGTGATAAATGAAAATGTGACTGGGTCAGATTGAGAGAGTGGGCACATGGAGCACACCGTGATAAATGGAAATGTGACTGGGTCAGGTTGAGAAAGTGTGCACACGGAGCACACAGTGATGAATGGAAATGTGACTGGGACAGGTTGAGAGAGTGGGCACATGCAGTACACAGTAATACATGGAAATGTGACTGGGACAGGTTGAGAGAGTAGGCACATGGAGCATACAGTGATAAATGGAAGTGTGACTGGGAGAAGTTTAGAGAGTGCGTACACGCAGCACAGAGTGATTAATGGAAATGTGACTGGTGCAGGTTGAGACAGTGGGCACACGCAGCAGACAGTGTTATATCGAAATGTGACTGTGTCAGGTTGAGAGAGTGGGCACACGGAGCACACAGTGATAAATGGAAGTGTGACTGGGACAGGTTGTGAGAGCGGGCATACGAAGCACACATTGATAAATGGAAGTCGATAAATGGAAGTGACTGGGACAGGTTGAGCGAGTGGGCACACGCAGCACACAGTGATAAATGGGCTTGTGACTGGGACAGGTTGAGAGAGTGGGCACACGCAGCACACAGTGATAAATGGAAATGTGACTGGGACCGTTTTAGAGAGTGGGCACACACAGTGCACAGTGATAAATGGAAATGTGACTGGGATAGGTTGAGAGAGTGGGCACGCGGAGCACACAGTGATAAATGGAAATGTTCCTGGGACAGGTTGAGAGAGTGGGCACGCGGTGCACACTGTGGTAAATGGAAATGTAACTGGGACAAGCCGAGAGAGTGGGCACACGCAGCACACAGTGATAAATGGAAATGTGACTGGGACAGGTTGAGAGAGTGGGCACACGGTGCACACTGTGATAAATGGAAGTGGATAAATGTCAATGTGACTGGGACAGTTTGAGAGTGTGGGCACACGCAGCACTCAGTGATAAATGGAAATGTGACTGGGACAGGTTGAGAGAGTGGGCACGCGGTGCACACTGTGATAAATGGAAGTGGATAAATGTCAGTGTGACTGGGATACTTTGAGAGAGTGGGCACACACAGCACTCAGTGATAAATGGAAATGTGACTGGGACAGGTTGAGAGAGTGGGTACGCGGTGCACACTGTGATAAATGGAAGTGGATAAATGTCAGTGTGACTGGGACAGTTTGACAGAGTGGGCACATGCAGCACACAGTGATTAATGGAAATGTGACTGGGACAGGTTGAGAGAGTGTGCACGCGGAGCACACAGTGACAAATGGAAATGTGACTGGGACAAGTTGAGAGAGTGTGCACGCGGTGCACACAGTGATAAATGGAAATGTGCCTGGGACAGGTTGAGAGAGTGGGCACGCGGTGCACACTGTGGTAAATGGAAATGTAACTGCGACAGATTGAGAGAGTGGGCACGCGGTGCACACTTTGATAAATGGAAGTGGATAAATGGCAGCGTGACTGGGACAGGTTTAGAGTGTGGGCACACGCAGCACACAGTGATAAATGGAAATGTGACTGGGACAGGTTGGGAGAATGGGCATACGCAGCACACAGTGATAAATGGAAGTGTGATTGAGACAGGTTGAGACAGTGGGCATGCGGAGCACACAGTGATAATTGGAAGTGTGACTGGTAGAAGTTGAGAGACTGGGCACACACAGCACACAGTGAGAAATGGAAATGTGACTGGGACAGGTTGGGAGACTGGGAACACGCAGCACACAGTGATAAATGGAAGTGTGATTGAGACAGGTTGAGACAGTGGGCATGCGGAGCACACAGTGATAAATGGAAGTGTGACTGGTAGAGGTTGAGAGACTGGGCACACGCAGCACACAGTGATGAACGGAAATGTGACTGGGACAGGTTGAGACAGTGTTATATCGAAATGTGACTGGGTCAGGTTGAGACAGTGGGCACACGGAGCACACAGTGATAAATGGTAGTGGATAAATGGAAGTGTGACTGATACAGGTTGAGAGAGTGGGCACACGCAGCACACAGTCATAAATGGAAATGTGACTGGGGCAGGTTGTGAGAGTGGGCACACAGAGCACACAGTGATGAATGGAAGTGTGACTGGGACAGGTTGAGAGAGTCGGCACACGCAGCATACAGTGATAAATGGAAATGTTACTGGGACAGCTTGAGACAGTGGGCACACGCAGCACTCAGTGATAAATGGAAATGTGACTGGGTCAGGTTGAGAGAGTGGGCACATAGAGCACACCGTGATAAATGGAAATGTGACCGGGTCAGGTTAAGAAAGTGGGCACACGGAGCACACAGTGATAAATGGAAATGTGACTGAGACATGTTGAGCGAGTGGGTACACGCAGCACACAGTGATAAATGGAAATGTCACTGGGACAGGTTGGGAGACTGGGCGCACGCAGCACACATTGATAAATGGAACTGTGATTGAGACAGGTTGAGACAGTGGGCATGCGGAGCACACAGTGATACATGGAAATGTGACTGGGACAGGTTGAGAGAGTAGGCACATGGAACATAGAGTGATAAATGGAAATGTGACTGGGACAGGTTGAGACAGTGGGCACACGCAGCACACTGTGATATATCGAAATGTAATTGGCTCAGGTTGAGAGAGTGGGCACACGGAGTACACAGTGAGAAATGGAAATGTGACTGGGACAGGTTGAAAGAGTGGGCACGTGGTGCACACTGTGATAAATGGAAATTTAACTGGGACAAGCTGAGAGAGTGGGCACCCAGAGCACACAGTGATAAACGCAAATGTGACTGGGACAGGTTGAGAGAGTGGGCACGCGGTGCACACTGTGATAAATGGAAGTGGATAAATGGCAGTGTGACTGGGACAGGTTGAGAGTGTGGGCACACGCAGCACACAGTGGTAAATGGAAATGCGACTGGGACAGGTTGGGAGACTGGGGAAACGCAGAACACAGTGATAAATGGAAGTGTGATTGAGACAGGTTGAGACAGTGGGCATGCGGAGCCCACAGTAATAATTGGAAGTGTGACTGGTAGAGGTTGAGAGACTGGGCACACGCAGCACACAGTGATAAGTGGAAATGTGACTGCTACAGGTTGAGAGAGTCGGCACATGGAGCACACAGTGATAAATGGAAATGTGACTGGGACAGGTTGAGAGAGTGGGCACACTCAGCACACAGTGATAAATGGAAGTATGACTGGGACAGGTTGAGAGAGTGGGCACACGCAGCGCACAGTGATGAACGGAAATGTCACTGGGACAGGTTGAGACAGTGGGCACACACAGCACACAGTGTTATATCGAAATGTGACTGGGTCAGGTTGAGAGAGTGGGCACACGGAGCACACAGTGTTAAATGGAAGTGGATAAATGGAAGTGTGACTGATACAGGTTGAGAGAGTGGGCAAACGCAGCACACAGTCATAAATGGAAATGTGACTGGGACAGGTTGTGAGAGTGGGCACACGGAGCACACAGTGATGATTGGAAGTGTGACTGGGACAGGTTGAGAGAGTGGGCACACGCAGCACACAGTGATGAATGGAAATGTGACTCGGACAGGTTGAGACAGTGGGCACACGCAGCACTCAGTGATCAATGGAAATGTGACTGCGTCAGGTTGAGAGAGTGGGCACATGGAGCACACCGTGATAAATGGAAATGTGACTGGGTCAGGTTAAGAAAGTGGGCACACGGAGCACACAGTGATGAATAGAAATGTGACTGAGACATGTTGAGCGAGTGGGCACACGCAGCCCACAGTGATTAGTGGAAATGTGACTGTGACACGTTGAGGGAGTGGGCACATGCAGCACACAGTGATAAATGGAAGTGTGACTGGGACAGGTTGAGAGAGTGGGCACATACAGCAACCAGTGATAAATGGAAATGTGACTGGGACAGGTTGAGAGAGTGGGCACATACAGTACACAGTAATACATGTAAATGTGACTGGGACAGGTTGAGAGAGTAGGCACATGGAGCATACAGTGATAAATGGAAATGTGACTGGGACAAGTTTAGAGAGTGGGCACATGCAGCACACAGTGATAAATGGAAGTGTGACTGGGACAGGTTGAGAGAGTGGGCACATACAGCAACCAGTGATAAATGGAAATGTGACTGGGACAGGTTGAGAGAGTGGGCACATACAGTACACAGTAATACATGGAAATGTGACTGGGACAGGTTGAGAGAGTAGGCACATGGAGCATACAGTGATAAATGGAAGTGTGACTGGGAGAAGTTTAGAGAGTGCGTACACGCAGCACACAGTGATTAATGGAAATGTGACTGGTGCAGGTTGAGACAGTGGGCACACGCAGCTCACAGTGTTATATCGAAATGTGACTGTGTCAGGTTGAGAGAGTGGGCACACGGAGCACACAGTGATAAATGGAAGTGTGACTGGGACAGGTTGTGAGAGCGGGCATACGAAGCACACATTGATAAATGGAAGTCGATAAATGGAAGTGACTGGGACAGGTTGAGCGAGTGGGCACACGCAGCACACAGTGATAAATGGGCTTGTGACTGGGACAGGTTGAGAGAGTGGGCACACGCAGCACACAGTGATAAATGGAAATGTGACTGGGACCGTTTTAGAGAGTGGGCACACACAGCGCACAGTGATAAATGGAAATGTGACTGGGATAGGTTGAGAGAGTGGGCACGCGGAGCACACAGTGATAAATGGAAATGTTCCTGGGACAGGTTGAGAGAGTGGGCACGCGGTGCACACTGTGGTGAATGGAAATGTAACTGGGACAAGCCGAGAGAGTGGGCACACGCAGCACACAGTGATAAATGGAAATGTGACTGGGACAGGTTGAGAGAGTGGGCACACGGTGCACACTGTGATAAATGGAAGTGGATAAATGTCAGTGTGACTGGGACAGTTTGAGAGTGTGGGCACACGCAGCACTCAGTGATAAATGGAAATGTGACTGGGACAGGTTGAGAGAGTGGGCACGCGGTGCACACTGTGATAAATGGAAGTGGATAAATGTCAGTGTGACTGGGATAGTTTGAGAGAGTGGGCACACGCAGCACTCAGTGATAAATGGAAATGTGACTGGGACAGGTTGAGAGAGTGGGTACGCGGTGCACACTGTGATAAATGGAAGTGGATAAATGTCAGTGTGACTGGGACAGTTTGACAGAGTGGGCACATGCAGCACACAGTGATTAATGGAAATGTGACTGGGACAGGTTGAGAGAGTGTGCACGCGGAGCACACAGTGACAAATGGAAATGTGACTGGGACAAGTTGAGAGAGTGGGCACGCGGTGCACACTGTGGTAAATGGAAATGTAACTGGCACAAGCTGAGAGAGTGGGCGCACGCAGCACACTGATAAATGGAAATGTGACTGGGACAGGTTGAGAGAGTGGGCACGCGGTGCACACTGTGATAAATGGAAGTGGATAAATGGCAGCGTGACTGGGACAGGTTCAGAGTGTGGGCACACGCAGCACACAGTGATAAATGGAAATGTGACTGGGACAGGTTGGGAGAATGGGCATACGCAGCACACAGTGATAAATGGAAGTGTGATTGAGACAGGTTGAGACAATGGGCATGCGGAGCACACAGTGATAATTGGAAGTGTGACTGGTAGAGGTTGAGAGACTGGGCACACACAGCACACAGTGAGAAATGGAAATGTGACTGGGACAGGTTGGGAGACTGGGAACACGCAGCACACAGTGATAAATGGAAGTGTGATTGAGACAGGTTGAGACAGTGGGCATGCGGAGCACACAGTGATAAATGGAAGTGTGACTGGTAGAGGTTGAGAGACTGGGCACACGCAGCACACAGTGATGAACGGAAATGTGACTGGGACAGGTTGAGACAGTGTTATATCGAAATCTGACTGGGTCAGGTTGAGACAGTGGGCACACGGAGCACACAGTGATAAATGGTAGTGGATAAATGGAAGTGTGACTGATACAGGTTGAGAGAGTGGGCACACGCAGCACACAGTCATAAATGGAAATGTGACTGGGGCAGGTTGTGAGAGTGGGCACACAGAGCACACAGTGATGAATGGAAGTGTGACTGGGACAGGTTGAGAGAGTCGGCACACGCAGCATACAGTGATAAATGGAAATGTGACTGGGACAGCTTGAGACAGTGGGCACACGCAGCACTCAGTGATAAATGGAAATGTGACTGGGTCAGGTTGAGAGAGTGGGCACATAGAGCACACCGTGATAAATGGAAATGTGACCGGGTCAGGTTAAGAAAGTGGGCACACGGAGCACACAGTGATAAATGGAAATGTGACTGAGACATGTTGAGCGAGTGGGCACACGCAGCACACAGTGATAAATGGAAATGTCACTGGGACAGGTTGGGAGACTGGGCGCACGCAGCACACATTGATAAATGGAACTGTGATAGAGACAGGTTGAGACAGTGGGCATGCGGAGCACACAGTGATAATTGGAAGTGTGACTGGTAGAGGTTGAGAGACTGGGCACACGCAGCACACAGTGATAAATGGAAATGTGACTGGGACAGGTTGAGAGAGTCGGAACATGGAGCACCCAGTGAGAAATGGAAATGTGACTGGGACAGGTTGAGATAGTGGGCACACTCAGCACACAGTGATAAATGGAAGTATGACTGGGACAGGTTGAGAGGGTGAGCACACGCAGCAGACAGTGATGAACGGAAATGTGACTGGGACAGGTTGAGACAGTGGGCACACACACAGCAGACAGTGATATATCGAAATGTGACTGGGTCAGGTTGAGAGAGTGGGCACACGCAGCACACAGTCATAAATGGATATGTGACTGGGACAGGTTGTGAGAGTGGGCACACGGAGCACACAGTGATGAATGGAAGTGTGACTGGGACAGGTTGAGAGAGTGGGCACACGCAGCACTCAGTGATAAATGAAAATGTGACTGGGTCAGATTGAGAGAGTGGGCACATGGAGCACACCGTGATAAATGGAAATGTGACTGGGTCAGGTTGAGAAAGTGTGCACACGGAGCACACAGTGATGAATGGAAATGTGACTGAGACATGTTGAGAGAGTGGGCACATGCAGCACACAGTGATTCGTGGAAATGTGACTGTGACAGGTTGAGGGAGTGGGCACATGCAGCACCCAGTAATACATGTAAATGTGACTGGGACAGGTTGAGAGAGTAGGCACATGGAGCATACAGTGATAAATGGAAATGTGACTGGGACAAGTTTCGAGAGTGGGCACACGCAGCGCACTGTGATAAATGGAAATATGACTGGGACAGGTTGAGAGAGTGGGCATACGCAGCACACATTGATACATGGAAATGTGACTGGGACAGGTTGAGAGAGTAGGTACATGGAACATAGAGTGATAAATGGAAATGTGACTGGGACAGGTTGAGAGAGTGGGCACACGCAGCACACAGTGATATATCGAAATGTAATTGGCTCAGGTTGAGAGAGTGGGCACACGGAGTACACAGTGAGAAATGGAAATGTGACTGGGACAGGTTGAAAGAGTGGGCACGTGGTGCACACTGTGATAAATGGAAATTTAACTGGGACAAGCTGAGAGAGTGGGCACCCAGAGCACGCAGTGATAAATGCAAATGTGACTGGGACAGGTTGAGAGAGTGGGCACGCGGTGCACACTGTGATAAATGGAAGTGGATAAATGGCAGTGTGACTGGGACAGGTTGAGAGTGTGGGCACACGCAGCACACAGTGATAAATGGAAATGCGACTGGGACAGGTTGGGAGACTGGGTAAACGCAGCACACAGTGATAAATGGAAGTGTGATTGAGACAGGTTGAGACAGTGGGCATGCGGGGCCCACAGTAATAATTGGAAGTGTGACTGGTAGAGGTTGAGAGACTGGGCACACGCAGCACACAGTGATAAGTGGAAATGTGACTGCTACAGGTTGAGAGAGTCGGCACATGGAGCACACAGTGATAAATGGAAATGTGACTGGGACAGGTTGAGAGAGTGGGCACACTCAGCACACAGTGATAAATGGAAGTATGACTGGGACAGGTTGAGAGGGTGGGCACACGCAGCGCACAGTGATGAACGGAAATGTGACTGGGACAGGTTGAGACAGTGGGGACACACAGCACACAGTGTTATATCGAAATGTGACTGGGTCAGGTGGAGACAGTGGGCACACGGAGCACACAGTGTTAAATGGAAGTGGATAAATGGAAGTGTGACTGATACAGGTTGAGAGAGTGGGCACACGCAGCACACAGTCATAAATGGAAATGTGACTGGGACAGGTTGTGAGAGTGGGCACACGGAGCACACAGTTATGATTGGAAGTGTGACTGGGACAGGTTGAGAGAGTGGGCACACGCAGCACACAGTGATGAATGGAAATGTGACTGGGACTGGTTGAGACAGTGGGCACACGCAGCACTCAGTGATAAACGGAAATGTGACTGCGTCAGGTTGAGAGAGTGGGCACATGGAGCACACCGTGATAAATGGAAATGTGACTGGGTCAGGTTAAGAAAGTGGGCACACGGAGCACACAGTGATGAATAGAAATGTGACTGAGACATGTTGAGCGAGTGGGCACACGCAGCCCACAGTGATTAGTGGAAATGTGACTGTGACACGTTGAGGGAGTGGGCACATGCAGCACACAGTGATAAATGGAAGTGTGAATGGGACAGGTTGAGAGAGTGGGCACACACAGCACCCAATGATAAATGGAAATGTGACTGGGACAGGTTGAGAGAGTGGGCAGATGCAGTACACAGTAATACATGTAAATGTGACTGGGACAGGTTGAGAGAGTAGGCACATGGAGCATACAGTGATAAATGGAAATGTGACTGGGACAAGTTTAGAGAGTGGGCACATGCAGCACACAGTGATAAATGGAAATGTGACTGAGACATGTTGAGCGAGTGGGCACACGCAGCACACAGTGATAAACTGAAATGTGACTGCGTCAGGTTGAGAGAGTGGGCACATGGAGCACACCGTGATAAATGGAAATGTGACTGGGTCAGGTTGAGACAGTGGGCACACGCAGCACTCAGTGATAAATGGAAATGTGACTGCGTCAGGTTGAGAGAGTGGGCACATGGAGCACACCGTGATAAATGGAAATGTGACTGGGTCAGGTTAAGAAAGTGGGCACACGGAGCACACAGTGATAAATGGTAGTGGATAAATGGAAGTGTGACTGATACAGGTTGAGAGAGTGGGCACACGCAGCACACAGTCATAAATGGAAATGTGACTGGGACTGGTTGTGAGAGTGGGCAGACGGAGCACACAGTGATGAATGGAAGTGTGACTGGGACAGGTTGAGAGAGTGGGCACACGCAGCACACAGTGATAAATGGAAATGTGACTGGGACTGGTTGAGACAGTGGGCACACGCAGCACTTAGTGATAAATGGAAATGTGACTGCGTCAGGTTGAGAGAGTGGGCACATGGAGCACACCGTGATAAATGGAAATGTGACTGGGTCAGGTTGAGACAGTGGGCACACGCAGCACTCAGTGATAAATGGAAATGTGACTGCGTCAGGTTGAGAGAGTGGGCACATGGAGCACACCGTGATAAATGGAAATGTGACTGGGTCAGGTTAAGAAAGTGGGCACACGGAGCACACAGTGATAAAAGGAAATGTGACTGGGTCAGGTTGAGAGAGTGGGCACACGGAGCACACAGTGATAAATGGAAATGTGACTGGGACAGGTTGAGCGAGTGGGCATACGCAGCACACAGTGATAAGTGGGCTTGTGACTGGGACAGGTTGAGAGAGTGGGCACACACAGCGAACAGTGATAAATGGAAATGTAACTGGGACAAGCCGAGAGAGTGGGCACACGCAGCACACAGTGATAAATGGAAATGTGACTGGGACAGGTTGAGAGAGTGGGCACGCGGTGCACACTGTGATAAATGGAAGTGGATAAATGGCAGTGTGACTGGGACAGGTTTAGAGTGTGGGCACACGCAGCACACAGTGATAAGTGGAAATGTGATTGAGACAGGTTGAGACAGTGGGCATGCGGAGCACACAGTGATAATTGGCGGTGTGACTGGTAGAAGTTGAGAGACTGGGCACACGCAGCACACTGTGATAAGTGGAAATGTGACTGGCACAGGTTGAGAGAGTGGGCACACTCAGCACACAGTGATAAATGGAAGTATGACTGGGTCAGGTTGAGAGGGTGAGCACACGCAGCACACAGTGATATATCGAAATGCGACTGGGACAGGTTAAGACAGTGGGCACACACAGCAGATAGTGATGTATCGAAATGTGACTGGGTCAGGTTGAGAGAGTGGGCACACGCAGCACACAGTGATATATCGAAATGTAATTGGCTCAGGTTGATAGAGTGGGCACACGGAGTACACAGTGATAAATGGAACTGTGACTGGGACAGGTTGAACGAGTGGGCACGCGGTGCACACTGTGATAAATGGAAGTATGACTGGGACAGGTTGAGAGGGTGGGCACACGCAGCACACAGTGATAAATGAAAGTATGACTGGGACAGGTTGAGAGGGTGTGCACACGCAGCGCACAGTGATGAACGGAAATGTGACTGGGACAGGTTGAGACAGTGGGCACACACAGCACACAGTGATAAATGGAAATGTGACTGGGACAGGTTGAGAGAGTGGGCACGCGGTGCACACTGTGATAAATGGAAGTGGATAAATGGCAGTGTGACTGGGATATGTAGAGAGAGTGGGCACACGCAGCACACAGTGATAAATGGAAATGCGACTGGGACAGGTTGAGAGGGTCGGCACATGGAGCACACAGTGATAAATGGAAATGTGACTGGGACAGGTTGAGAGAGTGGGCACACTCAGCACACAGTGATAAATGGAAGTATGACTGGGACAGGTTGAGAGGGTGGGCACACGCAGCGCACAGTGATGAACGGAATTGTGACTGGGACAGGTTGAGACAGTGGGCACACACAGCACACAGTGTTATATCGAAATGTGACTGGGTCAGTTTGAGAGAGTGGACACACGGAGCACACAGTGATAAATGGTAGTGGATAAATGGAAGTGTGACTGATACAGGTTGAGAAAGTGGGCACACGCAGCACACAGTGATAAATGGAAATGTGACTGGGACAGGTTGAGAGAGTGGGCACATGCAGTAGACAGTAATACATGTAAATGTGACTGGGACAGGTTGAGAGAGTAGGCACATGGAGCATACAGTGATAAATGGAAATGTGACTGGGACAAGTTTAGAGAGTGGGCACACGCGGCGCACAGTGATAAATGGAAATGTGACTGGGACAGGTTGAGAGAGTGGGCACTTGGAGCACTTAGTGATAAATGGAAATGTGACTGGCTCAGGTTGAGAGAGTGGGCACACGGAGCACACAGTGATAATTCGAAATGTGATTGGGTTAGGTTGAGAAAGTGAGCATACGGAGCACACAGTGATAAATGGAAATGCATAAATGGAAGTGTAACTGGGACAGGTTGATAGAGTGGGCACACGCAGCACACAGTGCTAAATGGAAATCTGACTGGGGCAGGGTGAGAGAGTGGGCAGATGGAGCACACAGTGATAAATGGAAATGTGACTGGGGCAGGTTTAGAGAGCGGGCACACGGAGCACACAGTGATAAATGGAAATGTGACTGGGACAGGTTGAGAGAGTGGGCACACTCAGCACACAGTGATAAATGAAAGTATGACTTGGACAGGTTGAGAGGGTGAGCACACGCAGCACACAGTGATATATCGAAATGTGACTGGGACAAGTTAAGACAGTGGGCACTCAGAGCAGACAGTGATATATCGAAATGTGACTGGGTCAGGTTGAGAGAGTGGGCGCACGGAGCACACAGTGATAAATGGTAGTGGATAAATGGAAGTGTGACTGATACAGGTTGAGAGAGTGGGCACATGGAGCACCTAGTGATGAATGGAAATGTGGCTGGCTCAGGTTGAGAGAGTGGGCACACGGAGCACACAGTGATAAATGGAAATGCATAAATGGAAGTGTAACTGGGACAGGGTGAGAGAGTGGGCACACGCAGCACACAGTGATAAATGGAAATGTGACTGGGGCAGGTTTAGAGAGCGGGCACACGGAGCACACAGTGATAAATGGAAGTGTGACTGGGACAGGTTGTGAGAGCGGGCACGCGGTGCACACTGTGATAAATGGAAGTGGATAAATGGCAGTGTGACTGGGACAGGTTTAGAGTGTGGGCACACGCAGCACACAGTGATAAATGGAAGTGTGATTGAGACAGGTTGAGACAGTGGGCATGCGGAGCACACAGTGATAATTGGAAGTGTGACTGGTAGAGGTTGAGAGACTGGGCACACGCAGCACAATGTGATAAATGGAAATGTGACTGGTACAGGTTGAGAGAGTCGGCACATGGAGCACCCAGTGAGAAATGGAAATGTGACTGGGACAGGTTGAGAGAGTGGGCACACTCAGCACACAGTGATAAATGAAAGTCTGACTGGGACAGGTTGAGAGGGTGAGCACACGCAGCACACAGTGATGAACGGAAATGTGACTGGGACAGGTTGAGACAGTGGGCACACGGACCACACAGTGATAAATGACAGTGGATAAATGGAAGTGTGACTGATACAGGTTGAGAGATTGGGCACACGCAGCACACAGTGATAAATGGAAATGTGACTGGGATAGGTTGTGAGAGTGAGCACACGGAGCACACAGTGATGAATGGAAGTGTGACTGGGACAGGTTGAGAGAGTGGGCACACGCAGCACACAGTGATAAATGGAAATGTGACTGGGACTGGTTGAGACAGTGGGCACACGCAGCACTTAGTGATAAATGGAAATGTGACTGCGTCAGGTTGAGAGAGTGGGCACATGGAGCACACCGTGATAAATGGAAATGTGACTGGGTCAGGTTGAGACAGTGGGCACACGCAGCACTCAGTGATAAATGGAAATGTGACTGCGTCAGGTTGAGAGAGTGGGCACATGGAGCACACTGTGATAAATGGAAATGTGACTGGGTCAGGTTAAGAAAGTGGGCACACGGAGCACACAGTGATAAAAGGAAATGTGACTGGGTCAGGTTAAGAAAGTGGGCACACGCAGCACACAGTGATAAATGGACGTGTGACTGGGACAGGTTGAGAGAGTGGGCACACGGAGCACACAGTGATAATTCGAAATGTGATTGGGTTAGGTTGAGAAAGTGAGCACACGGAGCACACACTGATAAATGGAAATGCATTAATGGAAGTCTAACTGGGACAGGTTGAGAGAGTGGGCACACGCAGCACACAGTGATAAATGGAAATCTAACTGGGGCAGGGTGAGAGAGTGGGCAGATGGAGCACACAGTGATAAATGGAAATGTAACTTGGGCAGGTTTAGAGAGCGGGCACACGGAGCACACAGTGATAAATGGAAGTGTGACTGGGACAGGTTGTGAGAGCGGGCATACGCAGCACACATTGATAAATGGAAGACGATAAATGGAAGTGACTGGGACAGGTTGAGCGAGTGGGCATACGCAGCACACAGTGATAAGTGGGCTTGTGACTGGGACAGGTTGAGAGAGTGGGCACACACAGCGAACAGTGATAAATGGAAATGTAACTGGGACAAGCCGAGAGAGTGGGCACACGCAGCACACAGTGATAAATGGAAATGTGACTGGGACAGGTTGAGAGAGTGGGCACGCGGTGCACACTGTGATAAATGGAAGTGGATAAATGGCAGTGTGACTGGGACAGGTTTAGAGTGTGGGCACACGCAGCACACAGTGATAAGTGGAAATGTGATTGAGACAGGTTGAGACAGTGGGCATGCGGAGCACACAGTGATAATTGGCGGTGTGACTGGTAGAAGTTGAGAGACTGGGCACACGCAGCACACTGTGATAAGTGGAAATGTGACTGGCACAGGTTGAGAGAGTCGGCACATGGAGGACCCAGTGAGAAATGGAAATGTGACTGGGACAGGTTGAGAGAGTGGGCACACTCAGCACACAGTGATAAATGGAAGTATGACTGGGTCAGGTTGAGAGGGTGAGCACACGCAGCACACAGTGATATATCGAAATGCGACTGGGACAGGTTAAGACAGTGGGCACACACAGCAGATAGTGATGTATCGAAATGTGACTGGGTCAGGTTGAGAGAGTGGGCACACGCAGCACACAGTGATATATCGAAATGTAATTGGCTCAGGTTGAGAGAGTGGGCACACGGAGTACACAGTGATAAATGGAACTGTGACTGGGACAGGTTGAACGAGTGGGCACGCGGTGCACACTGTGATAAATGGAAGTATGACTGGGACAGGTTGAGAGGGTGGGCACACGCAGCACACAGTGATAAATGAAAGTATGACTGGGACAGGTTGAGAGGGTGTGCACACGCAGCGCACAGTGATGAACGGAAATGTGACTGGGACAGGTTGAGACAGTGGGCACACACAGCACACAGTGATAAATGGAAATGTGACTGGGACAGGTTGAGAGAGTGGGCACGCGGTGCACACTGTGATAAATGGAAGTGGATAAATGGCAGTGTGACTGGGATATGTAGAGAGAGTGGGCACACGCAGCACACAGTGATAAATGGAAATGCGACTGGGACAGGTTGAGAGAGTCGGCACATGGAGCACACAGTGATAAATGGAAATGTGACTGGGACAGGTTGAGAGAGTGGGCACACTCAGCACACAGTGATAAATGAAAGTATGACTGGGTCAGGTTGAGAGGGTGAGCACACGCAGCACACAGTGATATATCGAAATGCGACTGGGACAGGTTGAGAGAGTAGGCACATGGAGCATACAGTGATAAATGGAAATGTGACTGGGACAAGTTTAGAGAGTGGGCACACGCGGCGCACAGTGATAAATGGAAATGTGACTGGGACAGGTTGAGAGAGTGGGCACTTGGAGCACTTAGTGATAAATGGAAATGTGACTGGCTCAGGTTGACAGAGTGGGCACACGGAGCACACAGTGATAATTCGAAATGTGATTGGGTTAGGTTGAGAAAGTGAGCATACGGAGCACACAGTGATAAATGGAAATGCATAAATGGAAGTGTAACTGGGACAGGTTGATAGAGTGGGCACACGCAGCACACAGTGCTAAATGGAAATCTGACTGGGGCAGGGTGAGAGAGTGGGCAGATGGAGCACACAGTGATAAATGGAAATGTGACTGGGGCAGGTTTAGAGAGCGGGCACACGGAGCACACAGTGATAAATGGAAATGTGACTGGGACAGGTTGAGAGAGTGGGCACACTCAGCACACAGTGATAAATGAAAGTATGACTTGGACAGGTTGAGAGGGTGAGCACACGCAGCACACAGTGATATATCGAAATGTGACTGGGACAAGTTAAGACAGTGGGCACTCAGAGCAGACAGTGATATATCGAAATGTGACTGGGTCAGGTTGAGAGAGTGGGCGCACGGAGCACACAGTGATAAATGGTAGTGGATAAATGGAAGTGTGACTGATACAGGTTGAGAGAGTGGGCACATGGAGCACCTAGTGATGAATGGAAATGTGGCTGGCTCAGGTTGAGAGAGTGGGCACACGGAGCACACAGTGATAAATGGAAATGCATAAATGGAAGTGTAACTGGGACAGGGTGAGAGAGTGGGCACACGCAGCACACAGTGATAAATGGAAATGTGACTGGGGCAGGTTTAGAGAGCGGGCACACGGAGCACACAGTGATAAATGGAAGTGTGACTGGGACAGGTTGTGAGAGCGGGCACGCGGTGCACACTGTGATAAATGGAAGTGGATAAATGGCAGTGTGACTGGGACAGGTTTAGAGTGTGGGCACACGCAGCACACAGTGATAAATGGAAGTGTGATTGAGACAGGTTGAGACAGTGGGCATGCGGAGCACACAGTGATAATTGGAAGTGTGACTGGTAGAGGTTGAGAGACTGGGCACACGCAGCACAATGTGATAAATGGAAATGTGACTGAGACATGTTGAGCGAGTGGGCACACGCAGCACACAGTGATTAGTGGAAATGTGACTGTGACAGGTTGAGGGAGTGGGCACATGCAGCACACAATGATAAATGGAAGTGTGACTGGGACAGGTTGAGAGAGTGGGCACACACAGCACACAGTGATAAATGGAAATGTGACTGGGACAGGTTGAGAGAGTTGGCACATGCAGTACACAGTGATAAATGGAAATGTGGCTGGCTCAGGGTGAGAGAGTGGGCACATGGAGCACACAGTGATAAATGGAAATGTGACTGGGAAAGGTTCAGACAGTGGGCAGACGCAGCACTCAGTGATAAATGGAAATGTGACTGAGTCATGTTGAGAGAGTGGGCACATGAAGTACACAGTGATAAATGGAAGTGTGACTGGGACAGGTTGAGAGAGTGGGCACACACAGCCCCCAGTGATAAATGGAAATGTGACTGGGACAGGTTGAGAGAGTGGGCACATGCAGTACACAGTAATACATGTAAATGTGACTGGGACAGGTTGAGATAGTAGGCACATGGAGCATACAGTGATCAATGGAAATGTGACTGGGACAAGTTTCGAGAGTGGGCACACGCAGCGCACAGTGATAAATGGAAATGTGACTGGGACAGGTTGAGAGAGTGGGCATACGCAGCACACATTGATGCATGGAAATGTGACTGGGACAGGTTGAGAGAGTAGGCACACACAGCACACAGTGATGAATGGAAATCTGACTGGGACAGTTTGAGACAGTGGGCACACGCAGCACTCAGTGATAAATGGAGATGTGACTGGGTCAGGTTGAGAGAGTGGGCACATGGAGCACACCGTCATAAATGGAAATGTGACTGGCTCAGGTTAAGAAAGTGGGCACACTGAGCAGACAGTGATATATCGAAATGTGACTGGGTCAGGTTGATAGAGTGGGCACACGCAGCACACAGTGATAAATGGAAATCTGACTGGGGCAGGGTGAGAGAGTGGGCAGATGGAGCACACAGTGATAAATGGAAATGTGACTGGGGCCGGTTTAGAAAGCGGGCACACGGAGCACACAGTGATAAATGGAAATGTGACTGGGACAGGTTGTGACAGTGGGCACACTCAGCACACAGTGATAAATGAAAGTATGACTAGGACAGGTTGAGAGGGTGAGCACACGCAGCACACAGTGATATATCGAAATGTGACTGGGACAAGTTAAGACAGTGGGCACACAGAGCAGACAGTGATATATCGAAATGTGACTGGGTCAGGTTGAGAGAGTGGGCACACGGAGCATACAGTGATAAGTGGTAGTGGACAAATGGAAGTGTGCTTAATACAGGTTGAGAGAGTGCGCACACGCAGCACACAGTGATAAATGGAAATGTGACTGGGATAGGTTGTGAGAGTGGGCACACGGAGCACACAGTGATGAATGGAAGTGTGACTGGGACAGGTTGAGGGAGTGGGCACACGCAGCACACAGTGATGAATGGAAATCTGACTGGGACAGGTTGAGACAGTGGGCACACGCAGCACTCAGTGATAAATGGAGATGTGACTGGGTCAGGTTGAGAGAGTGGGCACATGGAGCACACCGTGATAAATGGAAATGTGACTGGCTCAGGTTAAGAAAGTGGGCACACGGAGCACACAGTGATTAGTGGAAATGTGACTGTGACAGGTTGAGGGAGTGGGCACATGCAGCACACAATGATAAATGGAAGTGTGACTGGGACAGGTTGAGAGAGTGGGCACACGCAGCACACAGTGATAAATGGAAATGTGACTGGGACATGTTGAGAGAGTGGGCACATGCAGTACACAGTAATACGTGTAAATGTGACTGGGTCAGGTTGAGAGAGTGGGCACACGGAGCACACAGTAATAAATGGTAGTGGATAAATGGAAGTGTGACTGATACAGGTTGAGAGAGTGGGCACACAGAGCACACAGTGATGAATGGAAGTGTGACTGGGACAGGTTGAGAGAGTCGGCACACGCAGCATACAGTGATAAATGGAAATGTGACTGGGACAGCTTGAGACAGTGGGCACACGCAGCACTCAGTGATAAATGGAAATGTGACTGGGTCAGGTTGAGAGAGTGGGCACATAGAGCACACCGTGATAAATGGAAATGTGACCGGGTCAGGTTAAGAAAGTGGGCACACGGAGCACACAGTGATAAATGGAAATGTGACTGAGACATGTTGAGCGAGTGGGCACACGCAGCACACAGTGATAAATGGAAATGTCACTGGGACAGGTTGGGAGACTGGGCGCACGCAGCACACATTGATAAATGGAACTGTGATAGAGACAGGTTGAGACAGTGGGCATGCGGAGCACACAGTGATAATTGGAAGTGTGACTGGTAGAGGTTGAGAGACTGGGCACACGCAGCACACAGTGATAAATGGAAATGTGACTGGGACAGGTTGAGAGAGTCGGAACATGGAGCACCCAGTGAGAAATGGAAATGTGACTGGGACAGGTTGAGATAGTGGGCACACTCAGCACACAGTGATAAATGGAAGTATGACTGGGACAGGTTGAGAGGGTGAGCACACGCAGCAGACAGTGATGAACGGAAATGTGACTGGGACAGGTTGAGACAGTGGGCACACACACAGCAGACAGTGATATATCGAAATGTGACTGGGTCAGGTTGAGAGAGTGGGCACACAGAGCACACAGTAATAAATGGTAGTGGATAAATGGAAGTGTGACTGATACAGGTTGAGAGAGTGGGCACACGCAGCACACAGTCATAAATGGATATGTGACTGGGACAGGTTGTGAGAGTGGGCACACGGAGCACACAGTGATGAATGGAAGTGTGACTGGGACAGGTTGAGAGAGTGGGCACACGCAGCACTCAGTGATAAATGAAAATGTGACTGGGTCAGATTGAGAGAGTGGGCACATGGAGCACACCGTGATAAATGGAAATGTGACTGGGTCAGGTTGAGAAAGTGTGCACACGGAGCACACAGTGATGAATGGAAATGTGACTGAGACATGTTGAGAGAGTGGGCACATGCAGCACACAGTGATTCGTGGAAATGTGACTGTGACAGGTTGAGGGAGTGGGCACATGCAGCACCCAGTAATACATGTAAATGTGACTGGGACAGGTTGAGAGAGTAGGCACATGGAGCATACAGTGATAAATGGAAATGTGACTGGGACAAGTTTCGAGAGTGGGCACACGCAGCGCACTGTGATAAATGGAAATATGACTGGGACAGGTTGAGAGAGTGGGCATACGCAGCACACATTGATACATGGAAATGTGACTGGGACAGGTTGAGAGAGTAGGTACATGGAACATAGAGTGATAAATGGAAATGTGACTGGGACAGGTTGAGAGAGTGGGCACACGCAGCACACAGTGATATATCGAAATGTAATTGGCTCAGGTTGAGAGAGTGGGCACACGGAGTACACAGTGAGAAATGGAAATGTGACTGGGACAGGTTGAAAGAGTGGGCACGTGGTGCACACTGTGATAAATGGAAATTTAACTGGGACAAGCTGAGAGAGTGGGCACCCAGAGCACGCAGTGATAAATGCAAATGTGACTGGGACAGGTTGAGAGAGTGGGCACGCGGTGCACACTGTGATAAATGGAAGTGGATAAATGGCAGTGTGACTGGGACAGGTTGAGAGTGTGGGCACACGCAGCACACAGTGATAAATGGAAATGCGACTGGGACAGGTTGGGAGACTGGGTAAACGCAGCACACAGTGATAAATGGAAGTGTGATTGAGACAGGTTGAGACAGTGGGCATGCGGGGCCCACAGTAATAATTGGAAGTGTGACTGGTAGAGGTTGAGAGACTGGGCACACGCAGCACACAGTGATAAGTGGAAATGTGACTGCTACAGGTTGAGAGAGTCGGCACATGGAGCACACAGTGATAAATGGAAATGTGACTGGGACAGGTTGAGAGAGTGGGCACACTCAGCACACAGTGATAAATGGAAGTATGACTGGGACAGGTTGAGAGGGTGGGCACACGCAGCGCACAGTGATGAACGGAAATGTGACTGGGACAGGTTGAGACAGTGGGGACACACAGCACACAGTGTTATATCGAAATGTGACTGGGTCAGGTGGAGACAGTGGGCACACGGAGCACACAGTGTTAAATGGAAGTGGATAAATGGAAGTGTGACTGATACAGGTTGAGAGAGTGGGCACACGCAGCACACAGTCATAAATGGAAATGTGACTGGGACAGGTTGTGAGAGTGGGCACACGGAGCACACAGTTATGATTGGAAGTGTGACTGGGACAGGTTGAGAGAGTGGGCACACGCAGCACACAGTGATGAATGGAAATGTGACTGGGACTGGTTGAGACAGTGGGCACACGCAGCACTCAGTGATAAACGGAAATGTGACTGCGTCAGGTTGAGAGAGTGGGCACATGGAGCACACCGTGATAAATGGAAATGTGACTGGGTCAGGTTAAGAAAGTGGGCACACGGAGCACACAGTGATGAATAGAAATGTGACTGAGACATGTTGAGCGAGTGGGCACACGCAGCCCACAGTGATTAGTGGAAATGTGACTGTGACACGTTGAGGGAGTGGGCACATGCAGCACACAGTGATAAATGGAAGTGTGAATGGGACAGGTTGAGAGAGTGGGCACACACAGCACCCAATGATAAATGGAAATGTGACTGGGACAGGTTGAGAGAGTGGGCAGATGCAGTACACAGTAATACATGTAAATGTGACTGGGACAGGTTGAGAGAGTAGGCACATGGAGCATACAGTGATAAATGGAAATGTGACTGGGACAAGTTTAGAGAGTGGGCACATGCAGCACACAGTGATAAATGGCAATGTGACTGAGACATGTTGAGCGAGTGGGCACACGCAGCACACAGTGATAAACTGAAATGTGACTGCGTCAGGTTGAGAGAGTGGGCACATGGAGCACACCGTGATAAATGGAAATGTGACTGGGTCAGGTTGAGACAGTGGGCACACGCAGCACTCAGTGATAAATGGAAATGTGACTGCGTCAGGTTGAGAGAGTGGGCACATGGAGCACACCGTGATAAATGGAAATGTGACTGGGTCAGGTTAAGAAAGTGGGCACACGGAGCACACAGTGATAAATGGTAGTGGATAAATGGAAGTGTGACTGATACAGGTTGAGAGAGTGGGCACACGCAGCACACAGTCATAAATGGAAATGTGACTGGGACTGGTTGTGAGAGTGGGCAGACGGAGCACACAGTGATGAATGGAAGTGTGACTGGGACAGGTTGAGAGAGTGGGCACACGCAGCACACAGTGATAAATGGAAATGTGACTGGGACTGGTTGAGACAGTGGGCACACGCAGCACTTAGTGATAAATGGAAATGTGACTGCGTCAGGTTGAGAGAGTGGGCACATGGAGCACACCGTGATAAATGGAAATGTGACTGGGTCAGGTTGAGACAGTGGGCACACGCAGCACTCAGTGATAAATGGAAATGTGACTGCGTCAGGTTGAGAGAGTGGGCACATGGAGCACACCGTGATAAATGGAAATGTGACTGGGTCAGGTTAAGAAAGTGGGCACACGGAGCACACAGTGATAAAAGGAAATGTGACTGGGTCAGGTTGAGAGAGTGGGCACACGGAGCACACAGTGATAAATGGAAATGTGACTGGGACAGGTTGAGCGAGTGGGCATACGCAGCACACAGTGATAAGTGGGCTTGTGACTGGGACAGGTTGAGAGAGTGGGCACACACAGCGAACAGTGATAAATGGAAATGTAACTGGGACAAGCCGAGAGAGTGGGCACACGCAGCACACAGTGATAAATGGAAATGTGACTGGGACAGGTTGAGAGAGTGGGCACGCGGTGCACACTGTGATAAATGGAAGTGGATAAATGGCAGTGTGACTGGGACAGGTTTAGAGTGTGGGCACACGCAGCACACAGTGATAAGTGGAAATGTGATTGAGACAGGTTGAGACAGTGGGCATGCGGAGCACACAGTGATAATTGGCGGTGTGACTGGTAGAAGTTGAGAGACTGGGCACACGCAGCACACTGTGATAAGTGGAAATGTGACTGGCACAGGTTGAGAGAGTCGGCACATGGAGGACCCAGTGAGAAATGGAAATGTGACTGGGACAGGTTGAGAGAGTGGGCACACTCAGCACACAGTGATAAATGGAAGTATGACTGGGTCAGGTTGAGAGGGTGAGCACACGCAGCACACAGTGATATATCGAAATGCGACTGGGACAGGTTAAGACAGTGGGCACACACAGCAGATAGTGATGTATCGAAATGTGACTGGGTCAGGTTGAGAGAGTGGGCACACGCAGCACACAGTGATATATCGAAATGTAATTGGCTCAGGTTGATAGAGTGGGCACACGGAGTACACAGTGATAAATGGAACTGTGACTGGGACAGGTTGAACGAGTGGGCACGCGGTGCACACTGTGATAAATGGAAGTATGACTGGGACAGGTTGAGAGGGTGGGCACACGCAGCACACAGTGATAAATGAAAGTATGACTGGGACAGGTTGAGAGGGTGTGCACACGCAGCGCACAGTGATGAACGGAAATGTGACTGGGACAGGTTGAGACAGTGGGCACACACAGCACACAGTGATAAATGGAAATGTGACTGGGACAGGTTGAGAGAGTGGGCACGCGGTGCACACTGTGATAAATGGAAGTGGATAAATGGCAGTGTGACTGGGATATGTAGAGAGAGTGGGCACACGCAGCACACAGTGATAAATGGAAATGCGACTGGGACAGGTTGAGAGGGTCGGCACATGGAGCACACAGTGATAAATGGAAATGTGACTGGGACAGGTTGAGAGAGTGGGCACACTCAGCACACAGTGATAAATGGAAGTATGACTGGGACAGGTTGAGAGGGTGGGCACACGCAGCGCACAGTGATGAACGGAATTGTGACTGGGACAGGTTGAGACAGTGGGCACACACAGCACACAGTGTTATATCGAAATGTGACTGGGTCAGTTTGAGAGAGTGGACACACGGAGCACACAGTGATAAATGGTAGTGGATAAATGGAAGTGTGACTGATACAGGTTGAGAAAGTGGGCACACGCAGCACACAGTGATAAATGGAAATGTGACTGGGACAGGTTGAGAGAGTGGGCACATGCAGTAGACAGTAATACATGTAAATGTGACTGGGACAGGTTGAGAGAGTAGGCACATGGAGCATACAGTGATAAATGGAAATGTGACTGGGACAAGTTTAGAGAGTGGGCACATGCAGCACACAGTGATAAATGGCAATGTGACTGAGACATGTTGAGCGAGTGGGCACACGCAGCACACAGTGATAAACTGAAATGTGACTGCGTCAGGTTGAGAGAGTGGGCACATGGAGCACACCGTGATAAATGGAAATGTGACTGGGTCAGGTTGAGACAGTGGGCACACGCAGCACTCAGTGATAAATGGAAATGTGACTGCGTCAGGTTGAGAGAGTGGGCACATGGAGCACACCGTGATAAATGGAAATGTGACTGGGTCAGGTTAAGAAAGTGGGCACACGGAGCACACAGTGATAAATGGTAGTGGATAAATGGAAGTGTGACTGATACAGGTTGAGAGAGTGGGCACACGCAGCACACAGTCATAAATGGAAATGTGACTGGGACTGGTTGTGAGAGTGGGCAGACGGAGCACACAGTGATGAATGGAAGTGTGACTGGGACAGGTTGAGAGAGTGGGCACACGCAGCACACAGTGATAAATGGAAATGTGACTGGGACTGGTTGAGACAGTGGGCACACGCAGCACTTAGTGATAAATGGAAATGTGACTGCGTCAGGTTGAGAGAGTGGGCACATGGAGCACACCGTGATAAATGGAAATGTGACTGGGTCAGGTTGAGACAGTGGGCACACGCAGCACTCAGTGATAAATGGAAATGTGACTGCGTCAGGTTGAGAGAGTGGGCACATGGAGCACACCGTGATAAATGGAAATGTGACTGGGTCAGGTTAAGAAAGTGGGCACACGGAGCACACAGTGATAAAAGGAAATGTGACTGGGTCAGGTTGAGAGAGTGGGCACACGGAGCACACAGTGATAAATGGAAATGTGACTGGGACAGGTTGAGCGAGTGGGCATACGCAGCACACAGTGATAAGTGGGCTTGTGACTGGGACAGGTTGAGAGAGTGGGCACACACAGCGAACAGTGATAAATGGAAATGTAACTGGGACAAGCCGAGAGAGTGGGCACACGCAGCACACAGTGATAAATGGAAATGTGACTGGGACAGGTTGAGAGAGTGGGCACGCGGTGCACACTGTGATAAATGGAAGTGGATAAATGGCAGTGTGACTGGGACAGGTTTAGAGTGTGGGCACACGCAGCACACAGTGATAAGTGGAAATGTGATTGAGACAGGTTGAGACAGTGGGCATGCGGAGCACACAGTGATAATTGGCGGTGTGACTGGTAGAAGTTGAGAGACTGGGCACACGCAGCACACTGTGATAAGTGGAAATGTGACTGGCACAGGTTGAGAGAGTCGGCACATGGAGGACCCAGTGAGAAATGGAAATGTGACTGGGACAGGTTGAGAGAGTGGGCACACTCAGCACACAGTGATAAATGGAAGTATGACTGGGTCAGGTTGAGAGGGTGAGCACACGCAGCACACAGTGATATATCGAAATGCGACTGGGACAGGTTAAGACAGTGGGCACACACAGCAGATAGTGATGTATCGAAATGTGACTGGGTCAGGTTGAGAGAGTGGGCACACGCAGCACACAGTGATATATCGAAATGTAATTGGCTCAGGTTGATAGAGTGGGCACACGGAGTACACAGTGATAAATGGAACTGTGACTGGGACAGGTTGAACGAGTGGGCACGCGGTGCACACTGTGATAAATGGAAGTATGACTGGGACAGGTTGAGAGGGTGGGCACACGCAGCACACAGTGATAAATGAAAGTATGACTGGGACAGGTTGAGAGGGTGTGCACACGCAGCGCACAGTGATGAACGGAAATGTGACTGGGACAGGTTGAGACAGTGGGCACACACAGCACACAGTGATAAATGGAAATGTGACTGGGACAGGTTGAGAGAGTGGGCACGCGGTGCACACTGTGATAAATGGAAGTGGATAAATGGCAGTGTGACTGGGATATGTAGAGAGAGTGGGCACACGCAGCACACAGTGATAAATGGAAATGCGACTGGGACAGGTTGAGAGGGTCGGCACATGGAGCACACAGTGATAAATGGAAATGTGACTGGGACAGGTTGAGAGAGTGGGCACACTCAGCACACAGTGATAAATGGAAGTATGACTGGGACAGGTTGAGAGGGTGGGCACACGCAGCGCACAGTGATGAACGGAATTGTGACTGGGACAGGTTGAGACAGTGGGCACACACAGCACACAGTGTTATATCGAAATGTGACTGGGTCAGTTTGAGAGAGTGGACACACGGAGCACACAGTGATAAATGGTAGTGGATAAATGGAAGTGTGACTGATACAGGTTGAGAAAGTGGGCACACGCAGCACACAGTGATAAATGGAAATGTGACTGGGACAGGTTGAGAGAGTGGGCACATGCAGTAGACAGTAATACATGTAAATGTGACTGGGACAGGTTGAGAGAGTAGGCACATGGAGCATACAGTGATAAATGGAAATGTGACTGGGACAAGTTTAGAGAGTGGGCACACGCGGCGCACAGTGATAAATGGAAATGTGACTGGGACAGGTTGAGAGAGTGGGCACTTGGAGCACTTAGTGATAAATGGAAATGTGACTGGCTCAGGTTGAGAGAGTGGGCACACGGAGCACACAGTGATAATTCGAAATGTGATTGGGTTAGGTTGAGAAAGTGAGCATACGGAGCACACAGTGATAAATGGAAATGCATAAATGGAAGTGTAACTGGGACAGGTTGATAGAGTGGGCACACGCAGCACACAGTGCTAAATGGAAATCTGACTGGGGCAGGGTGAGAGAGTGGGCAGATGGAGCACACAGTGATAAATGGAAATGTGACTGGGGCAGGTTTAGAGAGCGGGCACACGGAGCACACAGTGATAAATGGAAATGTGACTGGGACAGGTTGAGAGAGTGGGCACACTCAGCACACAGTGATAAATGAAAGTATGACTTGGACAGGTTGAGAGGGTGAGCACACGCAGCACACAGTGATATATCGAAATGTGACTGGGACAAGTTAAGACAGTGGGCACTCAGAGCAGACAGTGATATATCGAAATGTGACTGGGTCAGGTTGAGAGAGTGGGCGCACGGAGCACACAGTGATAAATGGTAGTGGATAAATGGAAGTGTGACTGATACAGGTTGAGAGAGTGGGCACATGGAGCACCTAGTGATGAATGGAAATGTGGCTGGCTCAGGTTGAGAGAGTGGGCACACGGAGCACACAGTGATAAATGGAAATGCATAAATGGAAGTGTAACTGGGACAGGGTGAGAGAGTGGGCACACGCAGCACACAGTGATAAATGGAAATGTGACTGGGGCAGGTTTAGAGAGCGGGCACACGGAGCACACAGTGATAAATGGAAGTGTGACTGGGACAGGTTGTGAGAGCGGGCACGCGGTGCACACTGTGATAAATGGAAGTGGATAAATGGCAGTGTGACTGGGACAGGTTTAGAGTGTGGGCACACGCAGCACACAGTGATAAATGGAAGTGTGATTGAGACAGGTTGAGACAGTGGGCATGCGGAGCACACAGTGATAATTGGAAGTGTGACTGGTAGAGGTTGAGAGACTGGGCACACGCAGCACAATGTGATAAATGGAAATGTGACTGGTACAGGTTGAGAGAGTCGGCACATGGAGCACCCAGTGAGAAATGGAAATGTGACTGGGACAGGTTGAGAGAGTGGGCACACTCAGCACACAGTGATAAATGAAAGTCTGACTGGGACAGGTTGAGAGGGTGAGCACACGCAGCACACAGTGATGAACGGAAATGTGACTGGGACAGGTTGAGACAGTGGGCACACGGACCACACAGTGATAAATGACAGTGGATAAATGGAAGTGTGACTGATACAGGTTGAGAGATTGGGCACACGCAGCACACAGTGATAAATGGAAATGTGACTGGGATAGGTTGTGAGAGTGAGCACACGGAGCACACAGTGATGAATGGAAGTGTGACTGGGACAGGTTGAGAGAGTGGGCACACGCAGCACACAGTGATAAATGGAAATGTGACTGGGACTGGTTGAGACAGTGGGCACACGCAGCACTTAGTGATAAATGGAAATGTGACTGCGTCAGGTTGAGAGAGTGGGCACATGGAGCACACCGTGATAAATGGAAATGTGACTGGGTCAGGTTGAGACAGTGGGCACACGCAGCACTCAGTGATAAATGGAAATGTGACTGCGTCAGGTTGAGAGAGTGGGCACATGGAGCACACTGTGATAAATGGAAATGTGACTGGGTCAGGTTAAGAAAGTGGGCACACGGAGCACACAGTGATAAAAGGAAATGTGACTGGGTCAGGTTAAGAAAGTGGGCACACGCAGCACACAGTGATAAATGGACGTGTGACTGGGACAGGTTGAGAGAGTGGGCACACGGAGCACACAGTGATAATTCGAAATGTGATTGGGTTAGGTTGAGAAAGTGAGCACACGGAGCACACACTGATAAATGGAAATGCATTAATGGAAGTCTAACTGGGACAGGTTGAGAGAGTGGGCACACGCAGCACACAGTGATAAATGGAAATCTAACTGGGGCAGGGTGAGAGAGTGGGCAGATGGAGCACACAGTGATAAATGGAAATGTAACTTGGGCAGGTTTAGAGAGCGGGCACACGGAGCACACAGTGATAAATGGAAGTGTGACTGGGACAGGTTGTGAGAGCGGGCATACGCAGCACACATTGATAAATGGAAGACGATAAATGGAAGTGACTGGGACAGGTTGAGCGAGTGGGCATACGCAGCACACAGTGATAAGTGGGCTTGTGACTGGGACAGGTTGAGAGAGTGGGCACACACAGCGAACAGTGATAAATGGAAATGTAACTGGGACAAGCCGAGAGAGTGGGCACACGCAGCACACAGTGATAAATGGAAATGTGACTGGGACAGGTTGAGAGAGTGGGCACGCGGTGCACACTGTGATAAATGGAAGTGGATAAATGGCAGTGTGACTGGGACAGGTTTAGAGTGTGGGCACACGCAGCACACAGTGATAAGTGGAAATGTGATTGAGACAGGTTGAGACAGTGGGCATGCGGAGCACACAGTGATAATTGGCGGTGTGACTGGTAGAAGTTGAGAGACTGGGCACACGCAGCACACTGTGATAAGTGGAAATGTGACTGGCACAGGTTGAGAGAGTCGGCACATGGAGGACCCAGTGAGAAATGGAAATGTGACTGGGACAGGTTGAGAGAGTGGGCACACTCAGCACACAGTGATAAATGGAAGTATGACTGGGTCAGGTTGAGAGGGTGAGCACACGCAGCACACAGTGATATATCGAAATGCGACTGGGACAGGTTAAGACAGTGGGCACACACAGCAGATAGTGATGTATCGAAATGTGACTGGGTCAGGTTGAGAGAGTGGGCACACGCAGCACACAGTGATATATCGAAATGTAATTGGCTCAGGTTGAGAGAGTGGGCACACGGAGTACACAGTGATAAATGGAACTGTGACTGGGACAGGTTGAACGAGTGGGCACGCGGTGCACACTGTGATAAATGGAAGTATGACTGGGACAGGTTGAGAGGGTGGGCACACGCAGCACACAGTGATAAATGAAAGTATGACTGGGACAGGTTGAGAGGGTGTGCACACGCAGCGCACAGTGATGAACGGAAATGTGACTGGGACAGGTTGAGACAGTGGGCACACACAGCACACAGTGATAAATGGAAATGTGACTGGGACAGGTTGAGAGAGTGGGCACGCGGTGCACACTGTGATAAATGGAAGTGGATAAATGGCAGTGTGACTGGGATATGTAGAGAGAGTGGGCACACGCAGCACACAGTGATAAATGGAAATGCGACTGGGACAGGTTGAGAGAGTCGGCACATGGAGCACACAGTGATAAATGGAAATGTGACTGGGACAGGTTGAGAGAGTGGGCACACTCAGCACACAGTGATAAATGAAAGTATGACTGGGTCAGGTTGAGAGGGTGAGCACACGCAGCACACAGTGATATATCGAAATGCGACTGGGACAGGTTGAGAGAGTAGGCACATGGAGCATACAGTGATAAATGGAAATGTGACTGGGACAAGTTTAGAGAGTGGGCACACGCGGCGCACAGTGATAAATGGAAATGTGACTGGGACAGGTTGAGAGAGTGGGCACTTGGAGCACTTAGTGATAAATGGAAATGTGACTGGCTCAGGTTGAGAGAGTGGGCACACGGAGCACACAGTGATAATTCGAAATGTGATTGGGTTAGGTTGAGAAAGTGAGCATACGGAGCACACAGTGATAAATGGAAATGCATAAATGGAAGTGTAACTGGGACAGGTTGATAGAGTGGGCACACGCAGCACACAGTGCTAAATGGAAATCTGACTGGGGCAGGGTGAGAGAGTGGGCAGATGGAGCACACAGTGATAAATGGAAATGTGACTGGGGCAGGTTTAGAGAGCGGGCACACGGAGCACACAGTGATAAATGGAAATGTGACTGGGACAGGTTGAGAGAGTGGGCACACTCAGCACACAGTGATAAATGAAAGTATGACTTGGACAGGTTGAGAGGGTGAGCACACGCAGCACACAGTGATATATCGAAATGTGACTGGACAAGTTAAGACAGTGGGCACTCAGAGCAGACAGTGATATATCGAAATGTGACTGGGTCAGGTTGAGAGAGTGGGCGCACGGAGCACACAGTGATAAATGGTAGTGGATAAATGGAAGTGTGACTGATACAGGTTGAGAGAGTGGGCACATGGAGCACCTAGTGATGAATGGAAATGTGGCTGGCTCAGGTTGAGAGAGTGGGCACACGGAGCACACAGTGATAAATGGAAATGCATAAATGGAAGTGTAACTGGGACAGGGTGAGAGAGTGGGCACACGCAGCACACAGTGATAAATGGAAATGTGACTGGGGCAGGTTTAGAGAGCGGGCACACGGAGCACACAGTGATAAATGGAAGTGTGACTGGGACAGGTTGTGAGAGCGGGCACGCGGTGCACACTGTGATAAATGGAAGTGGATAAATGGCAGTGTGACTGGGACAGGTTTAGAGTGTGGGCACACGCAGCACACAGTGATAAATGGAAGTGTGATTGAGACAGGTTGAGACAGTGGGCATGCGGAGCACACAGTGATAATTGGAAGTGTGACTGGTAGAGGTTGAGAGACTGGGCACACGCAGCACATGTGATAAATGGAAATGTGACTGAGACATGTTGAGCGAGTGGGCACACGCAGCACACAGTGATTAGTGGAAATGTGACTGTGACAGGTTGAGGGAGTGGGCACATGCAGCACACAATGATAAATGGAAGTGTGACTGGGACAGGTTGAGAGAGTGGGCACACACAGCACACAGTGATAAATGGAAATGTGACTGGACAGGTTGAGAGAGTTGGCACATGCAGTACACAGTGATAAATGGAAATGTGGCTGGCTCAGGGTGAGAGAGTGGGCACATGGAGCACACAGTGATAAATGGAAATGTGACTGGGAAAGGTTCAGACAGTGGGCAGACGCAGCACTCAGTGATAAATGGAAATGTGACTGAGTCATGTTGAGAGAGTGGGCACATGAAGTACACAGTGATAAATGGAAGTGTGACTGGGACAGGTTGAGAGAGTGGGCACACACAGCCCCCAGTGATAAATGGAAATGTGACTGGGACAGGTTGAGAGAGTGGGCACATGCAGTACACAGTAATACATGTAAATGTGACTGGGACAGGTTGAGATAGTAGGCACATGGAGCATACAGTGATCAATGGAAATGTGACTGGGACAAGTTTCGAGAGTGGGCACACGCAGCGCACAGTGATAAATGGAAATGTGACTGGGACAGGTTGAGAGAGTGGGCATACGCAGCACACATTGATGCATGGAAATGTGACTGGGACAGGTTGAGAGAGTAGGCACACACAGCACACAGTGATGAATGGAAATCTGACTGGGACAGTTTGAGACAGTGGGCACACGCAGCACTCAGTGATAAATGGAGATGTGACTGGGTCAGGTTGAGAGAGTGGGCACATGGAGCACACCGTCATAAATGGAAATGTGACTGGCTCAGGTTAAGAAAGTGGGCACACTGAGCAGACAGTGATATATCGAAATGTGACTGGGTCAGGTTGATAGAGTGGGCACACGCAGCACACAGTGATAAATGGAAATCTGACTGGGGCAGGGTGAGAGAGTGGGCAGATGGAGCACACAGTGATAAATGGAAATGTGACTGGGGCCGGTTTAGAAAGCGGGCACACGGAGCACACAGTGATAAATGGAAATGTGACTGGGACAGGTTGTGACAGTGGGCACACTCAGCACACAGTGATAAATGAAAGTATGACTAGGACAGGTTGAGAGGGTGAGCACACGCAGCACACAGTGATATATCGAAATGTGACTGGGACAAGTTAAGACAGTGGGCACACAGAGCAGACAGTGATATATCGAAATGTGACTGGGTCAGGTTGAGAGAGTGGGCACACGGAGCATACAGTGATAAGTGGTAGTGGACAAATGGAAGTGTGCTTAATACAGGTTGAGAGAGTGCGCACACGCAGCACACAGTGATAAATGGAAATGTGACTGGGATAGGTTGTGAGAGTGGGCACACGGAGCACACAGTGATGAATGGAAGTGTGACTGGGACAGGTTGAGGGAGTGGGCACACGCAGCACACAGTGATGAATGGAAATCTGACTGGGACAGGTTGAGACAGTGGGCACACGCAGCACTCAGTGATAAATGGAGATGTGACTGGGTCAGGTTGAGAGAGTGGGCACATGGAGCACACCGTGATAAATGGAAATGTGACTGGCTCAGGTTAAGAAAGTGGGCACACGGAGCACACAGTGATTAGTGGAAATGTGACTGTGACAGGTTGAGGGAGTGGGCACATGCAGCACACAATGATAAATGGAAGTGTGACTGGGACAGGTTGAGAGAGTGGGCACACGCAGCACCCAGTGATAAATAGAAGTGGATAAATGGAAGTGTGACTGATACAGGTTGAGAGAGTGAGCACACGCAGCACACAGTGATAAATGGAAGTATGACTGCGACAGGTTGAGAGGGTGGGCACCCGCAGCGCACAGTGATGAACGGAAATGTGACTGGGACAGGTTGAGACAGTGGGCACACAGAGCACACAGTGTTATATCGAAATGTGACTGGGTCAGGTTGAGAGAGTGGGCACACGGAGCACACAGTGATAAATGGTAGTGGATAAATGGAAGTGTGACTGATACAGGTTGAGAGAGTGGGCACACGCAGCACACAGTGATAAATGGAAATGTGACTGGGACAGGTTGAGAGAGTGGGCACATGCAGTACACAGTAATACATGTAAATGTGACTGGGACAGGTTGAGAGAGTAGGCACATGGAGCATACAGTGATAAATGGAAATGTGACTGGGACAAGTTTAGAGAGTGGGCACACGCTGCGCACAGTGATAAATGGAAATGTGCCTGGGACAGGTTGAGAGAGTGGGCACACTCAGCACACAGTGATAAATGAAAGTATGACTGGGTCAGGTTGAGAGGGTGAGCACACGCAGCACACAGTGATATATCAAAATGTGACTGGGACAGGTTAAGACAGTGGGCACTCACAGCAGACAGTGATATATCGAAATGTGACTGGGTCAGGTTGAGAGAGTGGGCACACGCAGCACACAGTGATATATCGAAATATAATTGGCTCAAGTTGAGAGAGTGGGCACACGGAGTACAAAGTGATAAATGAAAATGTGACTGGGACAGGTTGGGAGAGTGGGCACGCGGTGCACACTGTGATAAATGGAAGTGGATAAATGGCAGTGTGACTGGGATATGTTGAGAGACTGGGCACACGCAGCACACAGTGATAAATGGAAATGCGACTGGGACAGGTTGAGAGAGTCGCCACATGGAGCACACAGTGATCAATGGAAATGTGACTGGGACAGGTTGAGAGAGTGGGCACACTCAGCACACAGTGATAAATGGAAGTATGACTGGGACAGGTTGAGAGGGTGGGCACCCGCAGCGCACAGTGATGAACGGAAATGTGACTGGGTCAGGTTGAGAGAGTGGGCACACGGAGCACACAGTGATAAATGGTAGTCGATAAATGGAAGTGTGACTCATACAGGTTGAGAGAGTGGGCACACGCAGCACACAGTGATAAATGGAAATGTGACTGGGATAGCTTGTGAGAGTGCGCACACGCAGCACACAGTGATAAATGGAAATCTGACTGGGACAGGTTGAGACAGTGGGCACACGCAGCACTCAGTGATAAATGGAAATGTGACTGGGTCAGGTTGAGAGAATGGGCACATGGAGCACACCGTGATAAATGGAAATGTGACTGGCTCAGGTTAAGAAAGTGGGCACACGGAGCACACAGTGATAAATGGAAATGTGACTGAGACAGTTGAGCGAGTGGGCACACGCAGCACACAGTGATTAGTGGAAATGTGACTGTGACAGGTTGAGGGAGTGGGCACATTCAGCACACAATGATAAATGGAAGTGTGACTGGGACAGGTTGAGAGAGTGGGCACACACAGCACCCAGTGATAAATAGAAGTGGATAAATGGAAGTGTGACTGATACAGGTTGAGAGAGTGAGCACACGCAGCACACAGTGATAAATGGAAATCTGACTGGGACAGGTTGAGAGAGTGGACACATGGAGCACCTAGTGATGAATGGAAATGTGGCTGGCTCAGGTTGAGAGAGTGGGCATACACAGCACACAGTGATAAATGGAAATGTGACTGGGACATGTTGAGAGAGTGGGCACATGCAGTACACAGTAATACATGTAAATGTGACTGGGTCAGGTTGAGAGAGTGGGCACACGGAGCACACAGTGATAAATGGAAATGTGACTGGGGCAGGTTGAGACATTGGGCACACGCAGCACACAGTGATATATCGAAATGTGACTGGGTCAGGTTGAGAGAGTGGGCACACGGAGCACACAGTGATAAATGGAAATGCATAAATGGAAGTGTAATGGGTCAGGTTGAGAGAGTGGGCACACGCAGCACACAGTGATAAATGGAAATCTGACTGGGACAGGGTGAGAGAGTGGGCACATGGAGCACACAGTGATAAATGGAAGTGTGACTGGGACAGGTTGTGAGAGCGGGCACGCAGTGCACACTTTGTAAATGGAAGTGGATCAATGGCAGTGTGACTGGGACAGGTTTAGAGTGTGGGCCCACGCAGCACACAGTGATAAATGGAAGTGTGATTGAGACAGGTTGAGACAGTGGGCATGCGGAGCACACAGTGATAATTGGAAGTGTGACTGGTAGAGGTTGAGAGACTGGGCAGACGCAGCACACTGTGATAAGTGGAAATGTGACTGGTACAGGTTGAGAGAGTCGGCACATGGAGCACCCAGTGAGAAATGGAAATGTGACTGGGACAGGTTGAGAGAGTGGGCACACTCAGCACACAGTGATAAATGAAAGTATAACTGGGACAGGTTGAGAGGGTGAGCACACGCAGCACACAGTGATGAACGGAAATGTGACTGGGACAGGTTGAGACAGTGGGCACACGGAGCACACAGTGGTAAATGGTAGTGGATAAATGGAAGTGTGACTGATGCAGGTTGAGAGAGGGGGCACACGCAGCACACAGTGATAAATGGAAATGTGACTGGGATAGGTCGTGAGAGTGAGCACACGGAGCACACATTGATGAATGGAAGTGTGACTGGGACAGGTTGAGGGAGTGGGTACACGCAGCACACAGTGATAAATGGAAATCTGACTGGGACAGGTTGAAAGAGTGGGCACGGGGTGAACACTGTGATAAATGGAAATTTAACTGGGACACGCTGAGAGAGTGGGCACCCAGAGCACACAGTGAGAAATGGAAATGTGACTGGGACAGGTTGAGAGAGTGGGCACGCGGTGCACACTGTGATAAATGGAAGTGGATAAATGGCAGTGTGACTGGGATATGTTGAGAGACTGGGCACACGCAGCACACAGTGATAAATGGAAATGCGACTGGGACAGGTTGAGAGAGTCGGCACATGGAGCACACAGTGATAAATGGAAATGTGACTGGGACAGGTTGAGAGTGTGGGCACACTCAGCACACAGTGATAAATGGAAGTATGACTGGGACAGGTTGAGAGGGTGGGCACCCGCAGCGCACAGTGATGAACGGAAATGTGACTGGGACAGGTTGAGACAGTGGGCACACAGAGCACACAGTGTTATATCGAAATGTGACTGGGTCAGGTTGAGAGAGTGGGCACACGGAGCACACAGTGATAAATGGTAGTGGATAAATGGAAGTGTGACTGATACAGGTTGAGAGAGTGGGCACACGCAGCACACAGTGATAAATGGAAATGTGACTGGGACAGGTTGAGAGAGTGGGCACATGCAGTACACAGTAATACATGTAAATGTGACTGGGACAGGTTGAGAGAGTAGGCACATGGAGCATACAGTGATAAATGGAAATGTGACTGGGACAAGTTTAGAGAGTGGGCACACGCAGCGCACAGTGATAAATGGAAATGTGCCTGGGACAGGTTGAGAGAGTGGGCACACTCAGCACACAGTGATAAATGAAAGTATGACTGGGTCAGGTTGAGAGGGTGAGCACACGCAGCACACAGTGATATATCAAAATGTGACTGGGACAGGTTAAGACAGTGGGCACTCACAGCAGACAGTGATATATCGAAATGTGACTGGGTCAGGTTGAGAGAGTGGGCACACGCAGCACACAGTGATATATCGAAATGTAATTGGCTCAAGTTGAGAGAGTGGGCACACGGAGTACAAAGTGATAAATGAAAATGTGACTGGGACAGGTTGAAAGAGCGGGCACGCAGTGCACATTGTGATAAATGGAAATTCAACTGGGACAAGCTGAGAGAGTGGGCACCCAGAGCACACAGTGACAAATGGAAGTGTGACTGGGACAGGTTGGGAGAGTGGGCACGCGGTGCACACTGTGATAAATGGAAGTGGATAAATGGCAGTGTGACTGGGATATGTTGAGAGACTGGGCACACGCAGCACACAGTGATAAATGGAAATGCGACTGGGACAGGTTGAGAGAGTCGGCACATGGAGCACACAGTGATAAATGGAAATGTGACTGGGACAGGTTGAGAGAGTGGGCACACTCAGCACACAGTGATAAATGGAAGTATGACTGGGACAGGTTGAGAGGGTGGGCACCCGCAGCGCACAGTGATGAACGGAAATGTAACTGGGTCAGGTTGAGAGAGTGGGCACACGGAGCACACAGTGATAAATGGTAGTCGATAAATGGAAGTGTGACTGATACAGGTTGAGAGAGTGGGCACACGCAGCACACAGTGATAAATGGAAATGTGACTGGGACAGGTTGAGAGAGTGGGCACATGCAGTACACAGTAATACATGTAAATGTCACTGGGACAGGTTGAGAGAGTAGGCACATGGAGCATACAGTGATAATTGGAAATGTGACTGGGACAAGTTTAGAGAGTGGGCACACGCAGCGCACAGTGAAAAATGGAAATGTGACTGGGACAGGTTGAGAGAGTGGGCACATGGAGCACTTAGTGATAAATGGAAATGTGACAGGCTCAGGTTGAGAGAGTGAGCACACGGAGCACACAGTGATAATTCGAAATGTGATTGGGTTAGGTTTAGAAACTGAGCACACGGAGCACACAGTGATAAATGGAAATGCATAAATGGAAGTGTAACTGGGACAGGTTGATAGAGTGGGCACACGCAGCACACAGTGATAAATGGAAATCTGACTGGGGCAGGGTGAGAGAGTGGGCACACACAGCAGACAGTGATATATCAAAATGTGACTGGGTCAGGTTGAGAGAGTGGGCACACGGAGCACACAGTGATAAATGGTAGTGGATGAATGAAAGTGTGACTGATACAGGTTGAGAGAGTGGGCACACGCAGCACACAGTGATAAATGGAAATGTGACTGGGATAGGTTGTGAGAGTGCGCACACGCAGCACACAGTGATAAATGGAAATCTGACTGGGACAGGTTGAGACAGTGGGCACACGCAGCACTCAGTGATAAATGGAAATGTGACTGGGTCAGGTTGAGAGAATGGGCACATGGAGCACACCGTGATAAATGGAAATGTGACTGGCTCAGGTTAAGAAAGTGGGCACACGGAGCACACAGTGATAAATGGAAATGTGACTGAGACAGTTGAGCGAGTGGGCACACGCAGCACACAGTGATTAGTGGAAATGTGACTGTGACAGGTTGAGGGAGTGGGCACATGCAGCACACAATAATAAATGGAAGTGTGACTGGGAGAGGTTGAGAGAGTGGGCACACACAGCACACAGTGATAAATGGAAATGTGACTGGGACAGGTTGAGAGAGTGGGCACATGCAGTACACAGTAATACATGTAAATGTGACTGGGTTAGGTTGAGAGAGTGGGCACACGGAGCACACAGTGATAAATGGAAATGTGACTGGTGCAGGTTGAGACAGTGGGCACACGCAGCACACAGTGATATATCGAAATGTGACTGGGTCAGGTTGAGAGAGTGGGCACACAGAGCACACAGTGATAAATAGAAGTGGATAAATGGAAGTGTAACTGGGACAGGTTGAGAGAGTGGGCACACGCAGCACACACTGATAAATGGAAATCTGACTGGGACAGGTTGAGAGAGTGGGCACATGGAGCACCTAGTGATGAATGGAAATATGGCTGGCTCAGGTTGAGAGAGTGGGCACACAGAGCACACAGTGATAAATGGAAAAGCATAAATGGAAGTGTAACTGGGATAGGTTGAGAGAGTGGGCACACGCAGCACACAGTGATAAATGCAAATCTGACTGGGACAGGGTGAGAGAGTTGGCACATGGAGCACACAGTGATAAATGGAAATGTGACTGGGGCAGGTTTAGAGAGCGGGCACACGGAGCACACAGTGATAAATGGAAGTGTGACTGGGACAGGTTGTGAGAGCGGGCACGCGGTGCACACTGTGATAAATGGAAGTGAATAAATGGCAGTGTGACTGGGACTGGTTTAGAGTGTGGGCACACGCAGCACACAGTGATAAATGGAAGTGTGATTGAGACAGGTTGAGACAGTGGGCATGCGGAGCACACAGTGATAAGTGGAAATGTGACTGGTACAGGTTGAGAGAGTCGGCACATGGAGCACCCAGTGAGAAATGCAAAAATGTGACTGGGAGAGGTTGAGATAGTGGGCCCACTCAGCACACAGTGATAAATGGAAGTATGACTGGGACAGGTTGAGAGGGTGAGCACACGCAGCACACAGTGATGAACGGAAATGTGACTGGGACAGGTTGAGACAGTGGGCACACACACAGCAGACAGTGATATATCGAAATGTGACTGGGTCAGGTTGAGAGAGTGGGCACACGGAGCACACAGTGATAAATGGTAGTGGATAAATGAAAGTGTGACTGATACAGGTGGAGAGAGTGGGCACACGCAGCACACTGTCATAAATGGAAATGTGACTGGGGACAGGTTGTGAGAGTGGGCACACGGAGCACACAGTGATGAACGGAAGTCTGACTGGGACAGGTTGAGAGAGTGGGCACACTCAGCACACAGTGATAAATGGATGTATGACTGGGACAGGTTTAGAGGGTGGGCACACGCAGCGCACAGTGATGAACGGAAATGTGACTGGGACAGGTTGAGACAGTGGGCACAGACAGCACACAGTGTTATATCGAAATGTGACTGGGTCAGGTTGAGAGAGTGGGCACGCACAGCACACAGTGATAAATGGAAATGTGACGGGGTCAGGTTAAGAAAGTGGGCACATGGAGCACACAGTGATAAATGGAAATGTGACTTAGACATGTTGAGCGAGTGGGCACACGCAGCACACAGTGATTAGTGGAAATGTGACTTTCGCAGGTTGAGGGAGTGGGCACATGCAGCACACAATGATAAATGGAAGTGTGATTGGGATAGGTTCAGAGAGTGGGCACACACAGCACCCAGTGATAAATGGAAATGTGACTGGGACAGGTTGAGAGAGTGGGCACATGCAGCACACAGTGATACATCGAAATTTGACTGGGTCAGGTTGAGAGAGTGGGTACACGGAGCACACAGTGATAAATAGAAGTGGATAAATGGAAATGTGACTGGGACAGGTTGAGAGAGTGGGCACATGGAGCACTTAGTGATAAATGGAAATATGGCTGGCTCAGGTTGAGCGAGTGGGCACACGCAGCACACAGTGATTAGTGGAAATGTGACTGTGACAGGTTGAGGGAGTGGGCACATGCAGCACACAATGATAAATGGAAGTGTGACTGGGACAGGTTGAGAGAGTGGGCACACGGAGCACACAGTGATAAATGGTAGTGGATAAATGAAAGTGTGCTTGATACAGGTTGAGAGAGTGCGCACACGCAGCACACAGTGATAAATGGAAATGTGACTGGGATAGGTTGTGAGAGTGGCACACGGAGCACACAGTGATGAATGGAAGTGTGACTGGGACAGGTTGAGAGAGTGGGCACATGCAGTACACAGTAATACATGTAAATGTGACTGGGTTAGGTTGAGAGAGTGGGCACACGGAGCACACAGTGATAAATGGAAATGTGACTAGTGCAGGTTGAGACAGTGGGCACACGCAGCACACAGTGATATATCGAAATGTGACTGGGTCAGGTTGAGAGAGTGGGCACACGGAGCACACAGTGATAAATGGTAGTGGATAAATGAAAGTGTGACTGATACAGGTGGAGAGAGTGGGCACACGCAGCACACTGTCATAAATGGAAATGTGACTGGGGACAGGTTGTGAGAGTGGGCACACGGAGCACACAGTGATGAACGGAAGTCTGACTGGGACAGGTTGAGAGAGTGGGCACACTCAGCACACAGTGATAAATGGATGTATGACTGGGACAGGTTTAGAGGGTGGGCACACGCAGCGCACAGTGATGAACGGAAATGTGACTGGGACAGGTTGAGACAGTGGGCACAGACAGCACACAGTGTTATATCGAAATGTGACTGGGTCAGGTTGAGAGAGTGGGCACGCACAGCACACAGTGATAAATGGAAATGTGACGGGGTCAGGTTAAGAAAGTGGGCACATGGAGCACACAGTGATAAATGGAAATGTGACTGAGACATGTTGAGCGAGTGGGCACACGCAGCACACAGTGATTAGTGGAAATGTGACTGTCGCAGGTTGAGGGAGTGGGCACATGCAGCACACAATGATAAATGGAAGTGTGATTGGGATAGGTTGAGAGAGTGGGCACACACAGCACCCAGTGATAAATGGAAATGTGACTGGGACAGGTTGAGAGAGTGGGCACATGCAGCACACAGTGATACATCGAAATTTGACTGGGTCAGGTTGAGAGAGTGGGTACACGGAGCACATAGTGATAAATAGAAGTGGATAAATGGAAATGTGACTGGGACAGGTTGAGAGAGTGGGCACATGGAGCACTTAGTGATAAATGGAAATATGGCTGGCTCAGGTTGAGCGAGTGGGCACACGCAGCACACAGTGATTAGTGGAAATGTGACTGTGACAGGTTGAGGGAGTGGGCACATGCAGCACACAATGATAAATGGAAGTGTGACTGGGACAGGTTGAGAGAGTGGGCACACGGAGCACACAGTGATAAATGGTAGTGGATAAATGAAAGTGTGCTTGATACAGGTTGAGAGAGTGCGCACACGCAGCACACAGTGATAAATGGAAATGTGACTGGGATAGGTTGTGAGAGTGGGCACACGGAGCACACAGTGATGAATGGAAGTGTGACTGGGACAGGTTGAGAGAGTGGGCACATGCAGTACACAGTAATACATGTAAATGTGACTGGGTTAGGTTGAGAGAGTGGGCACACGGAGCACACAGTGATAAATGGAAATGTGACTAGTGCAGGTTGAGACAGTGGGCACACGCAGCACACAGTGATATATCGAAATGTGACTGGGTCAGGTTGAGAGAGTGGGCACACAGAGCACACAGTGATAAATAGAAGTGGATAAATGGAAGTGTAACTGGGACAGGTTGAGAGAGTGGGCACGCGGTGCACACTGTGATAAATGGAAGTGGATAAATGGCAGTTTGACTGGGACAGGTTGAGAGTGTGGGCACACGCAGCACACAGTGATAAATGGAAATGCGACTGGGACAGGTTGGGAGACTGGGGAAAATCAGCACACAGTGATAAATGGAAGTGTGATTGAGACAGGTTGAGACAGTGGGCATGCGGAGCACACAGTGATAATTGGAAGTGTGACTGGTAGAGGTTGAGAGACTGGGCACACGCAGCACACGGTGATAAGTGGAAATGTGACTGGTACAGGTTGAGAGAGTCGGCACATCGAGCACACAGTGATAAATGGAAATGTGACTGGGACAGGTTGAGAGAGTGGGCATACAGCACACAGTGATAAATGGAAGTATGACTGGGACAGGTTCAGAGGGTGGGCACACACAGCGCACAGTGATGAACGGAAATGTGACTGGGACAGGTTGAGACAGTGGGCACACACAGCACACAGTGTTATATCGAAATGTGACTGGGTCAGGTTGAGAGAGTGGGCACACGGAGCACACAGTGATAAATGGTTTTGGTTAAATGGAAGTGTGACTGATACAGATTGAGAGCGTGGGCACACACAGCACACAGTCATAAATGGAAATGTGACTGGGACAGGTTGTGAGAGTGGGCACACGGACCACACAGTGATAAATGGAAATGTGACTGAGACATGTTGAGCGAGTGGGCACACGCAGCACACAGTGATTAGTGGAAATGTGACTGTGACAGGTTGAGAGAGTAGGCACATGGAGCATACAGTGATAAACGGAAATGTGACTGGAACAAGTTTAGAGAGTGGGCACACGCAGCGCACAGTGATAAATGGAAATGTGACTGGGACAGGTTGAGAGAGTGGGCACATGGAGCACTTAGTGATAAATGGAAATGTGACTGGCTCAGGTTGAGAGAGTGGGCACACGGAGCACACAGTGATAATTCGAAATGTGATTGGGTTAGGTTGAGAAAGTGAGCACACGGAGCAGACAGTGATAAATGGAAATGCAGAAATGGAAGTGTAACTGGGACAGGTTGAGAGAGTGGGCACACGCAGCACACAGTGATAAATGGAAATCTGACTGGGGCAGGGTGAGAGAGTGGGCAGATGGAGCACACAGTGATAAATGGAAATGTGACTGGGGCAGGTTTAGAGAGCGGGAAGACGGAGCACACAGTGATAAATGGAAGTGTGACTGGGACAGGTTGTGAGAGCGGGCATACGCAGCACACATTGATAAATGGAAGACGATAAATGGAAGTGACTGGGACAGGTTGAGCGAGTGGGCACACGCAGCACACACTGATAAGTGGGCTTGTGACTGGGACATGTTGAGAGAGTGGGCACACGCAGCACACAGTGATAAATGGAAATGTGACTGGGACCGTTTTAGAAAGTGGGCACACACAGCGAACAATGATAAATGGAAATGTAACTGGGACAAGCCGAGAGAGTGGGCACACGCAGCACACAGTGATATATGGAAATGTGACTGGGACAGGTTGAGAGAGTGGTCACGCGGTGCACACTGTGATAAATGGAAGTGGATAAATGGCAGTGTGACTGGGATAGGTTTAGAGTGTGGGCACACGCAGCACGTAGTGATAAATGGAAATGTGACTGGAACAGGTTGGGAGACTGGGCACACGCAGCACACAGTGATAAATGGAAGTGTGATTGAGACAGGTTGAGACAGTGGGCATGCGGAGCACACAGTGATAATTGGAAGTGGGACTGGTAGAGGTTGAGAGACTGGGCACACGCAGCACACTGTGATAAGTGGAAATGTGACTGGCACAGGTTGAGAGGGTCGGCACATGGAGCACCCAGTGAGAAATGGAAATGTGACTGGGACAGGTTGAGAGAGTGGGCACCCTCAGCACACAGTGATAAATGAATGTATGACTGGGTTAGGTTGAGAGGGTGAGCACACGCAGCACACAGTGATATATCGAAATGTGACTGGGACAGGTTAAGACAGTGGGCACACACAGCAGACAGTGATATATCGAAATCTGACTTGGTCAGGTTGAGAGAGTGGACACACGCAGCACACAGTGATATTTCGAAATGTAATTGTCTCAGGTTGAGAGAGTGGGCACAGAGAGTACACAGTGATAAATGGAAATGTGACTGGGACAGGTTGGAAGAGTGGGCACGCGGTGCACACTGTGATAAATGGAAATTTAACTGGGAGAAGCTGAGAGAGTGGGCACCCAGAGCACACAGTGATAAATGGAAATGTGACTGGGACAGGTTGAGAGAGTGGGCACGCGGTGCACACTGTGATAAATGGAAGTGGATAAATGGCAGTGTGACTGGGATATGTTGAGAGAGTGGGCACACGCAGCACACAGTGATAAGTGGAAATGCGACTGGGACAGGTTGGGAGACTGGGGAAACGCAGCACACAGTGATAAATGGAAGTGTGATTGAGACAGGTTGAGACAGTGGGCATGCGGAGCACACAGTCATAATTGGAAGTGTGACTGGTAGAGGTTGAGAGACTGGGCACTCGCAGCACACAGTGGTAAGTGGAAATGTGACTGGTACAGGTTGAGAGAGTCGGCACATGGAGCACACAGTGATAAATGGAAATGTGACTGGGACAGGTTGAGAGAGTGGGCACACTCAGCACACAGTGATAATTCGAAATGTGATTGGGTTAGGTTGAGAAAGTGAGCACACGGAGCACACAGTGATGAATGGAAATGCATAAATGGAAGTGTCACTGGGACAGATTGAGAGATTGTCACACGCAGCACACAGTGATAAATGGAAATCTGACTGGGACAGGGTGAGAGAGTGGGCACATGGAGCACACAGTGATAAATGGAAATGTGACTGGGGCAGGTTTAGAGAGCGGGCACACAGAGCACACAGTGATAAATGGAAGTGTGACTGGGACAGGTTGTGAGAGCGGGCATATGCAGCACACATTGATAAATGGAAGTCGATAAATGGAAGTGACTGGGACAGGTTGAGCGTGTGGGCACACGCAGCACTCAGTGATAAGTGGGCTTGTGACTGGGACGGTTTTAGAGAGTGGGCACACACAGCGAACAGTGATAAATGGAAATGTGACTGGGATAGGTTGAGAGAGTGGGCACGCTGTGCGCACAGTGATAAATGGAAATGTGCTTGGGACAGGTTGAGAGAGTGGGCACGCGATGCACACTGTGGTAAATGGAAATGTAACTGGGACAAGCTGAGAGAGTGGACAAACGCAGCACACAGTGATAAATGGAAATGTGAGTGGGACAGGTTGAGAGACTGGGCACACGCAGCACACACTGATAACTGGAACTGTGATTGAGACAGTTTGAGACAGTGGGCTTGCGGAGCACACAGTGATAATTGGAAGTGTGACTGGTGGAGGTTGAGAGACTGGGCACACGCAGCACACAGTGATAAATGGAAATGTGACTGGTACAGGTTGAGAGAGTCGGCACATGGAGCACCCAGTGAGAAATGCAAAAATGTGACTGGGAGAGGTTGAGAGGGTGAGCGCACGCAGCACACAGTGATGAACGGAAATGTGACTGGGACAGGTTGAGAGAGTGGGCACACTCAGCACACAGTGATAAATGGAAGTATGACTGGGACAGGTTTAGAGGGTGGGCACACGCAGCGTACAGTGATGAACGGAAATGGGACTGCGACAGGTTGAGACAGTGGGCACACACAGCACACAGTGTTATATCGAAATGTGACTGGGTCAGGTTGAGAGAGTGGGCACACGAAGCACACAGTGATAAATGGTAGTGGATAAATGGAAGTGTGACTGATACAGGTTGAGAGAGTGGGCACACGCAGCACAGAGTCATAAATGGAAATGTGACTGGGACAGGTTGTGAGAGTGGGCACACGCAGCACACAGTGATAAATGGAAATGTGACTGGGACTGGTTGAGACAGTGGGCACACGCAGCACTCAGTGATAAATGGAAATGTGACTGCGTCAGGTTGAGAGAGTGGGCACATGGAGCACACCGTGATAAATGGAAATGTGACTGGCTCAGGTTAAGAAAGTGGGCACACGGAGCACACAGTGGTAAGTGGAAATGTGACTGGGACAGGTTGAGAGAGTGGGCACATGCAGTACACAGTAATACATGTAAATGTGACTGGGACAGGTTGAGGGAGTAGGCACATGGAGCATACAGTGATAAATGGAAATGTGACTGGGACAAGTTTAGAGAGTGGGCACATGCAGCACACAGTGATAAATGGAAGTGTGACTGGGACAGGTTGAGAGAGTGGGCACACACAGCACCCAGTGATAAATGCAAATGTGACTGGGACAGGTTGAGAGAGTGGGCACATGCAGTACCCAGTAATACATGTAAATGTGACTGGGACAGGTTGAGAGAGTAGGCACATGGAGCATACAGTGATAAATGGAAATGTGACTGGGACAAGTTTAGAGAGTGGGCACACGCAGCGCACAGTGATGAACGGAAATGCGACTGGGACAGGTTGAGACAGTGGGCACACACAGCACACAGTGTTATATCGAAATGTGACTGGGTCAGGTTGAGAGAGTGGGCACACGGAGCACACAGTGATAAATGGTAGTGGATAAGTGGAAGTGTGACTGATACAGGTTGAGAGAGTGGGCACACGCAGCACACAGTGATAAATGGAAATGTGACTGGGACAGGTTGAGAGAGTGGGCACATGCAGTACACAGTAATACATGTAAATGTGACTGGGACAGGTTGAGAGAGTAGGCACATGGAGCACACAGTGATAAATGGAAATGTGACTGGGACAAGTTTAGAGAGTGGGCAGACGCAGCACACTGTGATAAGTGGAAATGTGACTGGTACAGGTTGAGAGAGTCGGCACATGGAGCACCCAGTGAGAAATGCAAAAATGTGACTGGGAGAGGTTGAGATAGTGGGCCCACTCAGCACACAGTGATAAATGGAAGTATGACTGGGACAGGTTGAGAGGGTGAGCACACGCAGCACACAGTGATGAACGGAAATGTGACTGGGACAGGTTGAGACAGTGGGCACACACACAGCAGACAGTGATATATCGAAATGTGACTGGGTCAGGTTGAGAGAGTGGGCACACGGAGCACACAGTGATAAATGGTAGTGGATAAATGAAAGTGTGACTGATACAGGTGGAGAGAGTGGGCACACGCAGCACACTGTCATAAATGGAAATGTGACTGGGGACAGGTTGTGAGAGTGGGCACACGGAGCACACAGTGATGAACGGAAGTCTGACTGGGACAGGTTGAGAGAGTGGGCACACTCAGCACACAGTGATAAATGGATGTATGACTGGGACAGGTTTAGAGGGTGGGCACACGCAGCGCACAGTGATGAACGGAAATGTGACTGGGACAGGTTGAGACAGTGGGCACAGACAGCACACAGTGTTATATCGAAATGTGACTGGGTCAGGTTGAGAGAGTGGGCACGCACAGCACACAGTGATAAATGGAAATGTGACGGGGTCAGGTTAAGAAAGTGGGCACATGGAGCACACAGTGATAAATGGAAATGTGACTGAGACATGTTGAGCGAGTGGGCACACGCAGCACACAGTGATTAGTGGAAATGTGACTTTCGCAGGTTGAGGGAGTGGGCACATGCAGCACACAATGATAAATGGAAGTGTGATTGGGATAGGTTGAGAGAGTGGGCACACACAGCACCCAGTGATAAATGGAAATGTGACTGGGACAGGTTGAGAGAGTGGGCACATGCAGCACACAGTGATACATCGAAATTTGACTGGGTCAGGTTGAGAGAGTGGGTACACGGAGCACACAGTGATAAATAGAAGTGGATAAATGGAAATGTGACTGGGACAGGTTGAGAGAGTGGGCACATGGAGCACTTAGTGATAAATGGAAATATGGCTGGCTCAGGTTGAGCGAGTGGGCACACGCAGCACACAGTGATTAGTGGAAATGTGACTGTGACAGGTTGAGGGAGTGGGCACATGCAGCACACAATGATAAATGGAAGTGTGACTGGGACAGGTTGAGAGAGTGGGCACACGGAGCACACAGTGATAAATGGTAGTGGATAAATGAAAGTGTGCTTGATACAGGTTGAGAGAGTGCGCACACGCAGCACACAGTGATAAATGGAAATGTGACTGGGATAGGTTGTGAGAGTGGCACACGGAGCACACAGTGATGAATGGAAGTGTGACTGGGACAGGTTGAGAGAGTGGGCACATGCAGTACACAGTAATACATGTAAATGTGACTGGGTTAGGTTGAGAGAGTGGGCACACGGAGCACACAGTGATAAATGGAAATGTGACTAGTGCAGGTTGAGACAGTGGGCACACGCAGCACACAGTGATATATCGAAATGTGACTGGGTCAGGTTGAGAGAGTGGGCACACGGAGCACACAGTGATAAATGGTAGTGGATAAATGAAAGTGTGACTGATACAGGTGGAGAGAGTGGGCACACGCAGCACACTGTCATAAATGGAAATGTGACTGGGGACAGGTTGTGAGAGTGGGCACACGGAGCACACAGTGATGAACGGAAGTCTGACTGGGACAGGTTGAGAGAGTGGGCACACTCAGCACACAGTGATAAATGGATGTATGACTGGGACAGGTTTAGAGGGTGGGCACACGCAGCGCACAGTGATGAACGGAAATGTGACTGGGACAGGTTGAGACAGTGGGCACAGACAGCACACAGTGTTATATCGAAATGTGACTGGGTCAGGTTGAGAGAGTGGGCACGCACAGCACACAGTGATAAATGGAAATGTGACGGGGTCAGGTTAAGAAAGTGGGCACATGGAGCACACAGTGATAAATGGAAATGTGACTGAGACATGTTGAGCGAGTGGGCACACGCAGCACACAGTGATTAGTGGAAATGTGACTGTCGCAGGTTGAGGGAGTGGGCACATGCAGCACACAATGATAAATGGAAGTGTGATTGGGATAGGTTGAGAGAGTGGGCACACACAGCACCCAGTGATAAATGGAAATGTGACTGGGACAGGTTGAGAGAGTGGGCACATGCAGCACACAGTGATACATCGAAATTTGACTGGGTCAGGTTGAGAGAGTGGGTACACGGAGCACACAGTGATAAATAGAAGTGGATAAATGGAAATGTGACTGGGACAGGTTGAGAGAGTGGGCACATGGAGCACTTAGTGATAAATGGAAATATGGCTGGCTCAGGTTGAGCGAGTGGGCACACGCAGCACACAGTGATTAGTGGAAATGTGACTGTGACAGGTTGAGGGAGTGGGCACATGCAGCACACAATGATAAATGGAAGTGTGATTGGGATAGGTTGAGAGAGTGGGCACACGGAGCACACAGTGATAAATGGTAGTGGATAAATGAAAGTGTGCTTGATACAGGTTGAGAGAGTGCGCACACGCAGCACACAGTGATAAATGGAAATGTGACTGGGATAGGTTGTGAGAGTGGGCACACGGAGCACACAGTGATGAATGGAAGTGTGACTGGGACAGGTTGAGAGAGTGGGCACATGCAGTACACAGTAATACATGTAAATGTGACTGGGTTAGGTTGAGAGAGTGGGCACACTCAGCACACAGTGATAAATGGATGTATGACTGGGACAGGTTTAGAGGGTGGGCACACGCAGCGCACAGTGATGAACGGAAATGTGACTGGGACAGGTTGAGACAGTGGGCACAGACAGCACACAGTGTTATATCGAAATGTGACTGGGTCAGGTTGAGAGAGTGGGCACGCACAGCACACAGTGATAAATGGAAATGTGACGGGGTCAGGTTAAGAAAGTGGGCACATGGAGCACACAGTGATAAATGGAAATGTGACTGAGACATGTTGAGCGAGTGGGCACACGCAGCACACAGTGATTAGTGGAAATGTGACTTTCGCAGGTTGAGGGAGTGGGCACATGCAGCACACAATGATAAATGGAAGTGTGATTGGGATAGGTTGAGAGAGTGGGCACACACAGCACCCAGTGATAAATGGAAATGTGACTGGGACAGGTTGAGAGAGTGGGCACATGCAGCACACAGTGATACATCGAAATTTGACTGGGTCAGGTTGAGAGAGTGGGTACACGGAGCACACAGTGATAAATAGAAGTGGATAAATGGAAATGTGACTGGGACAGGTTGAGAGAGTGGGCACATGGAGCACTTAGTGATAAATGGAAATATGGCTGGCTCAGGTTGAGCGAGTGGGCACACGCAGCACACAGTGATTAGTGGAAATGTGACTGTGACAGGTTGAGGGAGTGGGCACATGCAGCACACAATGATAAATGGAAGTGTGACTGGGACAGGTTGAGAGAGTGGGCACACGGAGCACACAGTGATAAATGGTAGTGGATAAATGAAAGTGTGCTTGATACAGGTTGAGAGAGTGCGCACACGCAGCACACAGTGATAAATGGAAATGTGACTGGGATAGGTTGTGAGAGTGGCACACGGAGCACACAGTGATGAATGGAAGTGTGACTGGGACAGGTTGAGAGAGTGGGCACATGCAGTACACAGTAATACATGTAAATGTGACTGGGTTAGGTTGAGAGAGTGGGCACACGGAGCACACAGTGATAAATGGAAATGTGACTAGTGCAGGTTGAGACAGTGGGCACACGCAGCACACAGTGATATATCGAAATGTGACTGGGTCAGGTTGAGAGAGTGGGCACACGGAGCACACAGTGATAAATGGTAGTGGATAAATGAAAGTGTGACTGATACAGGTGGAGAGAGTGGGCACACGCAGCACACTGTCATAAATGGAAATGTGACTGGGGACAGGTTGTGAGAGTGGGCACACGGAGCACACAGTGATGAACGGAAGTCTGACTGGGACAGGTTGAGAGAGTGGGCACACTCAGCACACAGTGATAAATGGATGTATGACTGGGACAGGTTTAGAGGGTGGGCACACGCAGCGCACAGTGATGAACGGAAATGTGACTGGGACAGGTTGAGACAGTGGGCACAGACAGCACACAGTGTTATATCGAAATGTGACTGGGTCAGGTTGAGAGAGTGGGCACGCACAGCACACAGTGATAAATGGAAATGTGACGGGGTCAGGTTAAGAAAGTGGGCACATGGAGCACACAGTGATAAATGGAAATGTGACTGAGACATGTTGAGCGAGTGGGCACACGCAGCACACAGTGATTAGTGGAAATGTGACTGTCGCAGGTTGAGGGAGTGGGCACATGCAGCACACAATGATAAATGGAAGTGTGATTGGGATAGGTTGAGAGAGTGGGCACACACAGCACCCAGTGATAAATGGAAATGTGACTGGGACAGGTTGAGAGAGTGGGCACATGCAGCACACAGTGATACATCGAAATTTGACTGGGTCAGGTTGAGAGAGTGGGTACACGGAGCACACAGTGATAAATAGAAGTGGATAAATGGAAATGTGACTGGGACAGGTTGAGAGAGTGGGCACATGGAGCACTTAGTGATAAATGGAAATATGGCTGGCTCAGGTTGAGCGAGTGGGCACACGCAGCACACAGTGATTAGTGGAAATGTGACTGTGACAGGTTGAGGGAGTGGGCACATGCAGCACACAATGATAAATGGAAGTGTGATTGGGATAGGTTGAGAGAGTGGGCACACGGAGCACACAGTGATAAATGGTAGTGGATAAATGAAAGTGTGCTTGATACAGGTTGAGAGAGTGCGCACACGCAGCACACAGTGATAAATGGAAATGTGACTGGGATAGGTTGTGAGAGTGGGCACACGGAGCACACAGTGATGAATGGAAGTGTGACTGGGACAGGTTGAGAGAGTGGGCACATGCAGTACACAGTAATACATGTAAATGTGACTGGGTTAGGTTGAGAGAGTGGGCACACGGAGCACACAGTGATAAATGGAAATGTGACTAGTGCAGGTTGAGACAGTGGGCACACGCAGCACACAGTGATATATCGAAATGTGACTGGGTCAGGTTGAGAGAGTGGGCACACAGAGCACACAGTGATAAATAGAAGTGGATAAATGGAAGTGTAACTGGGACAGGTTGAGAGAGTGGGCACGCGGTGCACACTGTGATAAATGGAAGTGGATAAATGGCAGTTTGACTGGGACAGGTTGAGAGTGTGGGCACACGCAGCACACAGTGATAAATGGAAATGCGACTGGGACAGGTTGGGAGACTGGGGAAAATCAGCACACAGTGATAAATGGAAGTGTGATTGAGACAGGTTGAGACAGTGGGCATGCGGAGCACACAGTGATAATTGGAAGTGTGACTGGTAGAGGTTGAGAGACTGGGCACACGCAGCACACGGTGATAAGTGGAAATGTGACTGGTACAGGTTGAGAGAGTCGGCACATCGAGCACACAGTGATAAATGGAAATGTGACTGGGACAGGTTGAGAGAGTGGGCATACAGCACACAGTGATAAATGGAAGTATGACTGGGACAGGTTCAGAGGGTGGGCACACACAGCGCACAGTGATGAACGGAAATGTGACTGGGACAGGTTGAGACAGTGGGCACACACAGCACACAGTGTTATATCGAAATGTGACTGGGTCAGGTTGAGAGAGTGGGCACACGGAGCACACAGTGATAAATGGTTTTGGTTAAATGGAAGTGTGACTGATACAGATTGAGAGCGTGGGCACACACAGCACACAGTCATAAATGGAAATGTGACTGGGACAGGTTGTGAGAGTGGGCACACGGACCACACAGTGATAAATGGAAATGTGACTGAGACATGTTGAGCGAGTGGGCACACGCAGCACACAGTGATTAGTGGAAATGTGACTGTGACAGGTTGAGAGAGTAGGCACATGGAGCATACAGTGATAAACGGAAATGTGACTGGAACAAGTTTAGAGAGTGGGCACACGCAGCGCACAGTGACAAATGGAAATGTGACTGGGACAGGTTGAGAGAGTGGGCACATGGAGCACTTAGTGATAAATGGAAATGTGACTGGCTCAGGTTGAGAGAGTGGGCACACGGAGCACACAGTGATAATTCGAAATGTGATTGGGTTAGGTTGAGAAAGTGAGCACACGGAGCAGACAGTGATAAATGGAAATGCAGAAATGGAAGTGTAACTGGGACAGGTTGAGAGAGTGGGCACACGCAGCACACAGTGATAAATGGAAATCTGACTGGGGCAGGGTGAGAGAGTGGGCAGATGGAGCACACAGTGATAAATGGAAATGTGACTGGGGCAGGTTTAGAGAGCGGGAAGACGGAGCACACAGTGATAAATGGAAGTGTGACTGGGACAGGTTGTGAGAGCGGGCATACGCAGCACACATTGATAAATGGAAGACGATAAATGGAAGTGACTGGGACAGGTTGAGCGAGTGGGCACACGCAGCACACACTGATAAGTGGGCTTGTGACTGGGACATGTTGAGAGAGTGGGCACACGCAGCACACAGTGATAAATGGAAATGTGACTGGGACCGTTTTAGAAAGTGGGCACACACAGCGAACAATGATAAATGGAAATGTAACTGGGACAAGCCGAGAGAGTGGGCACACGCAGCACACAGTGATATATGGAAATGTGACTGGGACAGGTTGAGAGAGTGGTCACGCGGTGCACACTGTGATAAATGGAAGTGGATAAATGGCAGTGTGACTGGGATAGGTTTAGAGTGTGGGCACACGCAGCACGTAGTGATAAATGGAAATGTGACTGGAACAGGTTGGGAGACTGGGCACACGCAGCACACAGTGATAAATGGAAGTGTGATTGAGACAGGTTGAGACAGTGGGCATGCGGAGCACACAGTGATAATTGGAAGTGGGACTGGTAGAGGTTGAGAGACTGGGCACACGCAGCACACTGTGATAAGTGGAAATGTGACTGGCACAGGTTGAGAGGGTCGGCACATGGAGCACCCAGTGAGAAATGGAAATGTGACTGGGACAGGTTGAGAGAGTGGGCACCCTCAGCACACAGTGATAAATGAATGTATGACTGGGTTAGGTTGAGAGGGTGAGCACACGCAGCACACAGTGATATATCGAAATGTGACTGGGACAGGTTAAGACAGTGGGCACACACAGCAGACAGTGATATATCGAAATCTGACTTGGTCAGGTTGAGAGAGTGGACACACGCAGCACACAGTGATATTTCGAAATGTAATTGTCTCAGGTTGAGAGAGTGGGCACAGAGAGTACACAGTGATAAATGGAAATGTGACTGGGACAGGTTGGAAGAGTGGGCACGCGGTGCACACTGTGATAAATGGAAATTTAACTGGGAGAAGCTGAGAGAGTGGGCACCCAGAGCACACAGTGATAAATGGAAATGTGACTGGGACAGGTTGAGAGAGTGGGCACGCGGTGCACACTGTGATAAATGGAAGTGGATAAATGGCAGTGTGACTGGGATATGTTGAGAGAGTGGGCACACGCAGCACACAGTGATAAGTGGAAATGCGACTGGGACAGGTTGGGAGACTGGGGAAACGCAGCACACAGTGATAAATGGAAGTGTGATTGAGACAGGTTGAGACAGTGGGCATGCGGAGCACACAGTCATAATTGGAAGTGTGACTGGTAGAGGTTGAGAGACTGGGCACTCGCAGCACACAGTGATAAGTGGAAATGTGACTGGTACAGGTTGAGAGAGTCGGCACATGGAGCACACAGTGATAAATGGAAATGTGACTGGGACAGGTTGAGAGAGTGGGCACACTCAGCACACAGTGATAATTCGAAATGTGATTGGGTTAGGTTGAGAAAGTGAGCACACGGAGCACACAGTGATGAATGGAAATGCATAAATGGAAGTGTCACTGGGACAGATTGAGAGATTGTCACACGCAGCACACAGTGATAAATGGAAATCTGACTGGGACAGGGTGAGAGAGTGGGCACATGGAGCACACAGTGATAAATGGAAATGTGACTGGGGCAGGTTTAGAGAGCGGGCACACAGAGCACACAGTGATAAATGGAAGTGTGACTGGGACAGGTTGTGAGAGCGGGCATATGCAGCACACATTGATAAATGGAAGTCGATAAATGGAAGTGACTGGGACAGGTTGAGCGTGTGGGCACACGCAGCACTCAGTGATAAGTGGGCTTGTGACTGGGACGGTTTTAGAGAGTGGGCACACACAGCGAACAGTGATAAATGGAAATGTGACTGGGATAGGTTGAGAGAGTGGGCACGCTGTGCGCACAGTGATAAATGGAAATGTGCTTGGGACAGGTTGAGAGAGTGGGCACGCGATGCACACTGTGGTAAATGGAAATGTAACTGGGACAAGCTGAGAGAGTGGACAAACGCAGCACACAGTGATAAATGGAAATGTGAGTGGGACAGGTTGAGAGACTGGGCACACGCAGCACACACTGATAACTGGAACTGTGATTGAGACAGTTTGAGACAGTGGGCTTGCGGAGCACACAGTGATAATTGGAAGTGTGACTGGTGGAGGTTGAGAGACTGGGCACACGCAGCACACAGTGATAAATGGAAATGTGACTGGTACAGGTTGAGAGGGTCGGCACATGGAGCACCCAGTGAGAAATGCAAAAATGTGACTGGGAGAGGTTGAGAGGGTGAGCACACGCAGCACACAGTGATGAACGGAAATGTGACTGGGACAGGTTGAGAGAGTGGGCACACTCAGCACACAGTGATAAATGGAAGTATGACTGGGACAGGTTTAGAGGGTGGGCACACGCAGCGTACAGTGATGAACGGAAATGGGACTGCGACAGGTTGAGACAGTGGGCACACACAGCACACAGTGTTATATCGAAATGTGACTGGGTCAGGTTGAGAGAGTGGGCACACGAAGCACACAGTGATAAATGGTAGTGGATAAATGGAAGTGTGACTGATACAGGTTGAGAGAGTGGGCACACGCAGCACAGAGTCATAAATGGAAATGTGACTGGGACAGGTTGTGAGAGTGGGCACACGCAGCACACAGTGATAAATGGAAATGTGACTGGGACTGGTTGAGACAGTGGGCACACGCAGCACTCAGTGATAAATGGAAATGTGACTGCGTCAGGTTGAGAGAGTGGGCACATGGAGCACACCGTGATAAATGGAAATGTGACTGGCTCAGGTTAAGAAAGTGGGCACACGGAGCACACAGTGGTAAGTGGAAATGTGACTGGGACAGGTTGAGAGAGTGGGCACATGCAGTACACAGTAATACATGTCAATGTGACTGGGACAGGTTGAGGGAGTAGGCACATGGAGCATACAGTGATAAATGGAAATGTGACTGGGACAAGTTTAGAGAGTGGGCACATGCAGCACACAGTGATAAATGGAAGTGTGACTGGGACAGGTTGAGAGAGTGGGCACACACAGCACCCAGTGATAAATGCAAATGTGACTGGGACAGGTTGAGAGAGTGGGCACATGCAGTACCCAGTAATACATGTAAATGTGACTGGGACAGGTTGAGAGAGTAGGCACATGGAGCATACAGTGATAAATGGAAATGTGACTGGGAGAAGTTTAGAGAGTGGGCACACGCAGCGCACAGTGATGAACGGAAATGCGACTGGGACAGGTTGAGACAGTGGGCACACACAGCACACAGTGTTATATCGAAATGTGACTGGGTCAGGTTGAGAGAGTGGGCACACGGAGCACACAGTGATAAATGGTAGTGGATAAGTGGAAGTGTGACTGATACAGGTTGAGAGAGTGGGCACACGCAGCACACAGTGATAAATGGAAATGTGACTGGGACAGGTTGAGAGAGTGGGCACATGCAGTACACAGTAATACATGTAAATGTGACTGGGACAGGTTGAGAGAGTAGGCACATGGAGCACACAGTGATAAATGGAAATGTGACTGGGACAAGTTTAGAGAGTGGGCACACGCAGCGCACAGTGATAAATGGAAATGTGACTGGGACAGGTTGAGAGAGTGGGCACATGGAGCACTTAGTGATAAATGGAAATGTGACTGGGTCAGGTTGAGAGAGTAGGCACACGGAGCACACAGTGATAATTCGAAATGTGATTGGGTTAGGTTGAGAAAGTGAGCACACGGAGCACACAGTGATAAATGGGAATGCATAAATGGAAGTGTAACTGGGACAGGTTGAGAGAGTGGGCACACGCAGCACACAATGATAAATGGAAATCTGACTGGGGCAGGGTGAGATAGTGGGCACATGGAGCACACAGTGATAAATGGAAATGTGACTAGGGCAGGTTTAGAGAGCGGGCACACGGAGCACACAGTGATAAATGGAAGTGTGACTGGTACAGGTTGTGAGAGCGGGCATACGCAGCACACATTGATAAATGGAAGACGAATAATGGAAGACGATAAATGGAAGTGAGTGGGACAGGTTTAGAGAGCGGGCACACGCAGCACACAGTGATAAGTGGGCTTGTGACTGGGACAGGTTGAGACAGTGGGCACATGCAGCGCACAGTGATAAATGGAAATGTGACTGGGACCGTTTTAGAAAGTGGGCACACACAGCAAACAGAGATAAATGGAAATGTGCCTGGGACAGGTTGAGAGAGTGGGCACGCGGTGCACACTGTGGTAAATGGAAATGTGACTGGGACTGGCTGAGAGAGTGGGCACACGCAGCACCCAGTGATAAATGGAAATGTGACTGCGACGGGTTGAGAGAGGCGGCACGCGGTGCACACTGTGATAAATGGAAGTGGATAAATGGCAGTGTGACTGGGACAGGTTTAGAGTGTGGGCACACGCAGCACACAGTGATAAATGGAAATGTGACTGGAACAGGTTGGGAGACTGGGCACACGCAGCACACAGTGATAAATGGAAGTGTGATTGAGACAGGTTGAGACAGTGGGCATGTGGAGCACACAGTGATAATTGGAAGTGTGACTGGTAGAGGTTGAGAGACTGGGCACACGCAGCACACTGTGATAAGTGGAAATGTGACTGGTACAGGTTGAGAGAGTCGGCACACTCAGCACACAGTAATAAATGAAAGTATGACTGGGAGAAGTTGAGAGGGTGAGCATACGCAGCACACAGTGATGAACGGAAATGTGACTGGGACAGGTTGAGCGAGTGGGCACACGCAGCACACAGTGATATATCGAAATGTAACCGGGTCAGGTTGAGAGAGTGGGCACACAGAGCACACAGTGATAAATAGAAGTGGATAAATGGAAGTGTGACTGATACAGGTTGAGAGAGTGGGCACACGCAGCACACAGTGATAAGTGGAAATGTGACTGGCACAGGTTGAGAGAGTGGGCACATGGATCACTTAGTGATAAATGGAAATGTGGCTGACTCAGGTTGAGAGAGTGGGCACACGGAGCACACAGTGATAAATGGAAATGTGACTGGGGCAGGTTGAGACAGTGGGCACACGCAGCACACAGTGATATATCGAAATGTGACTGGGTCAGGTTGAGAGAGTGGGCACACAGAGCTCACAGTGATAAATAGAAGTGGAGAAATGGAAGTGTGACTGATACAGGTTGAGAGAGTGGGCACACGCAGCACACAGTGATAAATGGAAATGTGACTGGGACAGGTTGAGAGAGTGGGCACATGGAGCACTTAGTGATAAATGGAAATGTGGCTGGCTCAGGGTGAGAGAGTGGGCACATGGAGCACACAGTGATAAATGGAAATGTGACTGGGACAGGTTGAGACAGTGGGCACACGCAGCACTCAGTGATAAATTGAAATGTGACTGGGTCAGATTGAGAGAGTGGGCACATGGAGCACACCGTGATAAATGGAAATGTGACTGGGTCAGGTTGAGAAAGTGGGCACACGGAGCACACAGTGATAAATGGAAATGTGACTGAGACATGTTGAGAGAGTGAGCACATGCAGCACACAGTGATAAATGGAAGTGTGACTGGGTACAGGTTGAGAGAGTGGGCACACACAGCCCCCAGTGATAAATGGAAATGTGACTGGGACATGTTGAGAGAGTGGGCACATGCAGTACACAGTAATACATGTAAATGTGACTGGGACAGGTTGAGACAGTGAGCACACGCAGCACACAGTGATATATCGAAATGTAACTGGCTCAGGTTGAGAGAGTGGGCACACGGAGTACACAGTGAGAAATGGAAATGTGACTGGGACAGGTTGAAAGATTGGTCACGCGGTGCACACTGTGATAAATGGAAATGTAACTGGGACAAGCTGAGAGAGTGGGCACCCAGAGCACACAGTGATAAATGGAAATGTGACTGGGACAGGTTGGGAGACTGGGCAAACGCAGCACATAGTGATAAATGGAAGTGTGATTGAGACAGGTTGAGACAGTGGGCATGTGGAGCAGACAGTGATAATTGGAAGTTTCACTGGGAGAGATTGAGAGATTGTCACACGCAGCACACAGTGATAAATGGAAATCTGACTGGGACAGGGTGAGAGAGTGGGCACATGGAGCACACAGTGATAAATGGAAATGTGACTGGGGCAGGTTTAGAGAGCGGGCACACGGAGCACACAGTGATAAATGGAAGTGTGACTGGGACAGGTTGTGAGAGCGGGCATATGCAGCACACATTGATAAATGGAAGTCGATAAATGGAAGTGACTGGGCAGCGCAGCACACAGTGATAAGTGGGCTTGTGACTGGGACGGTTTTGGAGAGTGGGCACACACAGCGAACAGTGATAAATGGAAATGTGACTGGGATAGGTTGAGAGAGTGGGCACGCGGAGCACACAATGATAAATGGAAATGTGCCTGGGACAGGTTGAGAGAGTGGGCACGCGGTGCACACTGTGGTAAATGCAAATGTAACTGGGACAAGCTGAGAGAGTGGACACACGCAGCACACAGTGATAAATGGAAATGTGACTGGGACAGGTTGAGAGAGTGGGCACGCGGTGCACACTGTGATAAATGGAAGTGGATAAATGGCAGTGTGACTGGGACAGGTTTAGAGTCTCGGCACACGCAGCACACAGTGATAAATGGAACTGTGATTGAGACAGGTTGAGACAGTGGGCTTGCGGAGCACACAGTGATAATTGGAAGTGTGACTGGTGGAGGTTGAGAGAGTCGGCACATGGAGCACCCAGTCAGAAATGCAAAAATGTGACTGGGAGAGGTTGAGATAGTGGGCACACTCAGCACACAGTGATAAATGGAAGTATGACAGGGACAGGTTGAGAGGGTGAGCACACGGAGCACACAGTGATAAATGGTAGTGGAGAAATGGAAGTGTGACTGATACAGGTTGAGAGAGTGGGCACATGGAGCACACAGTGATAAATGGAAATGTGACTGGGACAGTTTGAGAGAGTGGGCACACTCAGCACACAGTGATAAATGGAAGTATGACTGGGACAGGTTTAGAGGGTGGGCACACGCAGTGCACAGTGATGAACGGAAATGTGACTGGGACAGGTTGAGACAGTGGGCACACAGAGCACACAGTGTTATATTGAAATTTGACTGGGTCAGGTTGAGAGAGTGGGCACACGGAGCACACAGTGATAAATGGTAGTGGATAAATGGAAGTGTGACTGATACAGGTTGAGAGAGTGGCCACACGCAGCACAGAGTTATAAATGGAAATGTGACTGGGACAGGTTGTGAGAGTGGGCAGACGGAGGAGACAGTGATGAATGGAAGTGTGACAGGGACAGGTTGAGAGAGTGGGCACACGCAGCACACAGTGATAAATGGAAATGTGACTGGGACTGGTTGAGACAGTGGGCACACGCAGCACTCAGTGATAAATGGAAATGTGTCTGCGTCAGGTTGAGAGAGTGGGCACATGGAGCACACCGTGATAAATGGAAATGTGACTGGCTCAGGTTAAGAAAGTGGGCACACGGAGCACACAGTGATAAATGGAAATGTGACTGAGACATGTTGAGCGAGTGGACACACACAGCACACAGCGATTAGTGGAAATGTGACTGTGACAGGTTTAGGGAGTGGGCAGATGCAGCACACCGTGATAAATGGAAGTGTGACTGGGACAGGTTGAGAGAGTGGGCACATGCAGTACACAGTAATACATGTCAATGTGACTGCGACAGGTTGAGAGAGTAGGCACATGGAGCATACAGTGATAAATGCAAATGTGACTGGGAAAAGTTTAGAGAGTGGGCACATGCAGCACACAGTGATAAATGGAAGTGTGACTGGGACAGGTTGAGAGAGTGGACACACACAGCACCCAGTGATAAATGGAAATGTGTCTGGGACAGGTTGAGAGAGTGGGCACATGCGGTACACAGTAATACATGTAAATGTGACTGGGACAGGTTGAGAGAGTAGGCACATGGAGCATACAGTGATAAATGGAAATGTGACTGGGACAAGTTTAGAGAGTGGGCACACGCAGCGCACAGTGATAAATGAAAATGTGACTGGGACAGGTTGAGAGAGTGGGCACATGGAGCACTTAGTGATAAATAGAAATGTGACTGGCTCAGGTTGAGAGAGTGGGCAGACGGAGCACACAGTGATAATTCGAAATGTGATTGGGTTAGGTTGAGAAAGTGAGCACACGGAGCACACAGTGATAAATGGAAATGTGACTGGGGCAGGGTGAGATAGTGGGCACATGGAGCACACAGTGATAAATGGAAATCTGACTGGGGCAGGTTGAGGTAGTGGGCACATGGAGCACACAGTGATAAATGGAAATGTGACTGGGGCAGGTTTAGAGAGCGGGCACACGGAGCACCCAGTGATAAATGGAAGTGTGACTGGGACAGGTTGTGAGAGCGGGCATACGCAGCACACATTGATAAATGGAAGACGATAAATGGAAGTGACTGGGACAGGTTGAGCGAGTGGGCACACGCAGCACACAGTGATAAGTGGGCTTGTGACTGGGACAGGTTGAGAGAGTGGGCACATGCAGCGCACAGTGATGAATGGAAATGTGACTGGGACCGTTTTAGAAAGTGGGCACACACAGCGAACAGTGATAAATGGAAATGTGACTGGGATAGGTTGAGAGAGTGGGCATGCGGAGCACACAGTGATAAACGGAAATGTGCCTGGGACAGGTTGAGAGAGTGGGCACGCGGTGCACACTGTGGTAAATGGAAATGTAACTGGGACTGGCTGAGAGAGTGGGCACACGCAGCACCCAGTGATAAATGGAAATGTGACTGCGACGTGTTGAGAGAGGGGGCACGCGGTGCACACTGTGATAAATGGAAGTGGATAAATGGCAGTGTGACTGGGACAGGTTTCGAGTGTGGGCACACGCAGCACACAGTGATAAATGGAAATGTGACTGGAACAGGTTGGGAGACTGGGCACACGCAGCACACAGTGATAAATGGAAGTGTGATTGAGACAGGTTGAGACAGTGGGCATATCGAGCACACAGTGATAATTGGAAGTGTGACTGGTAGAGGTTGAGAGACTGGGCACACGCAGTACTCTGTGATAAGTGGAAATGTGACTGGTACAGGTTGAGAGGGTGAGCACACGCAGCACACAGTGATTAACGGAAATGTGACTGGGACAGGTTGAGACAGTGGGCACACACAGCAGACAGTGATATATCGAAATGTGACTGGGTCAGGTTGAGAGAGTGGGCACACGGAGCACACAGTGATAAATGGTAGTGGATAAATGGAAGTGTGACTGATACAGGTTGAGAGAGTGGGCACATGCAGCACACAGTGATAAATGGAAATGTGACTGGGATAGGTTGTGAGAGTGGGCACACGGAGCACACAGTGATGATTGGAAGTGTGACTGGGACAGGTTGAGGGAGTGGGCACACGCAGCACTCAGTGATAAATGGAAATCTGACTGGGACAGGTTGAGACAGTGGGCACACGCAGCACTCAGTGATAAATGGAGATGTGACTGGGTCAGGTTGAGAGAGTAGGCACATGGAGCACACACCGTGATAAATGGAAATGTGACTGTCTCAGGTAAAGAAAGTGGGCACACGGAGCACACAGTGATAAATGGAAATGTGACTGAGACATGTTGAGCGAGTGGGCACACGCAGCACACAGTGATTAGTGGAAATGTGACTGTGACAGGTTGAGGGAGTGGGCACATGCAGCACACAGTGATGAATGGAAATGTGACTGGGACAGGTTGAGAGAGGGCACACACAGCGCACAGTGATAAATGGAAATGTGACTGGGACAAGTTTAGAGAGTGTGCACACGCAGCGCACACTGATAAATGGAAATGTGACTGGCTCAGGTTGAGAGAGTGGGCACACGGAGCACACAGTGATAATTCGAAATGTGATTGGGTTAGGTTGAGAAAGTGAGCACACGGAGCACACAGTGATAAATGGAAATGCATAAATGGAAGTGTAACTGGGACAGGTTGAGAGAGTGGGCACACGCAGCACACAGTGATAAATGGAAATGTGCCTGGGACAGGTTGAGAGAGTGGGCACGCGGTGCACACTGTGTTAAATGGAAATGTAACTGGCACAAGCTGAGAGAGTGGGCACACGCAGCACACTGATTAATGGAAATGTGACTGGGACAGGTTGAGAGAGTGGGCACGCGGAGCACACAGTGATAAATGGAAGTGGATAAATGGCAGCGTGACTGGGACAGGTTAAAGTGTGGGCACACGCAGCACACCATGATAAATGGAAATGTGACTGGGACAGGTTCGGAGACTGGGCATACGCAGCACACGGTGATAAATGGAAGTGTGATTGAGACAGGTTGGGACAGTGGGTATGCGGAGCACACAGTGATAATTGAAAGTGTGACTGGTAGAGGTTGAGAGACTGGGCACACACAGCACACAGTGAGAAAATGAAATGTGACTGGGACAGGTTGGGAGACTGGGAACACGCAGCACACAGTGATAAATGTAATTGTGATTGAGACAGGTTGAGACAGTGGGCATGCGGAGCACACAGTAATAATTGGAAGTGTGACTGGTAGAGGTTGAGAGACTGGGCACACGCAGCACACAGTGATGAACGGAAATCCGACTGGGACAGGTTGAGACAGTGTTATATCGAAATGTGACTGGGTCAGGTTGAGACAGTGGGCACACGGAGCACACAGTGATAAATGGTTGTGGATAAATGGAAGTGTGACTGATACAGGTTGAGAGAGTGGGCACACGCAGCACACAGTGATAAATGGAAGTGTGACTGGGACATTTTTAGAGAGTGGGCACACACAGCGAACAGTGATAAATGGAAATCTGACTGGGATAGTTTGAGAGAGTGGGCACGCGGAGCACACAGTGATAAGCGGAAATGTGACTGGGACAGGTTGAGAGAGTGGGCACGCGGTGCACACTGTGATAAATGGAAGTGCATAAATGGCAGTGTGACTGGGACAGGTTTAGAGTCTGGGCACACGCAGCACACAGTGATAAATGGAAATGTGACTGGGACAGGTTGAGAGAGTGGGCACATGCAGCGCACAGTGATAAATGGAAATGTGACTGGGACCGTTTTAGAAAGTGGGCACACACAGCGAACAGAGATAAATGGAAATGTGACTGGGATAGGTTGAGAGAGTGGGCATGCGGAGCACACAGTGATAAACGGAAATGTGCCTGGGACAGGTTGAGAGAGTGGGCACGCGGTGCACACTGTGGTAAATGGAAATGTAACTGGGACTGGCTGAGAGAGTGGGCACACGCAGCACCCTGTGATAAATGGAAATGTGACTGCGACGGGTTGAGAGAGGGGGCACGCGGTGCACACTGTGATAAATGGAAGTGGATAAATGGCAGTGTGACTGGGACAGGTTTCGAGTGTGGGCACACGCAGCACACAGTGATAAATGGAAATGTGACTGGAACAGGTTGGGAGACTGGGCACACGCAGCACACAGTGATAAATGGAAGTGTGATTGAGACAGGTTGAGACAGTGGGCATGTGGAGCACACAGTGATAATTGGAAGTATGACTGGTAGAGGTTGAGAGACTGGGCACACGCAGCACAGTGTGATAAGTGGAAATGTGACTGGTACAGGTTGAGAGAGTCGGCACACTCAGCACACAGTAATAAATGAAAGTATTACTGGGACAGGTTGAGAGGGTGAGCACACGCAGCACACAGTGATGAACGGAAATGTGACTGGGACAGGTTGAGCGAGTGGGCACACGCAGCACACAGTGATATAATGAAATGTGACTGGGTCAGGTTGAGAGAGTGGGCACACAGAGCACGCAGTGATAAATAGAAGTGGATAAATGGAAGTGTGACTGATACAAGTTGAGAGAGTGGGCACACGCAGCACACAGTGATAAGTGGAAATGTGACTGGCACAGGTTGAGAGAGTGGGCACATGGAGCACTTAGTGATAAATGGAAATGTGGCTGGCTCAGGTTGAGAGAGTGGGCACACGGAGCACACAGTGATAAATGGAAATGTGACTGGGGCAGGTTGAGACAGTGGGCACACGCAGCACACAGTGATATATCGAAATGTGACTGGGTCAGGTTGAGAGAGTGGGCACACAGAGCTCTCTGTGATGAATAGAAGTGGAGAAATGGAAGTGTGACTGATACAGGTTGAGAGAGTGGGCACACGCAGCACACAGTGATAAATGGAAATGTGACTGGGACAGGTCGAGAGAGTGGCCACATGGAGCACTTAGTGATAAATGGAAATGTGACTGGGACAGGTTGAGACAGTGGGCACACGCAGCACTCAGTTATAAATTGAAATGTGACTGGGTCAGATTGAGAGAGTGGGCACACGGAGCACACAGTGATAAATGGAAATGTGACTGAGACATGTTGAGAGAGTGGGCACATGCAGCACACAGTGATAAATGGAAGTGTGACTGGGTATAGGTTGAGAGAGTGGGCACACACAGCCCCCAGTGATAAATGGAAATGTGACTGGGACATGTTGAGAGAGTGGGCACATGCAGTACACAGTAATACATGTAAATGTGACTGGGACAGGTTGAGAGAGTAGGCACATGGAGCATACAGTGATCAATGGAAATGTGACTGGGACAAGTTTCGAGAGTGGGCACACGCAGCGCACATTGATACATGGAAATGTGACTGGGACAGGTTGAGAGAGTAGGCACATGGAACATAGAGTGATGAATGGAAATGTGACTGGGACAGGTTGAGACAGTGGGCACACGCAGCACACAGTGATATATCGAAATGTAACTGGCTCAGGTTGAGAGAGTGGGCACACGGAGTACACAGTGAGAAATGGAAATGTGACTGGGACAGGTTGAAAGATTGGGCACGCGGTGCACACTGTGATAAATGGAAATGTAACTGGGACAAGCTGAGAAAGTGGGCACCCAGAGCACACAGTGATAAATGGAAATGTGACTGGGACAGGTTGAGAGAGTGGGCACGCGGTGCATACTGTGATAAATGGAAGTGGATAAATGGCAATGTGACTGGGACAGGTTGAGAGTGTGGGCACACGCAGCACACAGTGATAAATGGAAGTGTGATTGAGCCAGGTTGAGACAGTGGGCATGTGGAGCAGACAGTGATAATTGGAAGTGTCACTGGGACAGATTGAGAGATTGTCACACGCAGCACACAGTGATAAATGGAAGTGTGACTGGGACAGGTTGTGTGAGCGGGCATATGCAGCACACATTGATAAATGGAAGTCGATAAATGGAAGTGACTGGGACAGGTTGAGCGTGTGGGCACACGCAGCACACAGTGATAAGTGGGCTTGTGACTGGGACGGTTTTGGAGAGTGTGCACACACAGCGAACAGTGATAAATGGAAATGTGACTGGGATAGGTTGAGAGAGTGGGCACGCGGAGCACACAGTGATAAATGGAAATGTGCCTGGGACAGGTTGAGAGAGTGGGCACGCGGTGCACACTGTGGTAAATGCAAATGTAACTGGGACAAGCTGAGAGAGTGGACACACGCAGCACACAGTGATAAATGGAAATGTGACTGGGACAGGTTGAGAGAGTGGGCACGCGGTGCACACTGTGATAAATGGAAGTGGATAAATGGCAGTGTGACTGGGACAGGTTTAGAGTCTCGGCACACGCAGCACACAGTGATAAATGGAACTGTGATTGAGACAGGTTGAGACAGTGGGCTTGCGGAGCACACAGTGATAATTGGAAGTGTGACTGGTGGAGGTTGAGAGAGTCGGCACATGGAGCACCCAGTCAGAAATGCAAAAATTTGACTGGGAGAGGTTGAGATAGTGGGCACACTCAGCACACAGTGATAAATGGAAGTATGACAGGGACAGGTTGAGAGGGTGAGCACACGCAGCACACAGTGATGAACGGAAATGTGACTGCGACAGGTTGAGACAGTGGGCACACACACAGCAGACAGTGATATATCGAAATGTGACTGGGTCAGGTTGAGAGAGTGGGCACACGGAGCACACAGTGATAAATGGTAGTGGATAAATGGAAGTGTGACTGATACAGGTTGAGAGAGTGGGCACATGGAGCACACAGTGATAAATGGAAATGTGACTGGGACAGGTTGAGAGAGTGGGCACACTCAGCACACAGTGATAAATGGAAGTATGACTGGGACAGGTTTAGAGGGTGGGCACACGCAGTGCACAGTGATGAACGGAAATGTGACTGGGACAGGTTGAGACAGTGGGCACACAGAGCACACAGTGTTATATTGAAATGTGACTGGGTCAGGTTGAGAGAGTGGGCACACGGAGCACACAGTGATAAATGGTAGTGGATAAATGGAAGTGTGACTGATACAGGTTGAGAGAGTGGGCACACGCAGCACAGAGTCATAAATGGAAATGTGACTGGGACAGGTTGTGAGAGTGGGCAGACGGAGGAGACAGTGATGAATGGAATTGTGACTGGGACAGGTTGAGAGAGTGGGCACACGCAGCACACAGTGATAAATGGAAATGTGACTGGGACTGGTTGAGACAGTGGGCACACGCAGCACTCAGTGATAAATGGAAATGTGTCTGCGTCCGGTTGAGAGAGTGGGCACATGGAGCACACCGTGATAAATGGAAATGTGACTGGCTCAGGTTAAGAAAGTGGGCACACGGAGCACACAGTGATACATGGAAATGTGACTGAGACATGTTGAGCGAGTGGACACACACAGCACACAGCGATTAGTGGAAATGTGACTGTGACAGGTTGAGGGAGTGGGCACATGCAGTACACAGTAGTACATGTCAATGTACTGGGACAGGTTGAGAGAGTAGGCACATGGAGCATACAGTGATAAATGGAAATGTGACTGGGAAACGTTTAGAGAGTGGGCACACGCAGCACACAGTGATAAATGGAAGTGTGACTGGGACAGGTTGAGAGAGTGGACACACACAGCACCCAGTGATAAATGGAAATGTGTCTGGGACAGGTTGAGAGAGTGGGCACATGCAGTACACAGTAATACATGTAAATGTGTCTGGGACAGGTTGAGAGAGTAGGCACATGGAGCATACAGTGATAAATGGAAATGTGACTGGGACAAGTTTAGAGAGTGGGCACACGCAGCACACAGTGATAAATGGAAATGTGACTGGGACAGGTTGAGAGAGTGGGCACATGGAGCACTTAGTGATAAATAGAAATCTGACTGGCTCAGGTTGAGAGAGTGGGCAGACGGAGCACACAGTGATAATTCGAAATGTGATTGGGTTAGGTTGAGAAAGTGAGCACACGGAGCACACAGTGATAAATGGAAATGTGACTGGGGCAGGGTGAGATAGTGGGCACATGGAGCACACAGTGATAAATGGAAATCTGACTGGGGCAGGTTGAGATAGTGGGCACATGGAGCACACAGTGATAAATGGAAGTGTGACTGGGACAGGTTGTGAGAGCGGGCATACGCAGCACACATTGATAAATGGAAGACGATAAATGGAAGTGACTGGGACAGCTTGAGCGAGTGGGCACACGCAGCACACAGTGATAAGTGGGCTTGTGACTGGGACAGGTTGAGAGAGTGGGCACATGCAGCGCACAGTGATGAATGGAAATGTGACTGGGACCGTTTTAGAAAGTGGGCACACACAGCGAACAGTGATAAATGGAAATGTGACTGGGATAGGTTGAGAGAGTGGGCATGCGGAGCACACAGTGATAAACGGAAATGTGCCTGGGACAGGTTGAGAGAGTGGGCACGCGGTGCACACTGTGGTAAATGGAAATGTAACTGGGACTGGCTGAGAGAGTGGGCACACGCAGCACCCAGTGATAAATGGAAATGTGACTGCGACGTGTTGAGAGAGGGGGCACGCGGTGCACACTGTGATAAATGGAAGTGGATAAATGGCAGTGTGACTGGGACAGGTTTCGAGTGTGGGCACACGCAGCACACAGTGATAAATGGAAATGTGACTGGAACAGGTTGGGAGACTGGGCACACGCAGCACACAGTGATAAATGGAAGTGTGATTGAGACAGGTTGAGACAGTGGGCATGCGGAGCACACAGTGATAATTGGAAGTGTGACTGGTAGAGGTTGAGAGACTGGGCACACGCAGTACTCTGTGATAACTGGAAATGTGACTGGTACAGGTTGAGAGGGTGAGCACACGCAGCACACAGTGATGATCGGAAATGTGACTGGGACAGGTTGAGACAGTGGGCACACACAGCAGACAGTGATATATCGAAATGTGACTGGGTCATGTTGAGAGAGTGGGCACACGGAGCACACAGTGATAAATGGTAGTGGATAAATGGAAGTGTGACTGATACAGGTTGAGAGAGTGGGCACACGCAGCACACAGTGATAAATGGAAATGTGACTGGGATAGGTTGTGAGAGTGGGCACACGGAGCACACAGTGATGAATGGAAATCTGACTGGGACAGGTTGAGACAGTGGGCACACGCAGCACTCAGTGATAAATGGAGATGTGACTGGGTCAGGTTGAGAGAGTAGGCACATGGAGCACACACCGTGATAAATGGAAATGTGACTGGCTCAGGTAAAGAAAGTGGGCACACGGAGCACACAGTGATAAATGGAAATGTGACTGAGACATGTTGAGCGAGTGGGCACACGCAGCACACAGTGATTAGTGGAAATGTGACTGTGACAGGTTGAGGGAGTGGGCACATGCAGCACACAATGATAAATGGAAGTGTGACTGGGACAGGTTGAGAGAGTGGGCACATGCAGTACACAGTAGTACATGTCAATGTACTGGGACAGGTTGAGAGAGTAGGCACATGGAGCATACAGTGATAAATGGAAATGTGACTGGGAAAAGTTTAGAGAGTGGGCACACGCAGCACACAGTGATAAATGGAAGTGTGACTGGGACAGGTTGAGAGAGTGGACACACACAGCACCCAGTGATAAATGGAAATGTGTCTGGGACAGGTTGAGAGAGTGGGCACATGCAGTACACAGTAATACATGTAAATGTGTCTGGGACAGGTTGAGAGAGTAGGCACATGGAGCATACAGTGATAAATGGAAATGTGACTGGGACAAGTTTAGAGAGTGGGCACACGCAGCACACAGTGATAAATGGAAATGTGACTGGGACAGGTTGAGAGAGTGGGCACATGGAGCACTTAGTGATAAATAGAAATCTGACTGGCTCAGGTTGAGAGAGTGGGCAGACGGAGCACACAGTGATAATTCGAAATGTGATTGGGTTAGGTTGAGAAAGTGAGCACACGGAGCACACAGTGATAAATGGAAATGTGACTGGGGCAGGGTGAGATAGTGGGCACATGGAGCACACAGTGATAAATGGAAATCTGACTGGGGCAGGTTGAGATAGTGGGCACATGGAGCACACAGTGATAAATGGAAGTGTGACTGGGACAGGTTGTGAGAGCGGGCATACGCAGCACACATTGATAAATGGAAGACGATAAATGGAAGTGACTGGGACAGCTTGAGCGAGTGGGCACACGCAGCACACAGTGATAAGTGGGCTTGTGACTGGGACAGGTTGAGAGAGTGGGCACATGCAGCGCACAGTGATGAATGGAAATGTGACTGGGACCGTTTTAGAAAGTGGGCACACACAGCGAACAGTGATAAATGGAAATGTGACTGGGATAGGTTGAGAGAGTGGGCATGCGGAGCACACAGTGATAAACGGAAATGTGCCTGGGACAGGTTGAGAGAGTGGGCACGCGGTGCACACTGTGGTAAATGGAAATGTAACTGGGACTGGCTGAGAGAGTGGGCACACGCAGCACCCAGTGATAAATGGAAATGTGACTGCGACGTGTTGAGAGAGGGGGCACGCGGTGCACACTGTGATAAATGGAAGTGGATAAATGGCAGTGTGACTGGGACAGGTTTCGAGTGTGGGCACACGCAGCACACAGTGATAAATGGAAATGTGACTGGAACAGGTTGGGAGACTGGGCACACGCAGCACACAGTGATAAATGGAAGTGTGATTGAGACAGGTTGAGACAGTGGGCATGCGGAGCACACAGTGATAATTGGAAGTGTGACTGGTAGAGGTTGAGAGACTGGGCACACGCAGTACTCTGTGATAAGTGGAAATGTGACTGGTACAGGTTGAGAGGGTGAGCACACGCAGCACACAGTGATGATCGGAAATGTGACTGGGACAGGTTGAGACAGTGGGCACACACAGCAGACAGTGATATATCGAAATGTGACTGGGTCATGTTGAGAGAGTGGGCACACGGAGCACACAGTGATAAATGGTAGTGGATAAATGGAAGTGTGACTGATACAGGTTGAGAGAGTGGGCACACGCAGCACACAGTGATAAATGGAAATGTGACTGGGATAGGTTGTGAGAGTGGGCACACGGAGCACACAGTGATGAATGGAAATCTGACTGGGACAGGTTGAGACAGTGGGCACACGCAGCACTCAGTGATAAATGGAGATGTGACTGGGTCAGGTTGAGAGAGTGGGCACATGGAGCACACACCGTGATAAATGGAAATGTGACTGGCTCAGGTAAAGAAAGTGGGCACACGGAGCACACAGTGATAAATGGAAATGTGACTGAGACATGTTGAGCGAGTGGGCACACGCAGCACACAGTGATTAGTGGAAATGTGACTGTGACAGGTTGAGGGAGTGGGCACATGCAGCACACAATGATAAATGGAAGTGTGACTGGGACAGGTTGAGAGAGTGGGCACACACAGCGCACAGTGATAAATGGAAATGTGACTGGGACAAGTTTAGAGAGTGGGCACACGCAGCGCACACTGATAAATGGAAATGTGACTGGCTCAGGTTGAGAGAGTGGGCACACGGAGCACACAGTGATAATTCGAAATGTGATTGGGTTAGGTTGAGAAAGTGAGCACACGGAGCACACAGTGATAAATGGAAATGCATAAATGGAAGTGTAACTGGGACAGGTTGAGAGAGTGGGCACACGCAGCACACAGTGATAAATGGAAACGTGCCTGGGACAGGTTGAGAGAGTGGGCACGCGGTGCACACTGTGTTAAATGGAAATGTAACTGGCACAAGCTGAGAGAGTGGGCACACGCAGCACACTGATAAATGGAAATGTGACTGGGACAGGTTGAGAGAGTGGGCACGCGGAGCACACAGTGATAAATGGAAGTGGATAAATGGCAGCGTGACTGGGACAGGTTAGAGTGTGGGCACACGCAGCACACCATGATAAATGGAAATGTGACTGGGGCAGGTTGGGAGACTGGGCATGCGCAGCACACGGTGATAAATGGAAGTGTGATTGAGACAGGTTGGGACAGTGGGTATGCGGAGCACACAGTGATAATTGGAAGTGTGACTGGTAGAGGTTGAGAGACTGGGCACACACAGCACACAGTGAGAAATGGGAATGTGACTGGGACAGGTTGGGAGACTGGGAACACGCAGCACACAGTGATAAATGTAATTGTGATTAAGACAGGTTGAGACAGTGGGCATGCGGAGCACACAGTGATAATTGGAAGTGTGACTGGTAGAGGTTGAGAGACTGGGCACACGCAGCACACAGTGATGAACGGAAATCTGACTGGGACAGGTTGAGACAGTGTTATATCGAAATGTGACTGGGTCAGGTTGAGACAGTGGGCACACGGAGCACACAGTGATAAATGGTTGTGGATAAATGGAAGTGTGACTGATACAGGTTGAGAGAGTGGGCACACGCAGCACACAGTGATAAATGGAAGTCGATAAATGGAAGTGACTGGGACAGGTTGAGCGAGTGGTCACATGCAGCAGAGAGTGATAAATGGAGGTGTGACTGGGACAGGTTGAGAGAGTGGGCACATGCAGTACACAGTAATACATGTCAATGTGACTGGGACAGGTTGAGAGAGTAGGCACATGGAGCATACAGTGATAAATGGAAATGTGACTGGGACAAGTTTAGAGAGTGGGCACATGCAGCACTCAGTGATAAATGGAAGTGTGATTGGGACAGGTTGAGAGAGTGGGCACACACAGCAGCCAGTGTTTAATGCAAATGTGACTGGCTCAGGTTGAGAGAGTGGGCACATGGAGCACACAGTGATAATTCGAAATGTTATTGGGTTAGGTTGAGAAAGTGAGCACACGGAGCACACAGTGATAAATGGAAATGCATAAATGGAAGTGTAACTGGGACAGGTTGAGAGAGTGGGCACACGCAGCACACAGTGATAAATGGAAATGTGACTGGTACAGGTTGAGAGAGTCGGCACATGGAGCACCCAGTGAGAAATGGAAATGTGACTGGGTCAGGTTGAGAGAGTGGGCACACGGAGCACACAGTGATAAATGGTAGTGGATAAATGGAAGTCTGTCTGATACAGGTTGAGAGAGTGGGCACACGGAGCATACAGTGATAAATCGAAATGTGACTTGGACAAGTTTCGAGAGTGGGCACACGCAGCGCACAGTGATAAATGGAAATGTGACTGGGACAGGTTGAGAGAGTGGGCATTCGCAGCACACATTGATACATGGAAATGTGACTGGGACAGGTTGTGAGAGCGGGCATATGCAGCACACATTGATAAATGGAAGTCGATAAATGGAAGTGACTGGGACAGGTTGAGAGAGTGGGCACATGCAGCGCACAGTGATGAATGGAAATGTGACTGGGACCGTTTTAAAAAGTGGGCACACACAGCGAACAGTGATAAATGGAAATGTGTCTGGGATAGGTTGAGAGAGTGGGCATGCGGCGCACACAGTGATAAACGGAAATGTGCCTGGGACAGGTTGAGAGAGTGGGCACGCGGTGCACACTGTGATAAATGGAAGTGGATAAATGGCAGTGTGACTGGGACAGGTTTAGAGTCTGGGCACACGCAGCACACTGTGATAAATGAAAATGTGACTGGGACAGGTTGGGAGACTGGGCACACGCAGCACACAGTGATAAATGGAAGTGTGATTGAGACAGGTTGAGACAGTGGGCATGCGGAGCACACAGTGACAATTGCAAGTGTGACTGGTAGAGGTTGAGAGACTGGGGACACGCAGCACACAGTGATAAATGGAAATGTGACTGGTACAGGTTGAGAGAGTCGGCACATGGAGCACCCAGTGAGAAATGGAAATGTGACTGGGTCAGGTTGAGAGAGTGGGCACACGGAGCACACAGTGATAATTCGAAATGTGATTGGGTTAGGTTGAGAAAGTGAGCACACGGAGCACACAGTGATAAATGGAAATGCATAAATGGAAGTGTAACTGGGACAGGTTGAGAGAGTGGGCACACGCAGCACACAGTGAGAAATGGAAATCTGCCTGGGGCAGGGTGAGAGAGTGGGCACATGGAGCACACAGTGATAAATGGAAATGTGCCTGGGACAGGTTGAGAGAGTGCGCACGCGGTGCACACTGTGGTAAATGGAAATGTAACTGGCACAAGCTGAGAGAGTGGGCACACGCAGCACACAGTGATAAATGGAAATGTGACTGGGACAGGTTGGGAGACTGGGCATACGCAGCACACGGTGATAAATGGAAGTGTGATTGACACAGGTTGAGACAGTGGGTATGCGGAGCACACAGTGATAATTGGAAGTGTCACTGGTAGAGGTTGAGAGACTGGGCACACCAGCACACAGTGAGAAATGCAAATGTGACTGGGACAGGTTGGGAGACTGGGAACACGCAGCACACAGTGATAAATGGAATTGTGATTGAGACAGGTTGAGACAGTGGGCATGCGGAGCACACAGTGATAAATGGAAGTGTGACTGGTAGAGGTTGAGAGACTGGGACAACGCAGCACACAGTGATAAATGGAAATGTGACTTGGACAAGTTTCGAGAGTGGGCACACGCAGCGCACAGTGATAAATGGAAATGTGACTGGGACAGGTTGAGAGAGTGGGCATTCGCAGCACACATTGATACATGGAAATGTGACTGGGACAGGTTGTGAGAGCGGGCATATGCAGCACACATTGATAAATGGAAGTCGATAAATGGAAGTGACTGGGACAGGTTGAGCGAGTGGTCACACGCAGCACACAGTTATAAATGGAAATGTGACTGGGACCGTTTTAGAGAGTGGGCACACACAGCGAACACTGATAAATGGAAATGTGACTGGGATAGTTTGAGAGAGTGGGCACGCGGAGCACACAGTGATAAACGGAAATGTGACTGGGACAGGTTGAGAGAGTGGGCACGTGGTGCACACTGTGATAAATGGAAGTGGATAAATGGCAGTTGTGACTGGGACAGGTTTAGAGTCTGGGCACACGCAGCACACAGTGATAAATGAAAATGTGACTGGGACAGGTTGGGAGACTGGGCACACGCAGCACACAGTGATAAATGGAAGTCTGATTGAGACAGGTTGAGACAGTGGGCATGCGGAGCACACAGTGACAATTGCAAGTGTGACTGGTAGAGGTTGAGAGACTGGGGACACGCAGCACACAGTGATAAATGGAAATGTGACTGGGACAGGTTGAGAGAGTGGGCACACGGAGCACACAGTGATAATTCGAAATGTGATTGGGTTAGGTTGAGAAAGTGAGCACACGGAGCACGCAGTGATTAATGGAAATGCATAAATGGAAGTGTAACTGGGACAGGTTGAGAGAGTGGGCACACGCAGCACACAGTGATAAATGGAAATCTGCCTGGGGCAGGGTGAGAGAGTGGGCACATGGAGCACACAGTGATAAATGGAATTGTGATTGAGACAGGTTGAGACAGTGGGCATGCGGAGCACACAGTGATAATTGGAAGTGTGACTGGTAGAGGTTGAGAGACTGGGCACACGCAGCACACAGTGATAAACGGAAATCTGACTGGGACAGGTTGAGACAGTGTTATATCGAAATGTGACGGGGTCAGGTTGAGACAGTGTGCACACGGAGCACACAGTGATAAATGGTTCTGGATAAATGGAAGTGTGACTGATACAGGTTGAGATATTGGGCACATGCAGCACACAGTGATAAATGGAAATGTGACTGGGGCAGGTTTGGAGAGCAGGCACATGGAGCACACAGTGATAAATGGAACTGTGACTGGGACAGGTTGTGAGAGCGGGCATATGCAGCACACATTGATAAATGGAAGTCGATAAATGGAAGTGACTGGGACAGGTTGAGCGAGTGGTCACACGCAGCACACAGTGATAAATGGAAATGTGACTGGGACCGTTTTAGAGAGTGGGCGCACACAGCGAACAGTGATAAATGGAAATGTGACTGGGACAGTTTGAGAGAGTGGGCACGCGGAGCACACAGTGATAAATGGAAATGTGACTGGGACAGGTTGAGAGAGTGGGTACGCGGTGCACACTGTGATAAATGGAAGTGGATAAATGGCAGTGTGACTGGGACAGGTTTAGAGTCTGCGCACACGCAGCACACAGTGATAAATGAAAATGTGACTGGGACAGGTTGGGAGACTGGGCACACGCAGCACACAGTGATAAATGGAAGTGTGATTGAGACAGGTTGAGACAATGGGCATGCGGAGCACACAGTGATAATTGGAAGTGTGACTGGTAGAGGTTGAGAGACTGGGGACACGCAGCACACAGTGATAAATGGAAATGTGACTGGTACAGGTTGAGAGAGTCGGCACATGGAGCACCCAGTGAGAAATGGAAATGTGACTGGGTCAGGTTGAGAGAGTGGGTACACGGAGCACACAGTGATAAATGGAAATGTGACTGGGACAGGTTGAGAGAGTAGGCACATGGAGCATACAGTGATAAATAGAAATGTGACTTGGACAAGTTTCGAGAGTGGGCACACGCAGCGCACAGTGATAAATGGAAATGTGACTGGGACAGGTTGAGAGAGTGGGCATTCGCAGCACACATTGATACATGGAAATGTGACTGGGACAGGTTGAGACAGTGGGCACACGCAGCACACAGTGATATATCGAAATGTAACTGGCTCAGGTTGAGAGAGTGGGCACACAGAGTACACAGTGAGAAATGGAGTGTGATAAATGGAAGTGGATAAATGGCAGTGTGACTGGGACAGGTTGAGAGTGTGGGCACACGCAGAACACAGTGATAAATGGAAATGTGACTGGGACAGATTGTGAGACTGGGCACACGCAGCACACAGTGATAAATGGAAGTGTGATTGAGACAGGTTGAGACTGTGGGCATGCGGAGCACACAGTGATAATTGGAAGTGTGACTAGTAGAGGTTGAGAGACTGGGCACACGCAGCACACAGTGATAAATCGAAATGTGACTGAGACATGTTGAGCGAGTGGACACACGCAGCACACAGCGATTAGTGGAAATGTGACTGTGACAGGTTGAGGGAGTGGGCACATGCAGCACACCGTGATAAATGGAAGTGTGACTGGGACAGGTTGAGAGAGTGGGCACATGCAGTACACAGTAATACATGTCAATGTGACTGGGACAGGTTGAGAGAGTAGGCACATGGAGCATACAGTGATAAATGAAAATGTGACTGGGAAAAGTTTAGAGAGTGGGCACATGCAGCACACAGTGATAAATGGAAGTGTGACTGGGACAGGTTGAGAGAGTGGACACACACAGCACCCAGTGATAAATGGAAATGTGTCTGGGACAGGTTGAGAGAGTGGGCACATGGAGCACTTAGTGATAAATAGAAATGTGACTGGCTCAGGTTGAGAGAGTGGGCAGACGGAGCACACAGTGATAATTTGAAATGTGATTGGGTTAGGTTGAGAAAGTGAGCACACGGAGCACACAGTGATAAATGGAAATGTGACTGGGGCAGGTTTAGAGAGCGGGCATACGCAGCACACATTGATAAATGGAAGACGATAAATGGAAGTGACTGGGACAGCTTGAGCGAGTGGGCACACGCAGCACACACTGATAAGTGGGCTTGTGACTGGGACAGGTTGAGAGAGTGGGCACATGCAGCGCACAGTGATGAATGGAAATGTGACTGGGACCGTTTTAGAAAGTGGGCACACACAGCGAACAGTGATAAATGGAAATGTGACTGGGATAGGTTGAGAGAGTGGGCATGCGGAGCACACAGTGATAAACGGAAATGTGCCTGGGACAGGTTGAGAGAGTGGGCACGCGGTGCACACTGTGGTAAATGGAAATGTAACTGGGACTGGCTGAGAGAGTGGGCACACGCAGCACCCAGTGATAAATGGAAATGTGACTGCGACGTGTTGAGAGAGGGGGCACGCGGTGCACACTGTGATAAATGGAAGTGGATAAATGGCAGTGTGACTGGGACAGGTTTCGAGTGTGGGCACACGCAGCACACAGTGATAAATGGAAATGTGACTGGAACAGGTTGGGAGACTGGGCACACGCAGCACACAGTGATAAATGGAAGTGTGATTGAGACAGGTTGAGACAGTGGGCATGCGGTGCACACAGTGATAATTGGAAGTGTGACTGGTAGAGGTTGAGAGACTGGGCACACGCAGTACTCTGTGATAAGTGGAAATGTGACTGGTACAGGTTGAGAGGGTGAGCACACGCAGCACACAGTGATGATCGGAAATGTGACTGGGACAGGTTGAGACAGTGGGCACACACAGCAGACAGTGATATATCGAAATGTGACTGGGTCAGGTTGAGAGAGTGGGCACACGGAGCACACAGTGATAAATGGTAGTGGATAAATGGAAGTTTGACTGATACAGGTTGAGAGAGTGGGCACACGCAGCACACAGTGATAAATGGAAATGTGACTGGGATAGGTTGTGAGAGTGGGCACACGGAGCACACAGTGATGAATGGAAGTGTGACTGGGACAGGTTGAGGGAGTGGGCACACGCAGCACTCAGTGATAAATGGAAATCTGACTGGGACAGGTTGAGACAGTGGGCACACGCAGCACTCAGTGATAAATGGAGATGTGACTGGGTCAGGTTGAGAGAGTAGGCACATGGAGCACACACCGTGATAAATGGAAATGTGACTGGCTCAGGTAAAGAAAGTGGGCACACGGAGCAAACAGTGATAAATGGAAATGTGACTGAGACATGTTGAGCGAGTGGGCACACGCAGCACACAGTGATTAGTGGAAATGTGACTGGGACAGATTGAGAGAGTGGGCACACACAGCACACAATGATAAATGGAAATGTGACTGGGACAGGTTGAGAGAGTGGGCACACACAGCGCACAGTGATAAATGGAAATGTGACTGGGACAAGTTTAGAGAGTGGGCACACGCAGCGCACACTGATAAATGAAATGTGACTGGCTCAGGTTGAGAGAGTGGGCACACGGAGCACACAGTGTTAAATGGAAATGTAACTGGCACAAGCTGAGAGAGTGGGCACACGCAGCACACTGATAAATGGAAATGTGACTGGGACAGGTTGAGAGAGTGGGCACGCGGAGCACACAGTGATAAATGGAAGTGGATAAATGGCAGCGTGACTGGGACAGGTTAGAGTGTGGGCACACGCAGCACACCATGATAAATGGAAATGTGACTGGGACAGGTTGGGAGACTGGGCATGCGCAGCACACGGTGATAAATGGAAGTGTGATTGAGACAGGTTGGGACAGTGGGTATGCGGCGCACACAGTGATAATTGGAAGTGTGACTGGTAGAGGTTGAGAGACTGGGCACACACAGCACACAGTGAGAAATGGGAATGTGACTGGGACAGGTTGGGAGACTGGGAACACGCAGCACACAGTGATAAATGTAATTGTGATTGAGACAGGTTGAGACAGTGGGCATGCGGAGCACCCAGTGATAATTGGAAGTGTGACTGGTAGAGGTTGAGAGACTGGGCACACGCAGCACACAGTGATGAACGGAAATCTGACTGGGACAGGTTGAGACAGTGTTATATCGAAATGTGACTGGGTCAGGTTGAGACAGTGGGCACACGGAGCACACAGTGATAAATGGTTGTGGATAAATGGAAGTGTGACTGATACAGGTTGAGAGAGTGGGCACACGCAGCACACAGTGATAAATGGAAATGTGACTGGGGCAGGTTTAGAGAGCGGGCACACGGAGCACTCAGTGATAAATGGAAGTGTAACTGGGACAGGTTGTGAGAGCGGGCATATGCAGCACACATTGATAAATGGAAGTCGACAAATGGAAGTGACTGGGACAGGTTGAGCGAGTGGTCACATGCAGCAGAGAGTGATAAATGGAGGTGTGACTGGGACAGGTTCAGAGAGTGGGCACATGCAGTACACAGTAATACATGTCAATGTGACTGGGACAGGTTGAGAGAGTAGGCACATGGAGCATACAGTGATAAATGGAAATGTGACTGGGACAAGTTTAGAGAGTGGGCACATGCAGCACACAGTGATAAATGGAAGTGTGACTGGGACAGGTTGAGAGAGTGGGCACACACAGCAGCCAGTGATTAATGCAAATGTGACTGGCTCAGGTTGAGAGAGTGGGCACATGGAGCACACAGTGATAATTCGAAATGTGATTGGGTTAGGTTGAGAAAGTGAGCACACGGAGCACACAGTGATAAATGGAAATGCATAAATGGAAGTGTAACTGGGACAGGTTGAGAGAGTGGGCACACGCAGCACACAGTGATAAATGGAAATGTGACTGGTACAGGTTGAGAGAGTCTGCACATGGAGCACCCAGTGAGAAATGGAAATGTGACTGGGTCAGGTTGAGAGAGTGGGCACACGGAGCCCACAGTGATAAATGGTAGTGGATAAATGGAAGTCTGACTGATACAGGTTGAGAGAGTGGGCACACGGAGCATACAGTGATAAATCGAAATGTGACTTGGACAAGTTTCGAGAGTGGGCACACGCAGCGCACAGTGATAAATGGAAATGTGACTGGGACAGGTTGAGAGAGTGGGCATTCGCAGCACACATTGATACATGGAAATGTGACTGGGACAGGTTGTGAGAGCGGGCATATGCAGCACACATTGATAAATGGAAGTCGATAAATGGAAGTGACTGGGACAGGTTGAACGAGTGGTCACACGCAGCACATAGTGATAAATGGAAATGTGACTGGGACCGTTTTAGAGAGTGGGCATACACAGCGAACAGTGATAAATGGAAATGTGTCTGGGATAGTTTGAGAGAGTGGGCACGCGGAGCACACAGTGATAAACGGAAATGTGACTGGGACAGGTTGGGAGACTGGGCACACGCAGCACACAGTGATAAATGGAAGTGTGATTGAGACAGGTTGAGACAGTGGGCATGCGGAGCACACAGTGACAATTGCAAGTGTGACTGGTAGAGGTTGAGAGACTGGGGACACGCAGCACACAGTGATAAATGGAAATGTGACTGGTACAGGTTGAGAGAGTCGGCACATGGAGCACCCAGTGAGAAATGGAAATGTGACTGGGTCAGGTTGAGAGAGTGGGCACACGGAGCACACAGTGATAATTCGAAATGTGATTGGGTTACGTTGAGAAAGTGAGCACACGGAGCACACAGTGATAAATGGAAATGCATAAATGGAAGTGTAACTGGGACAGGTTGAGAGAGTGGGCACACGCAGCACACAGTGATAAATGGAAATCTGCCTAGGGCAGGGTGAGAGAGTGGGCACATGGAGCACACAGTGATAAATGGAAATGTGCCAGGGACAGGTTGAGAGAGTGCGCACGCGGTGCACACTGTGGTAAATGGAAATGTAACTGGCACGAGCTGAGAGAGTGGGCACACGCAGCACACTGATAAATGGAAATGTGACTGGGACAGGTTGAGAGAGTGGGCACGCGGAGCACACAGTGATAAATGGAAGTGGATAAATGGCAGCGTGACTGGGACAGGTTTAGAGTGTGGGCACACGCAGCACACAGTGATAAATGGAAATGTGACTGGGACAGGTTGGGAGACTGGGCATACGCAGCGCACGGTGATAAATGGAAGTGTGATTGACACAGGTTGAGACAGTGGGTATGCGGAGCACACAGTGATAATTGGAAGTGTCACTGGTAGAGGTTGAGAGACTGGGCACACACAGCACACAGTGAGAAATGCAAATGTGACTGGGACAGGTTGGGAGACTGGGAACACGCAGCACACAGTGATAAATGGAATTGTGATTGAGACAGGTTGAGACAGTGGGCATGCGGAGCACACAGTGATAATTGGAAGTGTGACTGGTAGAGGTTGAGAGACTGGGGACACGCAGCACACAGTGATAAATGGAAATGTGACTGGTACAGGTTGAGAGAGTCGGCACATGGAGCACCCAATGAGAAATGGAAATGTGACTGGGTCAGGTTGAGAGAGTGGGCACACGGAGCACACAGTGATAAATGGTAGTGGATAAATGGAAGTGTGACTGATACAGGTTGAGAGAGTGGGCACACGGAGCACACAGTGATAAATGGAAATGTGACTGGGACAGGTTGAGAGAGTAGGCACATGGAGCATACAGTGATAAATAGAAATATGACTTGGACAAGTTTCGAGAGTGGGCACACGCAGCGCACAGTGATAAATGGAAATGTGACTGGGACAGGTTGAGAGAGTGGGCATTCGCAGCACACATTGATACATGGAAATGTGACTGGGACAGGTTGTGAGAGTGGGCATATGCAGCACACATTGATAAATGGAAGTCGATAAATGGAAGTGACTGGGACAGGTTGAGCGAGTGGTCACACGCAGCACACTGTGATAAATGGAAATGTGACTGGGACCGTTTTAGAGAGTGGGCACACACAGCGAACACTGATAAATGGAAATGTGACTGGGATAGTTTGAGAGAGTGGGCACGCGGAGCACACAGTGATAAACGGAAATGTGACTGGGACAGGTTGAGAGAGTGGGCACGTGGTGCACACTGTGATAAATGGAAGTGGATAAATGGCAGTGTGACTGGGACAGGTTTAGTGTCTGGGCACACGCAGCACACAGTGATAAATGAAAATGTGACTGGGACAGTTTGGGAGACTGGGCACACGCAGCACACAGTGATAAATGGAAGTGTGATTGAGACAGGTTGAGACAGTGGGCATGCGGAGCACACAGTGACAATTGCAAGTGTGACTGGTAGAGGTTGAGAGACTGGGGACACGCAGCACACAGTGATAAATGGAAATGTGACTGGGACAGGTTGAGAGAGTGGGCACACGGAGCACACAGTGATAATTCGAAATGTGATTGGGTTAGGTTGAGAAAGTGAGCACACGGAGCACACAGTGATAAATGGAAATGCATAAATGGAAGTGTAACTGGGACAGGTTGAGAGAGTGGGCACACGCAGCACACAGTGATAAATGGAAATCTGCCTGGGGCAGGGTGAGAGAGTGGGCACATGGAGCACACAGTGATAAATGGAAGTGTGATTGACACAGTTTGATACAGTGGGTATGCGGAGCACGCAGTGATAATTGGAAGTGTGACTGGTAGAGGTTGAGAGACTGGGCACACACAGCACACAGTGAGAAATGGAAATGTGACTGGGACAGGTTGGGAGACTGGGAACACACAGCGCACAGTGATAAATGGAATTGTGATTGAGACAGGTTGAGACAGTGGGCATGCGGAGCACACAGTGATAATTGGAAGTGTGACTGGTAGAGGTTGAGAGACTGGGCACACGCAGCACACAGTGATGAACGGAAATCTGGCTGGGACAGGTTGAGACAGTGTTATATCGAAATGTGACTGGGTCAGGTTGAGACAGTGGGCACACGGAGCACACAGTGATAAATGGTTGTGGATAAATGGAAGTATGACTGATACAGGTTGAGATAGTGGGCACATGCAGCACACAGTGATAAATGGAAATGTGACTGGGGCAGGTTTGGAGAGCGGGCACACGGAGCACACAGTGATAAATGGAACTGTGACTGGGACAGGTTGTGAGAGCGGGCATATGCAGCACACATTGATAAATGGAAGTCGATAAATGGAAGTGACTGGGACAGGTTGAGCGAGTGGTCACACGCAGCACACAGTGATAAATGGAAATGTGACTGGGACCGTTTTAGAGAGTGGGCGCACACAGCGAACAGTGATAAATGGAAATGTGACTGGGACAGGTTGAGAGAGTGGGCACGCGGTGCACACTGTGATAAATGGAAGTGGATAAATGGCAGTGTGACTGGGACAGGTTTAGAGTCTGCGCACACGCAGCACACAGTGATAAATGAAAATGTGACTGGGACAGGTTGGGAGACTGGGCACACGCAGCACACAGTGATAAATGGAAGTGTGATTGAGACAGGTTGAGACAGTGGGCATGCGGAGCACACAGTGATAATTGGAAGTGTGACTGGTAGAGGTTGAGAGACTGGGGACACGCAGCACACAGTGATAAATGGAAATGTGACTGGTACAGGTTGAGAGAGTGGGCACACGGAGCACACAGTGATAAATGGTAGTGGATAAATGGAAGTGTGACTGATACAGGTTGAGAGAGTGGGCACACGGAGCACACAGTGATAAATGGAAATGTGACTGGGACAGGTTGAGAGAGTAGGCACATGGAGCATACACTAATAAATGGAAATGTGACTGGGACAGGTTGAGTGAGTGGGTACACGGAGCACACAGTGATAAATGGAAATTTGACTGGGACAGGTTCAGATAGTGGGCACACGCAGCACACAGTCATAAATGGAAATGTGACTGGCACAGGGTCAGAGACTGGGCACACGCCGCACACGGTGATAAATGAAAATATGACTGGGATAGGTTGAGAGAGTGGGCACATGGAGCACACAGTGATAAATGGAAAAGTGACGGGGTCAGGTTTAGAGAGTGGGCACATGGAGCACAGAGTGATAAATGGAAATGTGACTGGGTGAGGTTGCGAGAGTGGGCACCCGCAGCACTCAGTGATAAATGAAAATATGACTGGGACAGGTTCAGAGCGTAGGCACACGCAGCACACACTGATGAATGGAAATGTGACTGGGACAGGTTGAGAGAGTGGGCATGCGGAGCACACAGTGATAAATGGAAGTGTGACTGGGACAGGTTGAGAGAGTGGGCACACGCAGCACTCAGTGATGAATGGAAATGTGACTGGGACAGGTTGAGAGAGTGGGCACAGGGAACACACAGTGATAAATGGAAATGTGACTGGGACAGGTTGAGAGAGTGGGCACACGGAGCATACAGTGATAAATGGAAATGTGACTGGGACAGGTTGAGAGAGTGGGCATGCGGAGCACACAGTGATAAATGGAAATATGACTGGGATAGGTTGAGAGAGTGGGCACATGGAGCACACAGTGATAAATGGAAGTGTGACTGGGACAGGTTGAGAGAGTGGGCACCCGAAGCACACAGTGATAATTGGAACTGCGACTGGGACAGGTTGAGAGAGTGGGCACACTGAGCATACAGTGATAAGTGGAAATGTGACTGGGACAGGTTGATAGAGTGGGCATGCGGAGCACACAGTGATAAATAGAAGTGTGACTGGGACAGGTTGAGAGAGTGGGCACACGCAGCACACTGTGATAAGTGGAAATGTGACTGGGACAGGTTGAGAGAGTTAGCACACGCAGCACACAGTGATAAATGGAAATGTGAGTGGGACAGGTTGAGAGAGTGGGCACACGCAGCACACGGTCATAAATGGAAGTGCGCCTGGGAGAGTTTGGGAGAGTGGGCACGCGCAACTCACAGTGATAAATGGAAATGAGACTTGGACAGGTTGAGAGAGTGGGCAGACGCAGGACACAGTGATAAATGGAAATGTAACTGGGACAGGTTGAGAGAGTGGGCACACACAGCACACAGTGATAAATGGAAATATGACTGGGGTAGGTTGAGAGAGTGGGCACATGGAGCACACAGTGATAAATGCAAGTGTGACTGCGACAGGTTGAGAGAGTGGGCACACGCAGCACACAGTGATAAATGGAAATGTGACAGGCACAGGTGGAGAAAGTGGGCACACGCAGCAAACTTTGATAAATGCAAGTGTGACTGGGAGACGTTGAGAGAGTGGGTACATGGAGCACACAGTGATCAATGGAAATGTGACTGGGACAGGTTTAGAGAGTGGGCGCATGGAGCACACAGTGATAAATGGAAATGTGACTGGGACAAGTTGAGAGAGTGGGCACCCGCAGCACACAGTGATAAATGGAACTGCGACTGGAATAGGTTGAGAGAGTGGGCACATGGAGCACACAGTGATAAATGGAAATGTGACTGGGACAGGTTTAGAGAGTGGGCACATGGAGCACACAGTGATAAATGGAAATGTGACTGGGACAGGTTGAGAGATGGTCATGCGGAGCAGACAGTGATAAATGGAAGTATGACTGGGACAGGTTGAGAGAGTGCGCACACGGAGCATACAGTGATAAATGGAAGTGTGAGTGGGACAGGTTGAGAGAGTGGGCACCCGCAGCACACAGTGATAAATGGAAACTTGACTGTGACAAGTTGAGAGAGTGGGCACAGGGACCACACAGTGATAAATGGAAATATGACTGTGATAGGTTGAGAGAGTGGGTACATGGAGCACACAGTGATAAATGGAAATGTGACTGGGATAGTTTGAGAGAGTGGGCACGCGGAGCACACAGTGATAAACGGAAATGTGACTGGGACAGGTTGAGAGAGTGGGCACGTGGTGCACACTGTGATAAATGGAAGTGGATAAATGGCAGTGTGACTGGGACAGGTTTAGTGTCTGGGCACACGCAGCACACAGTGATAAATGAAAATGTGACTGGGACAGTTTGGGAGACTGGGCACACGCAGCACACAGTGATAAATGGAAGTGTGATTGAGACAGGTTGAGACAGTGGGCATGCGGAGCACACAGTGACAATTGCAAGTGTGACTGGTAGAGGTTGAGAGACTGGGGACACGCAGCACACAGTGATAAATGGAAATGTGACTGGGACAGGTTGAGAGAGTGGGCACACGGAGCACACAGTGATAATTCGAAATCTGATTGGGTTAGGTTGAGAAAGTGAGCACACGGAGCACACAGTGATAAATGGAAATGCATAAATGGAAGTGTAACTGGGACAGGTTGAGAGAGTGGGCACACGCAGCACACAGTGATAAATGGAAATCTGCCTGGGGCAGGGTGAGAGAGTGGGCACATGGAGCACACAGTGATAAATGGAAGTGTGATTGACACAGTTTGATACAGTGGGTATGCGGAGCATGCAGTGATAATTGGAAGTGTGACTGGTAGAGGTTGAGAGACTGGGCACACACAGCACACAGTGAGAAATGGAAATGTGACTGGGACAGGTTGGGAGACTGGGAACACACAGCGCACAGTGATAAATGGAATTGTGATTGAGACAGGTTGAGACAGTGGGCATGCGGAGCACACAGTGATAATTGGAAGTGTGACTGGTAGAGGTTGAGAGACTGGGCACACGCAGCACACAGTGATGAACGGAAATCTGGCTGGGACAGGTTGAGACAGTGTTATATCGAAATGTGACTGGGTCAGGTTGAGACAGTGGGCACACGGAGCACACAGTGATAAATGGTTGTGGATAAATGGAAGTATGACTGATACAGGTTGAGATAGTGGGCACATGCAGCACACAGTGATAAATGGAAATGTGACTGGGGCAGGTTTGGAGAGCGGGCACACGGAGCACACAGTGATAAATGGAACTGTGACTGGGACAGGTTGTGAGAGCGGGCATATGCAGCACACATTGATAAATGGAAGTCGATAAATGGAAGTGACTGGGACAGGTTGAGCGAGTGGTCACACGCAGCACACAGTGATAAATGGAAATGTGACTGGGACCGTTTTAGAGAGTGGGCGCACACAGCGAACAGTGATAAATGGAAATGTGACTGGGACAGGTTGAGAGAGTGGGCACGCGGTGCACACTGTGATAAATGGAAGTGGATAAATGGCAGTGTGACTGGGACAGGTTTAGAGTCTGCGCACACGCAGCACACAGTGATAAATGAAAATGTGACTGGGACAGGTTGGGAGACTGGGCACACGCAGCACACAGTGATAAATGGAAGTGTGATTGAGACAGGTTGAGACAGTGGGCATGCGGAGCACACAGTGATAATTGGAAGTGTGACTGGTAGAGGTTGAGAGACTGGGGACACGCAGCACACAGTGATAAATGGAAATGTGACTGGTACAGGTTGAGAGAGTCGGCACATGGAGCACCCAGTGAGAAATGGAAATGTGACTGGGTCAGGTTGAGAGAGTGGGCACACGGAGCACACAGTGATAAATGGTAGTGGATAAATGGAAGTGTGACTGATACAGGTTGAGAGAGTAGGCACATGGAGCATACACTAATAAATGGAAATGTGACTGGGACAGGTTGAGTGAGTGGGTACACGGAGCACACAGTGATAAATGGAAATTTGACTGGGACAGGTTCAGATAGTGGGCACACGCAGCACACAGTCATAAATGGAAATGTGACTGGCACAGGGTCAGAGACTGGGCACACGCCGCACACGGTGATAAATGAAAATATGACTGGGATAGGTTGAGAGAGTGGGCACATGGAGCACACAGTGATAAATGGAAAAGTGACGGGGTCAGGTTTAGAGAGTGGGCACATGGAGCACAGAGTGATAAATGGAAATGTGACTGGGTGAGGTTGCGAGAGTGGGCACCCGCAGCACTCAGTGATAAATGAAAATATGACTGGGACAGGTTCAGAGCGTAGGCACACGCAGCACACACTGATGAATGGAAATGTGACTGGGACAGGTTGAGAGAGTGGGCATGCGGAGCACACAGTGATAAATGGAAGTGTGACTGGGACAGGTTGAGAGAGTGGGCACACGCAGCACTCAGTGATGAATGGAAATGTGACTGGGACAGGTTGAGAGAGTGGGCACAGGGAACACACAGTGATAAATGGAAATGTGACTGGGACAGGTTGAGAGAGTGGGCACACGGAGCATACAGTGATAAATGGAAATGTGACTGGGACAGGTTGAGAGAGTGGGCATGCGGAGCACACAGTGATAAATGGAAATATGACTGGGATAGGTTGAGAGAGTGGGCACATGGAGCACACAGTGATAAATGGAAGTGTGACTGGGACAGGTTGAGAGAGTGGGCACCCGAAGCACACAGTGATAATTGGAACTGCGACTGGGACAGGTTGAGAGAGTGGGCACACTGAGCATACAGTGATAAGTGGAAATGTGACTGGGACAGGTTGATAGAGTGGGCATGCGGAGCACACAGTGATAAATAGAAGTGTGACTAGGACAGGTTGAGAGAGTGGGCACACGCAGCACACTGTGATAAGTGGAAATGTGACTGGGACAGGTTGAGAGAGTTAGCACACGCAGCACACAGTGATAAATGGAAATGTGAGTGGGACAGGTTGAGAGAGTGGGCACACGCAGCACACGGTCATAAATGGAAGTGCGCCTGGGAGAGTTTGGGAGAGTGGGCACGCGCAGCTCACAGTGATAAATGGAAATGAGACTTGGACAGGTTGAGAGAGTGGGCAGACGCAGGACACAGTGATAAATGGAAATGTAACTGGGACAGGTTGAGAGAGTGGGCACACACAGCACACAGTGATAAATGGAAATATGACTGGGGTAGGTTGAGAGAGTGGGCACATGGAGCACACAGTGATAAATGCAAGTGTGACTGGGACAGGTTGAGAGAGTGGGCACACGCAGCACACAGTGATAAATGGAAATGTGACAGGCACAGGTGGAGAAAGTGGGCACACGCAGCAAACTTTGATAAATGCAAGTGTGACTGGGAGACGTTGAGAGAGTGGGTACATGGAGCACACAGTGATCAATGGAAATGTGACTGGGACAGGTTTAGAGAGTGGGCGCATGGAGCACACAGTGATAAATGGAAATGTGACTGGGACAAGTTGAGAGAGTGGGCACCCGCAGCACACAGTGATAAATGGAACTGCGACTGGAATAGGTTGAGAGAGTGGGCACATGGAGCACACAGTGATAAATGGAAATGTGACTGGGACAGGTTTAGAGAGTGGGCACATGGAGCACACAGTGATAAATGGAAATGTGACTGGGACAGGTTGAGAGATGGTCATGCGGAGCAGACAGTGATAAATGGAAGTATGACTGGGACAGGTTGAGAGAGTGCGCACACGGAGCATACAGTGATAAATGGAAGTGTGAGTGGGACAGGTTGAGAGAGTGGGCACCCGCAGCACACAGTGATAAATGGAAACTTGACTGTGACAAGTTGAGAGAGTGGGCACAGGGACCACACAGTGATAAATGGAAATATGACTGTGATAGGTTGAGAGAGTGGGTACATGGAGCACACAGTGATAAATGGAAATGTGACTGGGACAGGTTAAGAGAGTTGAGACACGCAGCACACAGTGATAAATGGAAATGTTACTGGGACAGGTTGAGAGAGTGGGCACACGCAGCACTCAGTGATAAGTGGAAATGTGACGGGGACAGGTTGAGAGAGTTGGCACACGCAGCACACATTGATAAATGGAAATGTGAGTGGGAGAAGTTGAGACAGTGGGCACACGCAGCACACAGTCATAAATGGAAGTGTGCCTGGGAGAGGTTGGGCGAGTGGGCACGCGCAGCTCACAGTGATAAATGGAAATGTGACTGGAATAGGTTGAGAGAGTGGGCAGATGGAGCACACACTGATAAATGGAAATGTGACTGGGACAGGTTTAGACAGTGGGCACCCGCAGCACACAGTGATAAATGGAACTGCGACTGGGACAGGTTCAGAGAATGGGCACACGGAGCACACAGTAATAATTGGAAATGTGACTGGGAAAAGTGAGAAAGCGGGCACAAGCAGCACTCAGTGATAAATGGAAATGTGACTGGGACAGGTTGAGAGCATGGGCACACGCAGCACATAGTGATAAATGGAAATGTGACTGGGACAGGTTCAGAGTGTGGGCACACGCAGCACCCAGTGCTAAATGGAAATATGACTGGGACAGGTTGAGAGACTGGGCACATGGAGCACACAGTGATAAATGGAAGTGTAACTGGGACAGGTTGAGAGAGTAGGCACGCGGAGAATACAGTGTTAAATGGAAATGTGACTGGGACAGGTTGACAGAGTGGGCATGCGGAGCACACAGTGATAAATGGAAGTGTGACTGGGACAGGTTGAGAGAGTGCGCACACGGAGCATACAGTGAGAAATGGAAAAGTGACTCGGACAGGTTGAGAGAGTGCGCACACGCAGCACACAGTGATAAATGGAAATGTGACTGGGACAGGTTGAGAAAGTGGGCACACGCTGCACACAGTGATAAATGGAAATGTGACAAGGACAGGTTGAGAGACTGGGCATATGCAGCACACAGTAATAAATGGAAATGTGACTGGCACAGGTTGAGAGACTGGGTAGACGCAGCACACAGTGATGAATGGAAATGTGACTGGGACAGGTTTAGAGAGTGGGCACAAGCAGCACCCTGTGATAAATGGAAATGTGACTGGGACAGGTTGAGAGAGTGGGCACCTGCAGCACACCATGATAAATGGAAGTGTGCCTGGGACAGGTTTGGAGAGTGGGCACGCACAGCTCACAGTGATAAATGGAAATGTGACTGGGGCAGGTTGAGAGAGTGGGCACAGGGAGCACACACTGATAAATGGAAATGTGACTGGAATAGGTTGAGAGAGTGGGCACATGGAGCACACACTGATAGATGTAAATGTGACTGGGAGAGGTTGACAGAGTGGGCACATGGAGCACACAGTGATAAATGGAAATGTGACGGGGACAGGTTTAGAGAGTGGGCACACGCAGCACACACTGATAAATGGAAATGTGACTGGGACAGGTTGAGAGAGTGGGCATGCGGAGCACACAGTGATAAATGGAAGTGTGACTGGGACAGGTTGAGAGAGTGGGCACACGCAGCACACAGTGATAAATGGAAATGTGACTGGGACAGGTTGAGAGATTGGGCACACACAGCACACGGTGTTAAATGGAAATGTGACTGGGACAGCTTGAGAGAGTGGGCACACGCAGCGCTCAGTTATAAATGGAAATGTGACAGGGACAGGTTGAGAGAGTGGGCATGCGGAGCACACAGTGATAAATGGAAGTATGACTGGGACAGTTTGAGAGAGTGCGCACACGGAGCATACAGTGATAAATGTAAGTGTGATTGGGAAAGGTTGAGAGAGTGTGCACCCGCAGCTCACAGTGATAACTGGAAATTTGACTGCAACAAGTTGGGAGAGTGGACACAGTGACCACACAGTGATAAATGGAAATATGACTGGGATAGGTTGAGAGAGTGGGTACATGCAGCACACAGTGATAAATGGAAATGTGACTGGGACAGGTTGAGAGAGTGGGCACACGCAGCACTCAGTGATAAGTGGAAATGTGACTGGGACAGGTTGAGAGAGTTGGCACACGCAGCACCCAGTGATTAATGGAAATGTGAGTGGGACAGCTTGACAGAGTGGGCACACGCAGCACACTGTGATAAGTGGAAATGTGACTGGGACAGGTTGAGAGAGTTAGCACACGCAGCACACAGTGATAAATGGAAATGTGAGTGGGACAGGTTGAGTCAGTGGGCACACGCAGCACACAGTCATAAATGGAAGTGTGGTTGGGAGAGTGGGCACGCGCAGCTCACAGTGATAAATGGAAATGTGACTGGGACAGGTTGAGAAAGTGGGCACACGGAGCACTCTGTGATAAATGGAAATGTGACTGGGACAAGTTGAGAGAGTGGGCACCCGCAGCACACAGTGATAAATGGAACTGCGACTGGGACAGGTTGAGAGAGTGGGCACACGGAGCATACACTAATAAATGGAACTGCGACTGGGACAGGTTGAGAGTGTGGGCATGCGGAGCACTCAGTGATAAATGGAAATATGACTGGGATAGGTTGAGAGAGTGGGCACATGGAGCACACAGTGATAAATGGAAGTGTGACTGGGACAGGTTGAGAGAGTTAGCACACGCAGCACACGCAGCACACAGTGATAATTGGAAATGTGAGTGGGACAGGTTGAGACAGTGGGCACACGCAGCACACAGTCATAAATGGAAGTGTGGTTGGGAGAGTGGGCACGCGCAGCTCACAGTGATAAATGGAAATGTGACTGGGACAGGTTGAGAGAGTGGGCACACGCAGCACACAGTGATGAATGGAAATATGACTGGGATAGGTTGAGAGAGAGGGCACATGGAGCACACAGTGATAAATGCAAGTGTGACTGGGACAGGTTGAGAGAGTGGGCACACGGAGCATACAGTGATGAATGGAAATGTGACTGGGACAGGTTGAGAGAGTGGGCATGCGGAGCACTCAGTGATAAATGGAAATATGACTGGGATAGGTTGAGAGAGTGGGCGCATGGAGCACACAGTGATAAATGGAAGTGTGACTGGGACAGGTTGAGAGTGGGCACACGCAGCACAGAGTGATAAATGGAAATGTGAGTGGGACAAGTTGAGACAGTGGGCACACGCAGCACACAGTCATAAATGGAAGTGTGCCTGGGAGAGGTTGGGAGAGTGGGCACGCGCAGCTCACAGTGATAAATGGAAATGTGACTGGGACAGGTTGAGAGAGTGGGCACAGGGAGCACACAGTGATAAATAGAAATGTGACTGGAATAGGTTGAGAGAGTGGGCAGATGGAGCACACACTGATAAATGTAAATGTGACTGGGAGAGGTTGAGAGAGTGGGCACACGGAGCATACACTAATAAATGGAAATGTGACTGGGACAGGTTTAGACAGTGGGCACAAGGAGCACACAGTGATAAATGAAAATGTGACTGGGACAAGTTGACAGAGTGGGCACCCGCAGCACACAGTGATAAATGGAAATGTGACTGGCACAGGGTCAGAGACTGGGCACACGCCGCACACGGTGATAAATGAAAATATGACTGGGATAGGTTGAGAGAGTGGGCACATGGAGCACACAGTGATAAATGGAAAAGTGACGGGGTCAGGTTTAGAGAGTGGGCACATGGAGCACAGAGTGATAAATGGAAATGTGACTGGGTGAGGTTGCGAGAGTGGGCACCCGCAGCACTCAGTGATAAATGAAAATATGACTGGGACAGGTTCAGAGCGTAGGCACACGCAGCACACACTGATGAATGGAAATGTGACTGGGACAGGTTGAGAGAGTGGGCATGCGGAGCACACAGTGATAAATGGAAGTGTGACTGGGACAGGTTGAGAGAGTGGGCACACGCAGCACTCAGTGATGAATGGAAATGTGACTGGGACAGGTTGAGAGAGTGGGCACAGGGAACACACAGTGATAAATGGAAATGTGACTGGGACAGGTTGAGAGAGTGGGCACACGGAGCATACAGTGATAAATGGAAATGTGACTGGGACAGGTTGAGAGAGTGGGCATGCGGAGCACACAGTGATAAATGGAAATATGACTGGGATAGGTTGAGAGAGTGGGCACATGGAGCACACAGTGATAAATGGAAGTGTGACTGGGACAGGTTGAGAGAGTGGGCACCCGAAGCACACAGTGATAATTGGAACTGCGACTGGGACAGGTTGAGAGAGTGGGCACACTGAGCATACAGTGATAAGTGGAAATGTGACTGGGACAGGTTGATAGAGTGGGCATGCGGAGCACACAGTGATAAATAGAAGTGTGACTAGGACAGGTTGAGAGAGTGGGCACACGCAGCACACTGTGATAAGTGGAAATGTGACTGGGACAGGTTGAGAGAGTTAGCACACGCAGCACACAGTGATAAATGGAAATGTGAGTGGGACAGGTTGAGAGAGTGGGCACACGCAGCACACGGTCATAAATGGAAGTGCGCCTGGGAGAGTTTGGGAGAGTGGGCACGCGCAGCTCACAGTGATAAATGGAAATGAGACTTGGACAGGTTGAGAGAGTGGGCAGACGCAGGACACAGTGATAAATGGAAATGTAACTGGGACAGGTTGAGAGAGTGGGCACACACAGCACACAGTGATAAATGGAAATATGACTGGGGTAGGTTGAGAGAGTGGGCACATGGAGCACACAGTGATAAATGCAAGTGTGACTGGGACAGGTTGAGAGAGTGGGCACACGCAGCACACAGTGATAAATGGAAATGTGACAGGCACAGGTGGAGAAAGTGGGCACACGCAGCAAACTTTGATAAATGCAAGTGTGACTGGGAGACGTTGAGAGAGTGGGTACATGGAGCACACAGTGATCAATGGAAATGTGACTGGGACAGGTTTAGAGAGTGGGCGCATGGAGCACACAGTGATAAATGGAAATGTGACTGGGACAAGTTGAGAGAGTGGGCACCCGCAGCACACAGTGATAAATGGAACTGCGACTGGAATAGGTTGAGAGAGTGGGCACATGGAGCACACAGTGATAAATGGAAATGTGACTGGGACAGGTTTAGAGAGTGGGCACATGGAGCACACAGTGATAAATGGAAATGTGACTGGGACAGGTTGAGAGATGGTCATGCGGAGCAGACAGTGATAAATGGAAGTATGACTGGGACAGGTTGAGAGAGTGCGCACACGGAGCATACAGTGATAAATGGAAGTGTGAGTGGGACAGGTTGAGAGAGTGGGCACCCGCAGCACACAGTGATAAATGGAAACTTGACTGTGAGAAGTTGAGAGAGTGGGCACAGGGACCACACAGTGATAAATGGAAATATGACTGTGATAGGTTGAGAGAGTGGGTACATGGAGCACACAGTGATAAATGGAAATGTGACTGGGACAGGTTAAGAGAGTTGAGACACGCAGCACACAGTGATAAATGGAAATGTTACTGGGACAGGTTGAGAGAGTGGGCACACGCAGCACTCAGTGATAAGTGGAAATGTGACGGGGACAGGTTGAGAGAGTTGGCACACGCAGCACACATTGATAAATGGAAATGTGAGTGGGAGAAGTTGAGACAGTGGGCACACGCAGCACACAGTCATAAATGGAAGTGTGCCTGGGAGAGGTTGGGCGAGTGGGCACGCGCAGCTCACAGTGATAAATGGAAATGTGACTGGAATAGGTTGAGAGAGTGGGCAGATGGAGCACACACTGATAAATGGAAATGTGACTGGGACAGGTTTAGACAGTGGGCACCCGCAGCACACAGTGATAAATGGAACTGCGACTGGGACAGGTTCAGAGAATGGGCACACGGAGCACACAGTAATAATTGGAAATGTGACTGGGAAAAGTGAGAAAGCGGGCACAAGCAGCACTCAGTGATAAATGGAAATGTGACTGGGACAGGTTGAGAGCATGGGCACACGCAGCACATAGTGATAAATGGAAATGTGACTGGGACAGGTTCAGAGTGTGGGCACACGCAGCACCCAGTGCTAAATGGAAATATGACTGGGACAGGTTGAGAGACTGGGCACATGGAGCACACAGTGATAAATGGAAGTGTAACTGGGACAGGTTGAGAGAGTAGGCACGCGGAGAATACAGTGTTAAATGGAAATGTGACTGGGACAGGTTGACAGAGTGGGCATGCGGAGCACACAGTGATAAATGGAAGTGTGACTGGGACAGGTTGAGAGAGTGCGCACACGGAGCATACAGTGAGAAATGGAAAAGTGACTCGGACAGGTTGAGAGAGTGCGCACACGCAGCACACAGTGATAAATGGAAATGTGACTGGGACAGGTTGAGAAAGTGGGCACACGCTGCACACAGTGATAAATGGAAATGTGACAAGGACAGGTTGAGAGACTGGGCATATGCAGCACACAGTAATAAATGGAAATGTGACTGGCACAGGTTGAGAGACTGGGTAGACGCAGCACACAGTGATGAATGGAAATGTGACTGGGACAGGTTTAGAGAGTGGGCACAAGCAGCACCCTGTGATAAATGGAAATGTGACTGGGACAGGTTGAGAGAGTGGGCACCTGCAGCACACCATGATAAATGGAAGTGTGCCTGGGACAGGTTTGGAGAGTGGGCACGCACAGCTCACAGTGATAAATGGAAATGTGACTGGGGCAGGTTGAGAGAGTGGGCACAGGGAGCACACACTGATAAATGGAAATGTGACTGGAATAGGTTGAGAGAGTGGGCACATGGAGCACACACTGATAGATGTAAATGTGACTGGGAGAGGTTGACAGAGTGGGCACATGGAGCACACAGTGATAAATGGAAATGTGACGGGGACAGGTTTAGAGAGTGGGCACACGCAGCACACACTGATAAATGGAAATGTGACTGGGACAGGTTGAGAGAGTGGGCATGCGGAGCACACAGTGATAAATGGAAGTGTGACTGGGACAGGTTGAGAGAGTGGGCACACGCAGCACACAGTGATAAATGGAAATGTGACTGGGACAGGTTGAGAGATTGGGCACACACAGCACACGGTGTTAAATGGAAATGTGACTGGGACAGCTTGAGAGAGTGGGCACACGCAGCGCTCAGTGATAAATGGAAATGTGACAGGGACAGGTTGAGAGAGTGGGCATGCGGAGCACACAGTGATAAATGGAAGTATGACTGGGACAGTTTGAGAGAGTGCGCACACGGAGCATACAGTGATAAATGTAAGTGTGATTGGGAAAGGTTGAGAGAGTGTGCACCCGCAGCTCACAGTGATAACTGGAAATTTGACTGCAACAAGTTGGGAGAGTGGACACAGTGACCACACAGTGATAAATGGAAATATGACTGGGATAGGTTGAGAGAGTGGGTACATGCAGCACACAGTGATAAATGGAAATGTGACTGGGACAGGTTGAGAGAGTGGGCACACGCAGCACTCAGTGATAAGTGGAAATGTGACTGGGACAGGTTGAGAGAGTTGGCACACGCAGCACCCAGTGATTAATGGAAATGTGAGTGGGACAGCTTGACAGAGTGGGCACACGCAGCACACTGTGATAAGTGGAAATGTGACTGGGACAGGTTGAGAGAGTTAGCACACGCAGCACACAGTGATAAATGGAAATGTGAGTGGGACAGGTTGAGTCAGTGGGCACACGCAGCACACAGTCATAAATGGAAGTGTGGTTGGGAGAGTGGGCACGCGCAGCTCACAGTGATAAATGGAAATGTGACTGGGACAGGTTGAGAAAGTGGGCACACGGAGCACTCTGTGATAAATGGAAATGTGACTGGGACAAGTTGAGAGAGTGGGCACCCGCAGCACACAGTGATAAATGGAACTGCGACTGGGACAGGTTGAGAGAGTGGGCACACGGAGCATACACTAATAAATGGAACTGCGACTGGGACAGGTTGAGAGTGTGGGCATGCGGAGCACTCAGTGATAAATGGAAATATGACTGGGATAGGTTGAGAGAGTGGGCACATGGAGCACACAGTGATAAATGGAAGTGTGACTGGGACAGGTTGAGAGAGTTAGCACACGCAGCACACGCAGCACACAGTGATAATTGGAAATGTGAGTGGGACAGGTTGAGACAGTGGGCACACGCAGCACACAGTCATAAATGGAAGTGTGGTTGGGAGAGTGGGCACGCGCAGCTCACAGTGATAAATGGAAATGTGACTGGGACAGGTTGAGAGAGTGGGCACACGCAGCACACAGTGATGAATGGAAATATGACTGGGATAGGTTGAGAGAGAGGGCACATGGAGCACACAGTGATAAATGCAAGTGTGACTGGGACAGGTTGAGAGAGTGGGCACACGGAGCATACAGTGATGAATGGAAATGTGACTGGGACAGGTTGAGAGAGTGGGCATGCGGAGCACTCAGTGATAAATGGAAATATGACTGGGATAGGTTGAGAGAGTGGGCGCATGGAGCACACAGTGATAAATGGAAGTGTGACTGGGACAGGTTGAGAGTGGGCACACGCAGCACAGAGTGATAAATGGAAATGTGAGTGGGACAAGTTGAGACAGTGGGCACACGCAGCACACAGTCATAAATGGAAGTGTGCCTGGGAGAGGTTGGGAGAGTGGGCACGCGCAGCTCACAGTGATAAATGGAAATGTGACTGGGACAGGTTGAGAGAGTGGGCACAGGGAGCACACAGTGATAAATAGAAATGTGACTGGAATAGGTTGAGAGAGTGGGCAGATGGAGCACACACTGATAAATGTAAATGTGACTGGGAGAGGTTGAGAGAGTGGGCACACGGAGCATACACTAATAAATGGAAATGTGACTGGGACAGGTTTAGACAGTGGGCACAAGGAGCACACAGTGATAAATGAAAATGTGACTGGGACAAGTTGACAGAGTGGGCACCCGCAGCACACAGTGATAAATGGAACTGCGACTGGGACAGGTTGAGAGAGTGGGCACACGGAGCATACACTAATAAATGGAAATGTGACTGGGACAGGTTGAGTGAGTGGGTACACGGAGCACACAGTGATAAATGCAAATTTGACTGGGACAGGTTCAGATAGTGGGCACACGCAGCACACAGTCATAAATGGAAATGTGACTGGCACAGGGTCAGAGAGTGGGCACACGCCGCACACGGTGATAAATGGAAATATGACTGGGATAGGTTGAGAGAGTGGGCACATGGAGCACACAGTGTTAAATGGAAATGTGACTGGGACAGGTTGAGAGAGTGGGCACCTGCAGCACACCACGATAAATGGAAGTGTGCCTGGGACAGGTTTGGAGAGTGGGCACGCACAGCTCACAGTGATAAATGGAAATGTGACTGGGGCAGGTTGAGAGAGTGGGCACAGGGAGCACACACTGATAAATGGAAATGTGACTGGAATAGGTTGAGAGAGTGGGCACATGGAGCACACACTGATAGATGTAAATGTGACTGGGAGAGGTTGACAGAGTGGGCACATGGAGCACACAGTGATAAATGGAAATGTGACGGGGACAGGTTTAGAGAGTGGGCACACGCAGCACACACTGATAAATGGAAATGTGACTGGGACAGGTTGAGAGAGTGGGCATGCGGAGCACACAGTGATAAATGGAAGTGTGACTGGGACAGGTTGAGAGAGTGGGCACACGCAGCGCTCAGTGATAAATGGAAATGTGACGGACAGGTTGAGAGACTGGGCATACGCAGCACACAGTGATAAATGGAAATGTCACTGGGATAGGTTGAAAGACTGGGCAGACACAGGACACAGTGATAAATGGAAATTTGACTGGCACTGGTTGAGAGAGTGGGCACATGGAGCACACAGTGATGAATGGAAATGTGACTGGGACAGGTTTAGAGAGTGGGCACATGGAGCACACAGTGATAAAGGGAAATGTGACTGGGACAGGTTGAGAGAGTGGGCATGCGGAGTACACAGTGATAAATGGAAGTATGACTGGGACAGTTTGAGAGAGTGCGCACACGGAGCATACAGTGATAAATGTAAGTGTGAGTGGGGAAGGTTGAGAGAGTGTGCACCCGCAGCTCACAGTGATAACTGGAAATTTGACTGCAACAAGTTGGGAGAGTGGGCACAGTGACCACACAGTGATAAATGGAAATATGACTGGGATAGGTTGAGAGAGTGGGTACATGCAGCACACAGTGATAAATGGAAATGTGACTGGGACAGGTTGAGAGAGTGGGCACACGCAGCACTCAGTGATAAGTGGAAATGTGACTGGGACAGGTTGAGAGAGTTGGCACACGCAGCACCCAGTGATTAATGGAAATGTGAGTGGGACAGCTTGACAGAGTGGGCACACGCAGCACACTGTGATAAGTGGAAATGTGACTGGGACAGGTTGAGAGAGTTAGCACACGCAGCACACAGTGATAAATGGAAATGTGAGTTGGACAGGTTGAGTCAGTGGGCACACGCAGCACACAGTCATAAATGGAAGTGTGGTTGGGAGAGTGGGCACGCGCAGCTCACAGTGATAAATGGAAATGTGACTGGGACAGGTTGAGAAAGTGGGCACACGGAGCACTCTGTGATAAATGGAAATGTGACTGGAAAAGGTTGAGAGAGTGGGCAGATGGAGCACACACTGATAAATGTAAATGTGACTGGGAGAGGTTGAAAGAGTGGGCACATGGAGCACACAGTGATAAATGGAAATGTGACTGGAACAGGTTTAGAGAGTGGGCACATGGAGCACACAGTGATAAATGGAAATGTGACTGGGACAAGTTGAGAGAGTGGGCACCCGCAGCACACAGTGATAAATGGAACTGCGACTGGGACAGGTTGAGAGAGTGGGCACACGGAGCATACACTAATAAATGGAAAAGTGACTGGGACAGGTTGAGTGAGTGGGTACACGGAGCACACAGTGATAAATGGAAATGTGACTGGGACAGGGTGAGAGAGGTGGCACACGGAGCATACAGTGATAAATGGAAATGTGACTGGGACAGGTTGAGAGTGTGGGCATGCGGAGCACTCAGTGATAAATGGAAATATGACTGGGATAGGTTGAGAGAGTGGGCACATGGAGCACACAGTGATAAATGGAAGTGTGACTGGGACAGGTTGAGAGAGTTAGCACACGCAGCACACGCAGCACACAGTGATAATTGGAAATGTGAGTGGGACAGGTTGAGACAGTGGGCACACGCAGCACACAGTCATAAATGGAAGTGTGGTTGGGAGAGTGGGCACGCGCAGCTCACAGTGATAAATGGAAATGTGACTGGGACAGGTTGAGAGAGTGGGCACACGCAGCACACAGTGATGAATGGAAATATGACTGGGATAGGTTGAGAGAGAGGGCACATGGAGCACACAGTGATAAATGCAAGTGTGACTGGGACAGGTTGAGAGAGTGGGCACACGGAGCATACAGTGATGAATGGAAATGTGACTGGGACAGGTTGAGAGAGTGGGCATGCGGAGCACTCAGTGATAAATGGAAATATGACTGGGATAGGTTGAGAGAGTGGGCGCATGGAGCACACAGTGATAAATGGAAGTGTGACTGGGACAGGTTGAGAGTGGGCACACGGAGCATACAGTGATAAATGGAAATGTGACTGGGACAGGTTGAGAGAGTGGGCATGCGGAGCACACAGTGATGAATGAAAATGTGACTGGGACAGTTTGAGAGAGTGGGCACACGCAGCACACAGTGATAAATGGAAATGTGACAGGCACAGGTGGAGAGAGTGGGCACACGCAGCACACAGTGATAAATGAAAGTGTGCCTGGGACAGCTTGAGAGAGTAGGCACACGCAGCACACAGTGATAAATGGAAATGTGACTGGAATTGGTTGAGAGAGTGGGCACATGGAGCACACAATGATAGATGTAAATGTGACTGGGAGAGGTTGAGAGAGTGGGCACATGGAGCACACAGTGATAAATGGAAAAGTGACGGGGTCAGGTTTAGAGAGTGGGCACATGGAGCACAGAGTGATAAATGGAAATGTGACTGGGTGAGGTTGCGAGAGTGGGCACCCGCAGCACTCAGTGATAAATGAAAATATGACTGGGACAGGTTCAGAGCGTAGGCACACGCAGCACACACTGATGAATGCAAATGTGACCGGGACAGGTTGAGAGAGTGGGCATGCGGAGCACACAGTGATAAATGGAAGTGTGACTGGGAGAGGTTGAGAGAGTGGGCACACGCAGCACTCAGTGATGAATGCAAATGTGACTGGGACAGGTTGAGAGAGTGGGCACAGGGAACACACAGTGATAAATGGAAATGTGACTGGGACAGGTTGAGAGAGTGGGCACACGCAGCACACAGTGATAAATGGAAATATGACTGGGGTAGGTTGAGAGAGTGGGCACATGGAGCACACAGTGATAAATGCAAGTGTGACTGGGACAGGTTGAGAGAGTGGGCACACGCAGCACACAGTGATAAATGGAAATGTGACAGGCACAGGTGGAGAAAGTGGGCACACGCAGCAAACTTTGATAAATGCAAGTGTGACTGGGAGAGGTTGAGAGAGTGGGTACATGGAGCACACAGTGATCAATGGAAATGTGACTGGGACAGGTTTATAGAGTGGGCACATGGAGCACACAGTGATAAATGGAAATGTGACTGGGACAAGTTGAGAGAGTGGGCACCCGCAGCACACAGTGATAAATGGAACTGCGACTGGAATAGGTTGAGAGAGTGGGCACATGGAGCACACAGTGATAAATGGAAATGTAACTGGGACAGGTTTAGAGAGTGGGCACATGGAGCACACAGTGATAAATGGAAATGTGACTGGGACAGGTTTAGAGAGTGGGCACATGGAGCACACAGTGATAAATGGAAGTGTGAGTGGGACAGGTTGAGAGAGTGGGCACCCGCAGCACACAGTGATAAATGGAAACTTGACTGCGACAAGTTGAGAGAGTGGGCACAGGGACCACACAGTGATAAATGGAAATATGACTGGGATAGGTTGAGAGAGTGGGTACATGGAGCACACAGTGATAAATGGAAATGTTACTGGGACAGGTTGAGAGAGTGGGCACACGCAGCACACAGTGATAAATGGAAATGTGAGTGGGAGAAGTTGAGACAGTGGGCACACGCAGCACACAGTCATAAATGGAAGTGTGCCTGGGAGGGGTTGGGAGAGTGGGCACGCGAAGCTCACAGTGATAAATGGAAATGTGACTGGAATAGGTTGAGAGAGTGGGCAGATGGAGCACACACTGATAAAAGTAAATGTGACTGGGAGAGGTTGAGAGAGTGGGCACATGGAGCACACAGTGATAAATGGAAATGTGACTGGGACAGGTTTAGACAGTGGGCACCCGCAGCACACAGTGATAAATGGAACTGCGACTGGGACAGGTTCAGAGAATGGGCACACGGAGCATACACTAATAAATGGAAATGTGACTGGGACAGGTTGAGTGAGTGGGTATACGGAGCACACAGTGATAAATGGAAATGTGACTGGGACAGGTTCAGATAGTGGGCACACGCAGCACACAGTCATGAATGGAAATGTGACTGGCACAGGATCAGAGAGTGGGCACACGGAGCATACAGTGAGAAATGGAAAAGTGACTCGGACAAGTTGAGAGAGTGCGCACACGCAGCACACAGTGATAAATGGAAATGTGACTGGGACAGGTTGAGAAAGTGGGCACACGCTGCACACAGTGATAAATGGAAATGTGACAAGGACAGGTTGAGAGACTGGGCATATGCAGCACACAGTGATAAATGGAAATGTGACTGGCACAGGTTGAGAGACTGGGTAGACGCAGCACACAGTGATAAATGGAAATGTGACTGGCACAGGTTGAGAGAGTGGGGACATAGAGCACACAGTGATGAATGGAAATGTGACTGGGACAGGTTTAGAGAGTGGGCACAAGCAGCACCCAGTGATAAATGGAAATGTGACTGGGACAGGTTCAGAGAGTGGGCACATGGAGCACACAGTGATAAATGGAAGTGTGAGTGGGACAGGTTGAGAGAGTGGGCACCCGCAGCACACAGTGATAAATGGAAACTTGACTGCGACAAGTTGAGAGAGTGGGCACAGGGACCACACAGTGATAAATGGAAATATGACTGGGATAGGTTGAGAGAGTGGGTACATGGAGCACACAGTGATAAATGGAAATGTTACTGGGACAGGTTGAGAGAGTGGGCACACGCAGCACACAGTGATAAATGGAAATGTGAGTGGGAGAAGTTGAGACAGTGGGCACACGCAGCACACAGTCATAAATGGAAGTGTGCCTGGGAGGGGTTGGGAGAGTGGGCACGCGAAGCTCACAGTGATAAATGGAAATGTGACTGGAATAGGTTGAGAGAGTGGGCAGATGGAGCACACACTGATAAAAGTAAATGTGACTGGGAGAGGTTGAGAGAGTGGGCACATGGAGCACACAGTGATAAATGGAAATGTGACTGGGACAGGTTTAGACAGTGGGCACCCGCAGCACACAGTGATAAATGGAACTGCGACTGGGACAGGTTCAGAGAATGGGCACACGGAGCATACACTAATAAATGGAAATGTGACTGGGACAGGTTGAGTGAGTGGGTATACGGAGCACACAGTGATAAATGGAAATGTGACTGGGACAGGTTCAGATAGTGGGCACACGCAGCACACAGTCATGAATGGAAATGTGACTGGCACAGGATCAGAGAGTGGGCACACGGAGCATACAGTGAGAAATGGAAAAGTGACTCGGACAAGTTGAGAGAGTGCGCACACGCAGCACACAGTGATAAATGGAAATGTGACTGGGACAGGTTGAGAAAGTGGGCACACGCTGCACACAGTGATAAATGGAAATGTGACAAGGACAGGTTGAGAGACTGGGCATATGCAGCACACAGTGATAAATGGAAATGTGACTGGCACAGGTTGAGAGACTGGGTAGACGCAGCACACAGTGATAAATGGAAATGTGACTGGCACAGGTTGAGAGAGTGGGGACATAGAGCACACAGTGATGAATGGAAATGTGACTGGGACAGGTTTAGAGAGTGGGCACAAGCAGCACCCAGTGATAAATGGAAATGTGACTGGGACAGGTTCAGAGAGTGGGCATACGCAGAACACAGTGATAAATTGAAATGTGACTGGGACAGGTTGAGAGAGTTGGCGCACGCAGCACCCAGTGATAAATGGAAATTTGACTGGGACAGGTTGAGAGAGTGGGCACCTGCAGCACACCATGATAAATGGAAGTGTGCCTGGGACAGGTTTGGAGAGTGGGCACGCACAGCTCACAGTGATAAATGGAAATGTGACTGGGGCAGGTTGAGAGAGTGGGCACAGGGAGCACACACTGATAGATGGAAATGTGACTGGAATAGGTTGAGAGAGTGGGCACATGGAGCACACACTGATAGATGTAAATGTGACTGGGAGAGGTTGACAGAGTGGGCACATGGAGCACACAGTGATAAATGGAAATGTGACGGGGACAGGTTTAGAGAGTGGGCACACGCAGCACACACTGATAAATGGAAATGTGACTGGGACAGGTTGAGAGAGTGGGCATGCGGAGCACACAGTGATAAATGGAAGTGTGACTGGGACAGGTTGAGAGAGTGGGCACACGCAGCACACAGTGATAAATGGAAGTGTAACTGGGACAGGTTGAGAGAGTAGGCACGCGGAGAATACAGTGTTAAATGGAAATGTGACTGGGACAGGTTGAGAGAGTGGGCATGCGGAGCACACAGTAATAATTGGAAATGTGACTGGGAAAAGTGAGAAAGCGGGCACAAGCAGCACTCAGTGATAAATGGAAATGTGACTGGGACAGGTTGAGAGCATGGGCACACGCAGCACATAGTGATAAATGGAAGTGTGACTGGGACAGGTTGAGAGAGTGGGCACACGCAGCACACTGTGATAAGTGGAAATGTGACTGGGACAGGTTGAGAGAGTTAGCACACGCAGCACACAGTGATAAATGGAAATGTGAGTTGGACAGGTTGAGTCAGTGGGCACACGCAGCACACAGTCATAAATGGAAGTGTGGTTGGGAGAGTGGGCACGCGCAGCTCACAGTGATAAATGGAAATGTGACTGGGACAGGTTGAGAAAGTGGGCACACGGAGCACTCTGTGATAAATGGAAATGTGACTGGAATAGGTTGAGAGAGTGGGCAGATGGAGCACACACTGATAAATGTAAATGTGACTGGGAGAGGTTGAAAGAGTGGGCACATGGAGCACACAGTGATAAATGGAAATGTGACTGGAACAGGTTTAGAGAGTGGGCACATGGAGCACACAGTGATAAATGGAAATGTGACTGGGACAAGTTGAGAGAGTGGGCACCCGCAGCACACAGTGATAAATGGAACTGCGACTGGGACAGGTTGAGAGAGTGGGCACACGGAGCATACACTAATAAATGGAAATGTGACTGGGACAGGTTGAGTGAGTGGGTACACGGAGCACACAGTGATAAATGGAAATGTGACTGGGACAGGGTGAGAGAGGTGGCACACGGAGCATACAGTGATAAATGGAAATGTGACTGGGACAGGTTGAGAGTGTGGGCATGCGGAGCACTCAGTGATAAATGGAAATATGACTGGGATAGGTTGAGAGAGTGGGCACATGGAGCACACAGTGATAAATGGAAGTGTGACTGGGACAGGTTGAGAGAGTTAGCACACGCAGCACACGCAGCACACAGTGATAATTGGAAATGTGAGTGGGACAGGTTGAGACAGTGGGCACACGCAGCACACAGTCATAAATGGAAGTGTGGTTGGGAGAGTGGGCACGCGCAGCTCACAGTGATAAATGGAAATGTGACTGGGACAGGTTGAGAGAGTGGGCACACGCAGCACACAGTGATGAATGGAAATATGACTGGGATAGGTTGAGAGAGAGGGCACATGGAGCACACAGTGATAAATGCAAGTGTGACTGGGACAGGTTGAGAGAGTGGGCACACGGAGCATACAGTGATGAATGGAAATGTGACTGGGACAGGTTGAGAGAGTGGGCATGCGGAGCACTCAGTGATAAATGGAAATATGACTGGGATAGGTTGAGAGAGTGGGCGCATGGAGCACACAGTGATAAATGGAAGTGTGACTGGGACAGGTTGAGAGTGGGCACACGGAGCATACAGTGATAAATGGAAATGTGACTGGGACAGGTTGAGAGAGTGGGCATGCGGAGCACACAGTGATGAATGAAAATGTGACTGGGACAGTTTGAGAGAGTGGGCACACGCAGCACACAGTGATAAATGGAAATGTGACAGGCACAGGTGGAGAGAGTGGGCACACGCAGCACACAGTGATAAATGAAAGTGTGCCTGGGACAGCTTGAGAGAGTAGGCACACGCAGCACACAGTGATAAATGGAAATGTGACTGGAATTGGTTGAGAGAGTGGGCACATGGAGCACACAATGATAGATGTAAATGTGACTGGGAGAGGTTGAGAGAGTGGGCACATGGAGCACACAGTGATAAATGGAAAAGTGACGGGGTCAGGTTTAGAGAGTGGGCACATGGAGCACAGAGTGATAAATGGAAATGTGACTGGGTGAGGTTGCGAGAGTGGGCACCCGCAGCACTCAGTGATAAATGAAAATATGACTGGGACAGGTTCAGAGCGTAGGCACACGCAGCACACACTGATGAATGCAAATGTGACCGGGACAGGTTGAGAGAGTGGGCATGCGGAGCACACAGTGATAAATGGAAGTGTGACTGGGAGAGGTTGAGAGAGTGGGCACACGCAGCACTCAGTGATGAATGCAAATGTGACTGGGACAGGTTGAGAGAGTGGGCACAGGGAACACACAGTGATAAATGGAAATGTGACTGGGACAGGTTGAGAGAGTGGGCACACGCAGCACACAGTGATAAATGGAAATATGACTGGGGTAGGTTGAGAGAGTGGGCACATGGAGCACACAGTGATAAATGGAAATGTGACAGGCACAGGTGGAGAAAGTGGGCACACGCAGCAAACTTTGATAAATGCAAGTGTGACTGGGAGAGGTTGAGAGAGTGGGTACATGGAGCACACAGTGATCAATGGAAATGTGACTGGGACAGGTTTATAGAGTGGGCACATGGAGCACACAGTGATAAATGGAAATGTGACTGGGACAAGTTGAGAGAGTGGGCACCCGCAGCACACAGTGATAAATGGAACTGCGACTGGAATAGGTTGAGAGAGTGGGCACATGGAGCACACAGTGATAAATGGAAATGTAACTGGGACAGGTTTAGAGAGTGGGCACATGGAGCACACAGTGATAAATGGAAATGTGACTGGGACAGGTTTAGAGAGTGGGCACATGGAGCACACAGTGATAAATGGAAGTGTGAGTGGGACAGGTTGAGAGAGTGGGCACCCGCAGCACACAGTGATAAATGGAAACTTGACTGCGACAAGTTGAGAGAGTGGGCACAGGGACCACACAGTGATAAATGGAAATATGACTGGGATAGGTTGAGAGAGTGGGTACATGGAGCACACAGTGATAAATGGAAATGTTACTGGGACAGGTTGAGAGAGTGGGCACACGCAGCACTCAGTGATAAGTGGAAATGTGACGGGGACAGGTTGAGAGAGTTGGCACACGCAGCACACAGTGATAAATGGAAATGTGAGTGGGAGAAGTTGAGACAGTGGGCACACGCAGCACACAGTCATAAATGGAAGTGTGCCTGGGAGGGGTTGGGAGAGTGGGCACGCGAAGCTCACAGTGATAAATGGAAATGTGACTGGAATAGGTTGAGAGAGTGGGCAGATGGAGCACACACTGATAAAAGTAAATGTGACTGGGAGAGGTTGAGAGAGTGGGCACATGGAGCACACAGTGATAAATGGAAATGTGACTGGGACAGGTTTAGACAGTGGGCACCCGCAGCACACAGTGATAAATGGAACTGCGACTGGGACAGGTTCAGAGAATGGGCACACGGAGCATACACTAATAAATGGAAATGTGACTGGGACAGGTTGAGTGAGTGGGTATACGGAGCACACAGTGATAAATGGAAATGTGACTGGGACAGGTTCAGATAGTGGGCACACGCAGCACACAGTCATGAATGGAAATGTGACTGGCACAGGATCAGAGAGTGGGCACACGGAGCATACAGTGAGAAATGGAAAAGTGACTCGGACAAGTTGAGAGAGTGCGCACACGCAGCACACAGTGATAAATGGAAATGTGACTGGGACAGGTTGAGAAAGTGGCACACGCTGCACACAGTGATAAATGGAAATGTGACAAGGACAGGTTGAGAGACTGGGCATATGCAGCACACAGTGATAAATGGAAATGTGACTGGCACAGGTTGAGAGACTGGGTAGATGCAGCACACAGTGATAAATGGAAATGTGACTGGCACAGGTTGAGAGAGTGGGGACATAGAGCACACAGTGATGAATGGAAATGTGACTGGGACAGGTTTAGAGAGTGGGCACAAGCAGCACCCAGTGATAAATGGAAATGTGACTGGGACAGGTTCAGAGAGTGGGCATACGCAGAACACAGTGATAAATTCAAATGTGACTGGGACAGGTTGAGAGAGTTGGCGCACGCAGCACCCAGTGATAAATGGAAATTTGACTGGGACAGGTTGAGAGAGTGGGCACCTGCAGCACACCATGATAAATGGAAGTGTGCCTGGGACAGGTTTGGAGAGTGGGCACGCACAGCTCACAGTGATAAATGGAAATGTGACTGGGGCAGGTTGAGAGAGTGGGCACAGGGAGCACACACTGATAAATGGAAATGTGACTGGAATAGGTTGAGAGAGTGGGCACATGGAGCACACACTGATAGATGTAAATGTGACTGGGAGAGGTTGACAGAGTGGGCACATGGAGCACACAGTGATAAATGGAAATGTGACGGGGACAGGTTTAGAGAGTGGGCACACGCAGCACACACTGATAAATGGAAATGTGACTGGGACAGGTTGAGAGAGTGGGCATGCGGAGCACACAGTGATAAATGGAAGTGTGACTGGGACAGGTTGAGAGAGTGGGCACACGCAGCACACAGTGATAAATGGAAGTGTAACTGGGACAGGTTGAGAGAGTAGGCACGCGGAGAATACAGTGTTAAATGGAAATGTGACTGGGACAGGTTGAGAGAGTGGGCATGCGGAGCACACAGTGATGAATGAAAATGTGACTGGGACAGTTTGAGAGAGTGGGCACACGCAGCACACAGTGATAAATGGAAATGTGACAGGCACAGGTGGAGAGAGTGGGCACACGCAGCACACAGTGATAAATGAAAGTGTGCCTGGGACAGCTTGAGAGAGTAGGCACACGCAGCACACAGTGATAAATGGAAATGTGACTGGAATTGGTTGAGAGAGTGGGCACATGGAGCACACAATGATAGATGTAAATGTGACTGGGAGAGGTTGAGAGAGTGGGCACATGGAGCACACAGTGATAAATGGAAAAGTGACGGGGTCAGGTTTAGAGAGTGGGCACATGGAGCACAGAGTGATAAATGGAAATGTGACTGGGTGAGGTTGCGAGAGTGGGCACCCGCAGCACTCAGTGATAAATGAAAATATGACTGGGACAGGTTCAGAGCGTAGGCACACGCAGCACACACTGATGAATGCAAATGTGACCGGGACAGGTTGAGAGAGTGGGCATGCGGAGCACACAGTGATAAATGGAAGTGTGACTGGGAGAGGTTGAGAGAGTGGGCACACGCAGCACTCAGTGATGAATGCAAATGTGACTGGGACAGGTTGAGAGAGTGGGCACAGGGAACACACAGTGATAAATGGAAATGTGACTGGGACAGGTTGAGAGAGTGGGCACACGCAGCACACAGTGATAAATGGAAATATGACTGGGGTAGGTTGAGAGAGTGGGCACATGGAGCACACAGTGATAAATGCAAGTGTGACTGGGACAGGTTGAGAGAGTGGGCACACGCAGCACACAGTGATAAATGGAAATGTGACAGGCACAGGTGGAGAAAGTGGGCACACGCAGCAAACTTTGATAAATGCAAGTGTGACTGGGAGAGGTTGAGAGAGTGGGTACATGGAGCACACAGTGATCAATGGAAATGTGACTGGGACAGGTTTATAGAGTGGGCACATGGAGCACACAGTGATAAATGGAAATGTGACTGGGACAAGTTGAGAGAGTGGGCACCCGCAGCACACAGTGATAAATGGAACTGCGACTGGAATAGGTTGAGAGAGTGGGCACATGGAGCACACAGTGATAAATGGAAATGTAACTGGGACAGGTTTAGAGAGTGGGCACATGGAGCACACAGTGATAAATGGAAATGTGACTGGGACAGGTTTAGAGAGTGGGCACATGGAGCACACAGTGATAAATGGAAGTGTGAGTGGGACAGGTTGAGAGAGTGGGCACCCGCAGCACACAGTGATAAATGGAAACTTGACTGCGACAAGTTGAGAGAGTGGGCACAGGGACCACACAGTGATAAATGGAAATATGACTGGGATAGGTTGAGAGAGTGGGTACATGGAGCACACAGTGATAAATGGAAATGTTACTGGGACAGGTTGAGAGAGTGGGCACACGCAGCACTCAGTGATAAGTGGAAATGTGACGGGGACAGGTTGAGAGAGTTGGCACACGCAGCACACAGTGATAAATGGAAATGTGAGTGGGAGAAGTTGAGACAGTGGGCACACGCAGCACACAGTCATAAATGGAAGTGTGCCTGGGAGGGGTTGGGAGAGTGGGCACGCGAAGCTCACAGTGATAAATGGAAATGTGACTGGAATAGGTTGAGAGAGTGGGCAGATGGAGCACACACTGATAAAAGTAAATGTGACTGGGAGAGGTTGAGAGAGTGGGCACATGGAGCACACAGTGATAAATGGAAATGTGACTGGGACAGGTTTAGACAGTGGGCACCCGCAGCACACAGTGATAAATGGAACTGCGACTGGGACAGGTTCAGAGAATGGGCACACGGAGCATACACTAATAAATGGAAATGTGACTGGGACAGGTTGAGTGAGTGGGTATACGGAGCACACAGTGATAAATGGAAATGTGACTGGGACAGGTTCAGATAGTGGGCACACGCAGCACACAGTCATGAATGGAAATGTGATTGGCACAGGATCAGAGAGTGGGCACACGGAGCATACAGTGAGAAATGGAAAAGTGACTCGGACAGGTTGAGAGAGTGCGCACACGCAGCACACAGTGATAAATGGAAATGTGACTGGGACAGGTTGAGAAAGTGGGCACACGCTGCACACAGTGATAAATGGAAATGTGACAAGGACAGGTTGAGAGACTGGGCATATGCAGCACACAGTGATAAATGGAAATGTGACTGGCACAGGTTGAGAGACTGGGTAGACGCAGCACACAGTGATAAATGGAAATGTGACTGGCACAGGTTGAGAGAGTGGGGACATAGAGCACACAGTGATGAATGGAAATGTGACTGGGACAGGTTTAGAGAGTGGGCACAAGCAGCACCCAGTGATAAATGGAAATGTGACTGGGACAGGTTCAGAGAGTGGGCATACGCAGAACACAGTGATAAATTCAAATGTGACTGGGACAGGTTGAGAGAGTTGGCGCACGCAGCACCCAGTGATAAATGGAAATTTGACTGGGACAGGTTGAGAGAGTGGGCACCTGCAGCACACCATGATAAATGGAAGTGTGCCTGGGACAGGTTTGGAGAGTGGGCACGCACAGCTCACAGTGATAAATGGAAATGTGACTGGGGCAGGTTGAGAGAGTGGGCACAGGGAGCACACACTGATAAATGGAAATGTGACTGGAATAGGTTGAGAGAGTGGGCACATGGAGCACACACTGATAGATGTAAATGTGACTGGGAGAGGTTGACAGAGTGGGCACATGGAGCACACAGTGATAAATGGAAATGTGACGGGGACAGGTTTAGAGAGTGGGCACACGCAGCACACACTGATAAATGGAAATGTGACTGGGACAGGTTGAGAGAGTGGGCATGCGGAGCACACAGTGATAAATGGAAGTGTGACTGGGACAGGTTGAGAGAGTAGGCACGCGGAGAATACAGTGTTAAATGGAAATGTGACTGGGACAGGTTGAGAGAGTGGGCATGCGGAGCACACAGTGATAAATGGAAGTGTGACTGGGACAGGTTGAGAGAGTGCGCACACGGAGCATACAGTGAGAAATGGAAAAGTGACTCGGACAGGTTGAGAGAGTGCGCACACGCAGCACACAGTGATAAATGGAAATGTGACTGGGACTGGTTGAGAAAGTGGGCACACGCTGCACACAGTGATAAATGGAAATGTGACAAGGACAGGTTGAGAGACTGGGCATATGCAGCACACAGTGATAAATGGAAATGTGACTGGCACAAGTTGAGAGACTGGGTAGACGCAGCACACAGTGATAAATGGAAATGTGACTGGCACAGGTTGAGAGAGTGGGCACATACAGCACACAGTGATGAATGGAAATGTGACTGGGACAGGTTTAGAGAGTGGGCACAAGCAGCACACAGTGATAAGTGGAAATGTGACTGGGACAGGTTGAGAGAGTGGGCACCTGCAGCACACCATGATAAATGGAAGTGTGCCTGGGACAGGTTTGGAGAGTGGGCACGCACAGCTCACAGTGATAAATGGAAATGTGACTGGGGCAGGTTGAGAGAGTGGGCACAGGGAGCACACACTGATAACTGGAAATGTGACTGGAATAGGTTGAGAGAGTGGGCACATGGAGCACACACTGATAGATGTAAATGTGACTGGGAGAGGTTGACAGAGTGGGCACATGGAGCACACAGTGATAAATGGAAATGTGACGGGGACAGGTTTAGAGAGTGGGGACACGCAGCACACACTGATAAATGGAAATGTGACTGGGACAGGTTGAGAGAGTGGGCATGCGGAGCACACAGTGATAAATGGAAGTGTGACTGGGACAGGTTGAGAGAGTGGGCACACGCAGCACACAGTGATAAATGGAAGTGTAACTGGGACAGGTTGAGAGAGTAGGCACGCGGAGAATACAGTGTTAAATGGAAATGTGACTGGGACAGGTTGAGAGAGTGGGCATGCGGAGCACACAGTGATAAATGGAAGTGTGACTGGGACAGGTTGAGAGAGTGCGCACACGGAGCATACAGTGAGAAATGGAAAAGTGACTCGGACAGGTTGAGAGAGTGCGCACACGCAGCACACAGTGATAAATGGAAATGTGACTGGGACAGGTTGAGAAAGTGGGCACACGCTGCACACAGTGATAAATGGAAATGTGACAAGGACAGGTTGAGAGACTGGGCACATGCAGCACACAGTGATAAATGGAAATGTGACTGGCACAGGTTGAGAGAGTGGGCACATAGTGCACACAGTGATGAATGGAAATGTGACTGGGACAGGTTTAGAGAGTGGGCACAAGCAGCACACAGTGATAAATGGGAATGTGACTGGGACAGGTTGAGAGAGTGGGCACCTGCAGACAACCATGATAAATGGAAGTGTGCCTGGGACAGGTTTGGAGAGTGGGCACGCACAGCTCACAGTGATAAATGGAAATGTGACTGGGGCAGGTTGAGAGAGTGGGCACAGGGAGCACACACTGATAAATGGAAATGTGACTGGAATAGGTTGAGAGAGTGGGCACATGGAGCACACACCGATAGATGTAAATGTGACTGGGAGAGGTTGACAGAGTGGGCACATGGAGCACACAGTGATAAATGGAAATGTGACGGGGACAGGTTTAGAGAGTGGGCACACGCAGCACACACTGATAAATGGAAATGTGACTGGGACAGGTTGAGAGAGTGGGCATGCGGAGCACACAGTGATAAATGGAAGTGTGACTGGGACAGGTTGAGAGAGTGGGCACACGCAGCACACAGTGATAAATGGAAATGTGACTGGGGCAGGTTGAGAGATTGGGCACACGCAGCACACGGTGTTAAATGGAAATGTGACTGGGACAGCTTGAGAGAGTGGGCACACGCAGCGCTCAGTGATAAATGGAAATGTGACAGGGACAGGTTGAGAGACTGGGCATACGCAGCACACAGTGATAAATGGAAATGTCACTGGGATAGGTTGAAAGACTGGGCAGACACAGGACACAGTGATAAATGGAAATTTGACTGGCACTGGTTGAGAGAGTGGGCACATGGAGCACACAGTGATGAATGGAAATGTGACTGGGACAGGTTTAGAGAGTGGGCACATGGAGCACACAGTGATAAAGGGAAATGTGACTGGGACAGGTTGAGAGAGTGGGCATGCGGAGCACACAGTGATAAATGGAAGTATGACTGGGACAGTTTGAGAGAGTGCGCACACGGAGCATACAGTGATAAATGTAAGTGTGAGTGGGAAAGGTTGAGAGAGTGGGCACCCGCAGCTCACAGTGATAACTGGAAATTTGACTGCGACAAGTTGGGAGAGTGGGCACAGTGACCACACAGTGATAAATGGAAATATGACTGGGATAGGTTGAGAGAGTGGGTACATGCAGCACACAGTGATAAATGGAAATGTGACTGGGACAGGTTAAGAGAGTTCAGACACGCAGCACACAGTGATAAATGGAAATATTACTGGGACAGGTTGAGAGAGTGGGCACACGCAGCACTCAGTGATAAGTGGAAATGTGACTGGGACAGGTTGAGAGAGTTGGCACACGCAGCACCCAGTGATTAATGGAAATGTGAGTGGGACAGGTTGACAGAGTGGGCACACGCAGCACACTGTGATAAGTGGAAATGTGACTGGGACAGGTTGAGAGAGTTAGCACACGCAGCTCACAGTGATAAATGGAAATGTGACTGGGACAGGTTGAGAAAGTGGGCACACGGAGCACTCTGTGATAAATGGAAATGTGACTGGAATAGGTTGAGAGAGTGGGCAAATGGAGCACACACTGATAAATGTAAATGTGACTGGGAGAGGTTGAAAGAGTGGGCACATGGAGCACACAGTGATAAATGGAAATGTGACTGGGACAGGTTTAGAGAGTGGGCACATGGAGCACACAGTGATAAATGGAAATGTGACTGGGACAAGTTGAGAGAGTGGGCACCCGCAGCACACAGTGATAAATGGAACTGCGACTGGGACAGGTTGACAGAGTGGGCACACGGAGCATACACTAATAAATGGAAATGTGACTGGGACAGGTTGAGTGAGTGGGTACACGGAGCACACAGTGATAAATGGAAATGTGACTGGGACAGGGTGAGAGAGGTGGCACACGGAGCATACAGTGATAAATGGAAATGTGACTGGGACAGGTTGAGAGTGTGGGCATGCGGAGCACTCAGTGATAAATGGAAATATGACTGGGATAGGTTGAGAGAGTGGGCACACGCAGCACACAATCATAAATGGAAGTGTGGTTGGGAGAGTGGGCACGCGCAGCTCACAGTGATAAATGGAAATGTGACTGGGACAGGTTGAGAGAGTGGGCATGCGGAGCACACAGTGATGAATGGAAATGTGACTGGGACAGTTTGAGAGAGTGGGCACACGCAGCACACAGTGATAAATGGAAATGTGACAGGCTCAGGTGGAGAGAGTAGGCACACGCAGCACACAGTGAGAAATGAAAGTGTGCCTGGGACAGCTTGAGAGAGTAGGCACACGCAGCACACAGTGATAGATGGAAATGTGAGTGGGACAAGTTGAGACAGTGGGCACACGCAGCACACAGTCATAAATGGAAGTGTGCCTGGGAGAGGTTGGGAGAGTGGGCACGCGCAGCTCACAGTGATAAATGGAAATGTGACTGGGACAGGTTGAGAGAGTGGGCACAGGGAGCACACAGTGATAAATAGAAATGTGACTGGAATAGGTTGAGAGAGTGGGCAGATGGAGCACACACTGATAAATGTAAATGTGACTGGGAGAGGTTGAGAGAGTGGGCACACGGAGCATACACTAATAAATGGAAATGTGACTGGGACAGGTTTAGACAGTGGGTACAAGGAGCACACAGTGAGAAATGGAAATGTGACTGGGACAAGTTGACAGAGTGGGCACCCGCAGCACACAGTGATAAATGGAACTGCGACTGGGACAGGTTGAGAGAGTGGGCACCCGGAGCATACACTAATAAATGGAAATGTGACTGGGACAGGTTGAGTGAGTGGGTACACGGAGCACACAGTGATAAATGGAAATTTGACTGGGACAGGTTCAGATAGTGGGCACACGCAGCACACAGTCATAAATGGAAATGTGACTGGCACAGGGTCAGAGAGTGGGCACACGCCGCACACGGTGATAAATGGAAATATGACTGGGATAGGTTGAGAGAGTGGGCACATGGAGCACACAGTGATAAATGCAAGTGTGACTGGGACAGGTTGAGACAGTGGGCACACGTAGCACACAGTGATAAATGGAAATGTGACTGGAATTGGTTGAGAGAGTGGGCACATGGAGCACACACTGATAGATGTAAATGTGACTGGAGAGGTTGAGAGAGTGGGCACATGGAGCACACAGTGATAAATGGAAAAGTGACGGGGTCAGGTTTAGAGAGTGGGCACATGGAGCACAGAGTGATAAATGGAAATGTGACTGGGTGAGGTTGCGAGAGTGGGCACCCGCAGCACTCAGTGATAAATGAAAATATGACTGGGACAGGTTCAGAGCGTAGCACACGCAGCACACACTGATGAATGGAAATGTGACAGGGACAGGTTGAGAGAGTGGCATGCGGAGCACACAGTGATAAATGGAAGTGTGACTGGGACAGGTTGAGAGAGTGGGCACACGCAGCACTCAGTGATGAATGGAAATGTGACTGGGACAGGTTGAGAGAGTGGGCACAGGGAACACACAGTGATAAATGGAAATGTGACTGGGACAGGTTGAGAGAGTGGGCACACGGAGCATACAGTGATAAATGGAAATGTGACTGGGACAGGTTGAGAGAGTGGGCATGCGGAGCACACAGTGATAAATGGAAATATGACTGGGATAGGTTGAGAGAGTGGGCACATGGAGCACACAGTGATAAATGGAAGTGTGACTGGGACAGGTTGAGAGAGTGGGCACCCGAAGCACACAGTGATAATTGGAACTGCGACTGGGACAGGTTGAGAGAGTGGGCACACTGAGCATACAGTGATAAGTGGAAATGTGACTGGGACAGGTTGAGAGAGTGGGCATGCGGAGCACACAGTGATAAATAGAAGTGTGACTGGGACAGGTTGAGAGAGTGGGCACACGCAGCACACTGTGATAAGTGGAAATGTGACTGGGACAGGTTGAGAGAGTTAGCACACGCAGCACACAGTGATAAATGGAAATGTGAGTGGGACAGGTTGAGAGAGTGTGCACACGCAGCACACGGTCATAAATGGAAGTGTGCCTGGGAGAGTTTGGGAGAGTGGGCACGCGCAGCTCACAGTGATAAATGGAAATGAGACTTGGACAGGTTGAGAGAGTGGGCAGACGCAGGACACAGTGATAAATGGAAATGTGACTGGGGTAGGTTGAGAGAGTGGGCACATGGAGCACACAGTGATAAATGCAAGTGTGACAGGCACAGGTGGAGAAAGTGGGCACACGCAGCAAACTTTGATAAATGCAAGTGTGACTGGGAGACGTTGAGAGAGTGGGTACATGGAGCACACAGTGATCAATGGAAATGTGACTGGGACAGGTTTAGAGAGTGGGCACATGGAGCACACAGTGATAAATGGAAATGTGACTGGGACAAGTTGAGAGAGTGGGCACCCGCAGCACACAGTGATAAATGGAACTGCGACTGGAATAGGTTGAGAGAGTGGGCACATGGAGCACACACTGATAAATGTAAATGTGACTGGGAGAGGTTGAGAGAATGGGCACATGGAGCACACAGTGATAAATGGAAATGTGACTGGGACAGGTTTAGAGAGTGGGCACATGGAGCACACAGTGATAAATGGAAATGTGACTGGGACAGGTTGAGAGATGGTCATGCGGAGCAGACAGTGATAAATGGAAGTATGACTGGGACAGGTTGAGAGAGTGCGCACACGGAGCATACAGTGATAAATGGAAGTGTGAGTGGGACAGGTTGAGAGAGTGGGCACCCGCAGCACACAGTGATAAATGGAAACTTGACTGTGACAAGTTGAGAGAGTGGGCACAGGGACCACATAGTGATAAATGGAAATATGACTGGGATAGGTTGAGAGAGTGGGTACATGGAGCACACAGTGATAAATGGAAATGTGACTGGGACAGGTTAAGAGAGTTGAGACACGCAGCACACAGTGATAAATGGAAATGTTACTGGGACAGGTTGAGAGAGTGGGCACACGCAGCACTCAGTGATAAGTGGAAATGTGACGGGGACAGGTTGAGAGAGTTGGCACATGCAGCACACATTGATAAATGGAAATGTGAGTGGGAGAAGTTGAGACAGTGGGCACACGCAGCACACAGTCATAAATGGAAGTGTGCCTGGGAGAGGTTGGGAGAGTGGGCACGCGCAGCTCACAGTGATAAATGGAAATGTGACTGGAATAGGTTGAGAGAGTGGGCAGATGGAGCACACACTGATAAATGGAAATGTGACTGGGACAGGTTTAGACAGTGGGCACCCGCAGCACACAGTGATAAATGGAACTGCGACTGGGACAGGTTCAGAGAATGGGCACACAGAGCACACAGTAATAATTGGAAATGTGACTGGGAAAAGTGAGAAAGCGGGCACAAGCAGCACTCAGTGATAAATGGAAATGTGACTGGGACAGGTTGAGAGCATGGGCACACGCAGCACATAGTGATAAATGGAAATGTGACTGGGACAGGTTCAGAGTGTGGGCACACGCAGCACCCAGTGCTAAATGGAAATGTGACTGGCACAGGTTGAGAGACTGGGTAGACGCAGCACACAGTGATAAATGGAAATGTGACTGGCACAGGTTGAGAGAGTGGGCACATAGAGCACACAGTGATGAATGGAAATGTGACTGGGACAGGTTTAGAGAGTGGGCACAAGCAGCACCCTGTGATAAATGGAAATGTGACTGGGACAGGTTTAGAGAGTGGGCACAAGCAGCACCCTGTGATAAATGGAAATGTGACTGGGACAGGTTGAGAGAGTGGGCACCTGCAGCACACCATGATAAATGGAAGTGTGCCTGGGACAGGTTTGGAGAGTGGGCACGCACAGCTCACAGTGATAAATGGAAATGTGACTGGGGCAGGTTGAGAGAGTGGGCACAGGGAGCACACACTGATAAATGGAAATGTGACTGGAATAGGTTGAGAGAGTGGGCACATGGAGCACACACTGATAGATGTAAATGTGACTGGGAGAGGTTGACAGAGTGGGCACATGGAGCACACAGTGATAAATGGAAATGTGACGGGGACAGGTTTAGAGAGTGGGCACACGCAGCACACACTGATAAATGGAAATGTGACTGGGACAGGTTGAGAGAGTGGGCACACGCAGCACACAGTGATAAATGGAAATGTGAATGGGACAGGTTGAGAGATTGGGCACACGCAGCACACGGTGTTAAATGGAAATGTGACTGGGACAGCTTGAGAGAGTGGGCACACGCAGCGCTCAGTGATAAATGGAAATGTGACAGGGACAGGTTGAGAGACTGGGCATACGCAGCACACAGTGATAAATGGAAATGTCACTGGGATAGGTTGAAAGACTGGGCAGACACAGGACACAGTGATAAATGGAAATTTGACTGGCACTGGTTGAGAGAGTGGGCACATGGAGCACACAGTGATGAATGGAAATGTGACTGGGACAGGTTGAGAGAGTGGGCATGCGGAGCACACAGTGATAAATGGAAGTATGACTGGGAAAGTTTGAGAGAGTGCGCACACGGAGCATACAGTGATAAATGTAAGTGTGAGTGGGAAAGGTTGAGAGAGTGTGCACCCACAGCTCACAGTGATAACTGGAAATTTGACTGCAACAAGTTGGGAGAGTGGGCACAGTGACCACACAGTGATAAATGGAAATATGACTGGGATAGGTTGAGAGAGTGGGTACATGCAGCACACAGTGATAAATGGAAATGTGACTGGGACAGGTTGAGAGAGTGGGCACACGCAGCACTCAGTGATAAGTGGAAATGTGACTGGGACAGGTTGAGAGAGTTGGCACACGCAGCACCCAGTGATTAATGGAAATGTGAGTGGGACAGCTTGACAGAGTGGGCACACGCAGCACACTGTGATAAGTGGAAATGTGACTGGGACAGGTTGAGAGAGTTAGCACACGCAGCACACAGTGATAAATGGAAATGTGAGTGGGACAGGTTGAGTCAGTGGGCACACGCAGCACACAGTCATAAATGGAAGTGTGGTTGGGAGAGTGGGCACGCGCAGCTCACAGTGATAAATGGAAATGTGACTGGGACAGGTTGAGAAAGTGGGCACACGGAGCACTCTGTGATAAATGGAAATGTGACTGGAATAGGTTGAGAGAGTGGGCAGATGGAGCAAACACTGATAAATGTAAATGTGACTGGGAGAGGTTGAAAGAGTGGGCACATGGAGCACACAGTGATAAATGGAAATGTGACTGGAACAGGTTTAGAGAGTGGGCACATGGAGCACACAGTGATAAATGGAAATGTGACTGGGACAAGTTGAGAGAGTGGGCACCCGCAGCACACAGTGATAAATGGAACTGCGACTGGGACAGGTTGAGAGAGTGGGCACACGGAGCATACACTAATAAATGGAAATGTGACTGGGACAGGTTGAGAGTGTGGGCATGCGGAGCACTCAGTGATAAATGGAAATATGACTGGGATAGGTTGAGAGAGTGGGCACATGGAGCACACAGTGATAAATGGAAGTGTGACTGGGACAGGTTGAGAGAGTTAGCACACGCAGCACACGCAGCACACAGTGATAATTGGAAATGTGAGTGGGACAGGTTGAGACAGTGGGCACACGCAGCACACAGTCATAAATGGAAGTGTGGTTGGGAGAGTGGGCACGCGCAGCTCACAGTGATAAATGGAAATGTGACTGGGACAGGTTGAGAGAGTGGGCACACGCAGCACACAGTGATGAATGGAAATATGACTGGGATAGGTTGAGAGAGAGGGCACATGGAGCACACAGTGATAAATGCAAGTGTGACTGGGACAGGTTGAGAGAGTGGGCACACGGAGCATACAGTGATGAATGGAAATGTGACTGGGACAGGTTGAGAGAGTGGGCACATGGAGCTCACAGTGATAAAGGGAAATGTGACTGGGACAGGTTGAGAGAGTGGGCATGCGGAGCACACAGTGATAAATGGAAGTATGACTGGGAAAGTTTGAGAGAGTGCGCACACGGAGCATACAGTGATAAATGTAAGTGTGAGTGGGAAAGGTTGAGAGAGTGTGCACCCGCAGCTCACAGTGATAACTGGAAATTTGACTGCAACAAGTTGGGAGAGTGGGCACAGTGACCACACAGTGATAAATGGAAATATGACTGGGATAGGTTGAGAGAGTGGGCACACGCAGCACTCAGTGATAAGTGGAAATGTGACTGGGACAGGTTGAGAGAGTTGGCACACGCAGCACCCAGTGATTAATGGAAATGTGAGTGGGACAGCTTGACAGAGTGGGCACACGCAGCACACTGTGATAAGTGGAAATGTGACTGGGACAGGTTGAGAGAGTTAGCACACGCAGCACACAGTGATAAATGGAAATGTGAGTGGGACAGGTTGAGTCAGTGGGCACACGCAGCACACAGTCATAAATGGAAGTGTAGTTGGGAGAGTGGGCACGCGCAGCTCACAGTGATAAATGGAAATGTGACTGGGACAGGTTGAGAAAGTGGGCACACGGAGCACTCTGTGATAAATGGAAATGTGACTGGAATAGGTTGAGAGAGTGGGCAGATGGAGCACACACTGATAAATGTAAATGTGACTGGGAGAGGTTGAAAGAGTGGGCACTTGGAGCACACAGTGATAAATGGAACTGCGACTGGGACAGGTTGAGAGAGTGGGCACACGGAGCATACACTAATAAATGGAAATGTGACTGGGACAGGTTGAGTGAGTGGGTACACGGAGCACACAGTGATAAATGGAAATGTGACTGGGACAGGGTGAGAGAGGTGGCACACGGAGCATACAGTGACAAATGGAAATGTGACTGGGACAGGTTGAGAGTGTGGGCATGCGGAGCACTCAGTGATAAATGGAAATATGACTGGGATAGGTTGAGAGAGTGGGCACATGGAGCACACAGTGATAAATGGAAGTGTGACTGGGACAGGTTGAGAGAGTTAGCACACGCAGCACACGCAGCACACAGTGATAATTGGAAATGTGAGTGGGACAGGTTGAGACAGTGGGCACACGCAGCACACAGTCATAAATGGAAGTGTGGTTGGGAGAGTGGGCACGCGCAGCTCACAGTGATAAATGGAAATGTGACTGGGACAGGTTGAGAGAGTGGGCACACGCAGCACACAGTGATGAATGGAAATATGACTGGGATAGGTTGAGAGAGAGGGCACATGGAGCACACAGTGATAAATGCAAGTGTGACTGGGACAGGTTGAGAGAGTGGGCACACGGAGCATACAGTGATGAATGGAAATGTGACTGGGACAGGTTGAGAGAGTGGGCATGCGGAGCACTCAGTGATAAATGGAAATATGACTGGGATAGGTTGAGAGAGTGGGCGCATGGAGCACACAGTGATAAATGGAAGTGTGACTGGGACAGGTTGAGAGTGGGCACACGGAGCATACAGTGATAAATGGAAATGTGACTGGGACAGGTTGAGAGAGTGGGCATGCGGAGCACACAGTGATGAATGAAAATGTGACTGGGACAGTTTGAGAGAGTGGGCACACGCAGCACACAGTGATAAATGGAAATGTGACAGGCACAGGTGGAGAGAGTGGGCACACGCAGCACACAGTGATAAATGAAAGTGTGCCTGGGACAGCTTGAGAGAGTAGGCACACGCAGCACACAGTGATAAATGGAAATGTGAGTGGGACAAGTTGAGACAGTGGGCACACGCAGCACACAGTCATAAATGGAAGTGTGCCTGGGAGAGGTTGGGAGAGTGGGCACGCGCAGCTCACAGTGATAAATGGAAATGTGACTGGGACAGGTTGAGAGAGTGGGCACAGGGAGCACACAGTGATAAATAGAAATGTGACTGGAATAGGTTGAGAGAGTGGGCAGATGGAGCACACACTGATAAATGTAAATGTGACTGGGAGAGGTTGAGAGAGTGGGCACACGGAGCATACACTAATAAATGGAAATGTGACTGGGACAGGTTTAGACAGTGGGCACAAGGAGCACACAGTGATAAATGGAAATGTGACTGGGACAAGTTGACAGAGTGGGCACCCGCAGCACACAGTGATAAATGGAACTGCGACTGGGACAGGTTGAGAGAGTGGGTACATGGAGCACACAGTGATAAATGGAAATGTGACTGGGACAGGTTAAGAGAGTTGAGACACGCAGCACACAGTGATAAATGGAAATTTGACTGGGACAGGTTCAGATAGTGGGCACACGCAGCACACAGTCATAAATGGAAATGTGACTGGCACAGGGTCAGAGAGTGGGCACACGCCGCACACGGTGATAAATGGAAATATGACTGGGATAGGTTGAGAGAGTGGGCACATGGAGCACACAGTGATAAATGCAAGTGTGACTGGGACAGGTTGAGAGAGTGGGCACGCGCAGCTCACAGTGATAAATGGAAATGTGACTGGAATAGGTTGAGAGAGTGGGCAGATGGAGCACACACTGATAAATGGAAATGTGACTGGGACAGGTTTAGACAGTGGGCACCCGCAGCACGCAGTGATAAATGGAACTGCGACTGGGACAGGTTCAGAGAATGGGCACACGGAGCACACAGTAATAATTGGAAATGTGACTGGGAAAAGTGAGAAAGCGGGCACAAGCAGCACTCAGTGATAAATGGAAATGTGACTGGGACAGGTTGAGAGCATGGGCACACGCAGCACATAGTGATAAATGGAAATGTGACTGGGACAGGTTCAGAGTGTGGGCACACGCAGCACCCAGTGCTAAATGGAAATATGACTGGGACAGGTTGAGAGACTGGGCACATGGAGCACACAGTGATAAATGGAAGTGTAACTGGGACAGGTTGAGAGAGTAGGCACGCGGAGAATACAGTGTTAAATGGAAATGTGACTGGGACAGGTTGACAGAGTGGGCATGCGGAGCACACAGTGATAAATGGAAGTGTCACTGGGACAGGTTGAGAGATTGCGCACACGGAGCATACAGTGAGAAATGGAAAAGTGACTCGGACAGGTTGAGAGAGTGCGCACACGCAGCACACAGTGATAAATGGAAATGTGAATGGGACAGGTTGAGAGATTGGGCACACGCAGCACACGGTGTTAAATGGAAATGTGACTGGGACAGCTTGAGAGAGTGGGCACACGCAGCGCTCAGTGATAAATGGAAATGTGACAGGGACAGGTTGAGAGACTGGGCATACGCAGCACACAGTGATAAATGGAAATGTCACTGGGATAGGTTGAAAGACTGGGCAGACACAGGACACAGTGATAAATGGAAATTTGACTGGCACTGGTTGAGAGAGTGGGCACATGGAGCACACAGTGATGAATGGAAATGTGACTGGGACAGGTTTAGAGAGTGGGCACATGGAGCACACAGTGATAAAGGGAAATGTGACTGGGACAGGTTGAGAGAGTGGGCATGCGGAGCACACAGTGATAAATGGAAGTATGACTGGGAAAGTTTGAGAGAGTGCGCACACGGAGCATACAGTGATAAATGTAAGTGTGAGTGGGAAAGGTTGAGAGAGTGTGCACCCGCAGCTCACAGTGATAACTGGAAATTTGACTGCAACAAGTTGGGAGAGTGGGCACAGTGACCACACAGTGATAAATGGAAATATGACTGGGATAGGTTGAGAGAGTGGGTACATGCAGCACCCAGTGATAAATGGAAATGTGACTGGGACAGGTTGAGAGAGTGGGCACACGCAGCACTCAGTGATAAGTGGAAATGTGACTGGGACAGGTTGAGAGAGTTGGCACACGCAGCACCCAGTGATTAATGGAAATGTGAGTGGGACAGCTTGACAGAGTGGGCACACGCAGCACACTGTGATAAGTGGAAATGTGACTGGGACAGGTTGAGAGAGTTAGCACACGCAGCACACAGTGATAAATGGAAATGTGAGTGGGACAGGTTGAGTCAGTGGGCACACGCAGCACACAGTCATAAATGGAAGTGTAGTTGGGAGAGTGGGCACGCGCAGCTCACAGTGATAAATGGAAATGTGACTGGGACAGGTTGAGAAAGTGGGCACACGGAGCACTCTGTGATAAATGGAAATGTGACTGGAATAGGTTGAGAGAGTGGGCAGATGGAGCACACACTGATAAATGTAAATGTGACTGGGAGAGGTTGAAAGAGTGGGCACATGGAGCACACAGTGATAAATGGAACTGCGACTGGGACAGGTTGAGAGAGTGGGCACACGGAGCATACACTAATAAATGGAAATGTGACTGGGACAGGTTGAGTGAGTGGGTACACGGAGCACACAGTGATAAATGGAAATGTGACTGGGACAGGGTGAGAGAGGTGGCACACGGAGCATACAGTGATAAATGGAAATGTGACTGGGACAGGTTGAGAGTGTGGGCATGCGGAGCACTCAGTGATAAATGGAAATATGACTGGGATAGGTTGAGAGAGTGGGCACATGGAGCACACAGTGATAAATGGAAGTGTGACTGGGACAGGTTGAGAGAGTTAGCACACGCAGCACACGCAGCACACAGTGATAATTGGAAATGTGAGTGGGACAGGTTGAGACAGTGGGCACACGCAGCACACAGTCATAAATGGAAGTGTGGTTGGGAGAGTGGGCACGCGCAGCTCACAGTGATAAATGGAAATGTGACTGGGACAGGTTGAGAGAGTGGGCACACGCAGCACACAGTGATGAATGGAAATATGACTGGGATAGGTTGAGAGAGAGGGCACATGGAGCACACAGTGATAAATGCAAGTGTGACTGGGACAGGTTGAGAGAGTGGGCACACGGAGCATACAGTCATGAATGGAAATGTGACTGGGACAGGTTGAGAGAGTGGGCATGCGGAGCACTCAGTGATAAATGGAAATATGACTGGGATAGGTTGAGAGAGTGGGCGCATGGAGCACACAGTGATAAATGGAAATGTGACAGGCACAGGTGGAGAGAGTGGGCACACGCAGCACACAGTGATAAATGAAAATGTGACTGGGACAGTTTGAGAGAGTGGGCACACGCAGCACACAGTGATAAATGGAAATGTGACAGGCACAGGTGGAGAGAGTGGGCACACGCAGCACACAGTGATAAATGAAAGTGTGCCTGGGACAGCTTGAGAGAGTAGGCACACGCAGCACACAGTGATAAATGGAAATGTGAGTGGGACAAGTTGAGACAGTGGGCACACGCAGCACACAGTCATAAATGGAAGTGTGCCTGGGAGAGGTTGGGAGAGTGGGCACGCGCAGCTCACAGTGATAAATGGAAATGTGACTGGGACAGGTTGAGAGAGTGGGCACAGGGAGCACACAGTGATAAATAGAAATGTTACTGGAATAGGTTGAGAGAGTGGGCAGATGGAGCACACACTGATAAATGTAAATGTGACTGGGAGAGGTTGAGAGAGTGGGCACACGGAGCATACACTAATAAATGGAAATGTGACTGGGACAGGTTTAGACAGTGGGCACAAGGAGCACACAGTGATAAATGGAAATGTGACTGGGACAAGTTGACAGAGTGGGCACCCGCAGCACACAGTGATAAATGGAACTGCGACTGGGACAGGTTGAGAGAGTGGGTACATGGAGCACACAGTCATAAATGGAAATGTGACTGGGACAGGTTAAGAGAGTTGAGACACGCAGCACACAGTGATAAATGGAAATTTGACTGGGACAGGTTCAGATAGTGGGCACACGCAGCACACAGTCATAAATGGAAATGTGACTGGCACAGGGTCAGAGAGTGGGCACACGCCGCACACGGTGATAAATGGAAATATGACTGGGATAGGTTGAGAGAGTGGGCACATGGAGCACACAGTGATAAATGCAAGTGTGACTGGGACAGGTTGAGAGAGTGGGCACGCGCAGCTCACAGTGATAAATGGAAATGTGACTGGAATAGGTTGAGAGAGTGGGCAGATGGAGCACACACTGATAAATGGAAATGTGACTGGGACAGGTTTAGACAGTGGGCACCCGCAGCACACAGTGATAAATGGAACTGCGACTGGGACAGGTTCAGAGAATGGGCACACGGAGCACACAGTAATAATTGGAAATGTGACTGGGAAAAGTGAGAAAGCGGGCACAAGCAGCACTCAGTGATAAATGGAAATGTGACTGGGACAGGTTGAGAGCATGGGCACACGCAGCACATAGTGATAAATGGAAATGTGACTGGGACAGGTTCAGAGTGTGGGCACACGCAGCACCCAGTGCTAAATGGAAATATGACTGGGACAGGTTGAGAGACTGGGCACATGGAGCACACAGTGATAAATGGAAGTGTAACTGGGACAGGTTGAGAGAGTAGGCACGCGGAGAATACAGTGTTAAATGGAAATGTGACTGGGACAGGTTGACAGAGTGGGCATGCGGAGCACACAGTGATAAATGGAAGTGTGACTGGGACAGGTTGAGAGAGTGCGCACACGGAGCATACAGTGAGAAATGGAAAAGTGACTCGGACAGGTTGAGAGAGTGCGCACACGCAGCACACAGTGATAAATGGAAATGTGAATGGGACAGGTTGAGAGATTGGGCACACGCAGCACACGGTGTTAAATGGAAATGTGACTGGGACAGGTTTAGAGAGTGGGCACATGGAGCACACAGTGATAAAGGGAAATGTGACTGGGACAGGTTGAGAGAGTGGGCATGCGGAGCACACAGTGATGAATGGAAATGTGACTGGGACAGGTTTAGAGAGTGGGCACAAGCAGCACCCTGTGATAAATGGAAATGTGACTGGGACAGGTTTAGAGAGTGGGCACAAGCAGCACCCTGTGATAAATGGAAATGTGACTGGGACAGGTTGAGAGAGTGGGCACCTGCAGCACACCATGATAAATGGAAGTGTGCCTGGGACAGGTTTGGAGAGTGGGCACGCACAGCTCACAGTGATAAATGGAAATGTGACTGGGGCAGGTTGAGAGAGTGGGCACAGGGAGCACACACTGATAAATGGAAATGTGACTGGAATAGGTTGAGAGAGTGGGCACATGGAGCACACACTGATAGATGTAAATGTGACTGGGAGAGGTTGACAGAGTGGGCACATGGAGCACACAGTGATAAATGGAAATGTGACGGGGACAGGTTTAGAGAGTGGGCACACGCAGCACACTCTGATAAATGGAAATGTGACTGGGACAGGTTGAGAGAGTGGGCATGCGGAGCACACAGTGATAAATGGAAGTGTGACTGGGACAGGTTGAGAGAGTGGGCACACGCAGCACACAGTGATAAATGGAAATGTGACTGGGACAGGTTGAGAGATTGGGCACACGCAGCACACAGTGATAAATGGAAATGTGACTGTGACAGGTTGAGAGATTGGGCACACGCAGCACACGGTGTTAAATGGAAATGTGACTGGGACAGCTTGAGAGAGTGGGCACACGCAGCGCTCAGTGATAAATGGAAATGTGACAGGGACAGGTTGAGAGACTGGGCATACGCAGCACACAGTGATAAATGGAAATGTCACTGGGATAGGTTGAAAGACTGGGCAGACACAGGACACAGTGATAAATGGAAATTTGACTGGCACTGGTTGAGAGAGTGGGCACATGGAGCACACAGTGATGAATGGAAATGTGACTGGGACAGGTTTAGAGAGTGGGCACATGGAGCACACAGTGATAAAGGGAAATGTGACTGGGACAGGTTGAGAGAGTGGGCATGCGGAGCACACAGTGATAAAAGGAAGTATGACTGGGACAGTTTGAGAGAGTGCGCACACGGAGCATACAGTGATAAATGTAAGTGTGAGTGGGAAATGTTGAGAGAGTGTGCACCCGCAGCTCACAGTGATAACTGGAAATTTGACTGCAACAAGTTGGGAGAGTGGGCACAGTGACCACACAGTGATAAATTGAAATATGACTGGGATAGGTTGAGAGAGTGGGTACATGTAGCACACAGTGATAAATGGAAATGTGACTGGGACAGGTTGAGAGAGTGGGCACACGCAGCACTCAGTGATAAGTGGAAATGTGACTGGGACAGGTTGAGAGAGTTGGCACACGCAGCACCCAGTGATTAATGGAAATGTGAGTGGGACAGCTTGACAGAGTGGGCACACGCAGCACACTGTGATAAGTGGAAATGTGACTGGCACAGGTTGAGAGAGTTAGCACACGCAGCACACAGTGATAAATGGAAATGTGAGTGGGACAGGTTGAGTCAGTGGGCACACGCAGCACACAGTCATAAATGGAAGTGTGGTTGGGAGAGTGGGCACGCGCAGCTCACAGTGATAAATGGAAATGTGACTGGGACAGGTTGAGAAAGTGGGCACACGGAGCACTCTGTGATAAATGGAAATGTGACTGGAATAGGTTGAGAGAGTGGGCAGATGGAGCACACACTGATAAATGTAAATGTGACTGGGAGAGGTTGAAAGAGTGGGCACATGGAGCACACAGTGATAAATGGAAATGTGACTGGAACAGGTTTAGAGAGTGGGCACATGGAGCACACAGTGATAAATGGAAATGTGACTGGGACAAGTTGAGAGAGTGGGCACCCGCAGCACACAGTGATAAATGGAACTGCGACTGGGACAGGTTGAGAGAGTGGGCACACGGAGCATACACTAATAAATGGAAATGTGACTGCGACAGGTTGAGTGAGTTGGTACACGGAGCACACAGTGATAAATGGAAATGTGACTGGGACAGGGTGAGAGAGGTGGCACACGGAGCATACAGTGATAAATGGAAATGTGACTGGGACAGGTTGAGAGTGTGGGCATGCGGAGCACTCAGTGATAAATGGAAATATGACTGGGATAGGTTGAGAGAGTGGGCACATGGAGCACACAGTGATAAATGGAAGTGTGACTGGGACAGGTTGAGAGAGTTAGCACACGCAGCACACACAGCACACAGTGATAATTGGAAATGTGAGTGGGACAGGTTGAGACAGTGGGCACACGCAGCACACAGTCATAAATGGAAGTGTGGTTGGGAGAGTGGGCACGCGCAGCTCACAGTGATAAATGGAAATGTGACTGGGACAGGTTGAGAGAGTGGGCACACGCAGCACACAGTGATGAATGGAAATATGACTGGGATAGGTTGAGAGAGAGGGCACATGGAGCACACAGTGATAAATGGAAATGTGACTGGGACAGGTTGAGAGAGTGGGCACACGCAGCACTCAGTGATAAGTGGAAATGTGACTGGGACAGGTTGAGAGAGTTGGCACACGCAGCACCCAGTGATTAATGGAAATGTGAGTGGGACAGCTTGACAGAGTGGGCACACGCAGCACACTGTGATAAGTGGAAATGTGACTGGGACAGGTTGAGAGAGTTAGCACACGCAGCACACAGTGATAAATGGAAATGTGAGTGGGACAGGTTGAGTCAGTGGGCACACGCAGCACACAGTCATAAATGGAAGTGTGGTTGGGAGAGTGGGCACGCGCAGCTCACAGTGATAAATGGAAATGTGACTGGGACAGGTTGAGAAAGTGGGCACACGGAGCACTCTGTGATAAATGGAAATGTGACTGGAATAGGTTGAGAGAGTGGGCAGATGGAGCACACACTGATAAATGTAAATGTGACTGGGAGAGGTTGAAAGAGTGGGCACATGGAGCACACAGTGATAAATGCAAATGTGACTGGAACAGGTTTAGAGAGTGGGCACATGGAGCACACAGTGATAAATGGAAATGTGACTGGGACAAGTTGAGAGAGTGGGCACCCGCAGCACACAGTGATAAATGGAACTGCGACTGGGACAGGTTGAGAGAGTGGGCACACGGAGCATACACTAATAAATGGAAATGTGACTGCGACAGGTTGAGTGAATTGGTACACGGAGCACACAGTGATAAATGGAAATGTGACTGGGACAGGGTGAGAGAGGTGGCACACGGAGCATACAGTGATAAATGGAAATGTGACTGGGACAGGTTGAGAGTGTGGGCATGCGGAGCACTCAGTGATAAATGGAAATATGACTGGGATAGGTTGAGAGAGTGGGCACATGGAGCACACAGTGATAAATGGAAGTGTGACTGGGACAGGTTGAGAGAGTTAGCACACGCAGCACACGCAGCACACAGTGATAATTGGAAATGTGAGTGGGACAGGTTGAGACAGTGGGCACACGCAGCACACAGTCATAAATGGAAGTGTGGTTGGGAGAGTGGGCACGCGCAGCTCACAGTGATAAATGGAAATGTGACTGGGACAGGTTGAGAGAGTGGGCACACGCAGCACACAGTGATGAATGGAAATATGACTGGGATAGGTTGAGAGAGAGGGCACATGGAGCACACAGTGATAAATGGAAATGTGACTGGGACAGGTTGAGAGAGTGGGCACACGCAGCACTCAGTGATAAGTGGAAATGTGACTGGGACAGGTTGAGAGAGTTGGCACACGCAGCACCCAGTGATTAATGGAAATGTGAGTGGGACAGCTTGACAGAGTGGGCACACGCAGCACACTGTGATAACTGGAAATGTGACTGGGACAGGTTGAGAGAGTTAGCACACGCAGCACACAGTGATAAATGGAAATGTGAGTGGGACAGGTTGAGTCAGTGGGCACACGCAGCACACAGTCATAAATGGAAGTGTGGTTGGGAGAGTGGGCACGCGCAGCTCACAGTGATAAATGGAAATGTGACTGGGACAGGTTGAGAAAGTGGGCACACGGAGCACTCTGTGATAAATGGAAATGTGACTGGAATAGGTTGAGAGAGTGGGCAGATGGAGCACACACTGATAAATGTAAATGTGACTGGGAGAGGTTGAAAGAGTGGGCACATGGAGCACACAGTGATAAATGGAAATGTGACTGGAACAGGTTTAGAGAGTGGGCACATGGAGCACACAGTGATAAATGGAAATGTGACTGGGACAAGTTGAGAGAGTGGGCACCCGCAGCACACAGTGATAAATGGAACTGCGACTGGGACAGGTTGAGAGAGTGGGCACACGGAGCATACACTAATAAATGGAAATGTGACTGCGACAGGTTGAGTGAATTGGTACACGGAGCACACAGTGATAAATGGAAATGTGACTGGGACAGGGTGAGAGAGGTGGCACACGGAGCATACAGTGATAAATGGAAATGTGACTGGGACAGGTTGAGAGTGTGGGCATGCGGAGCACTCAGTGATAAATGGAAATATGACTGGGATAGGTTGAGAGAGTGGGCACATGGAGCACACAGTGATAAATGGAAGTGTGACTGGGACAGGTTGAGAGAGTTAGCACACGCAGCACACGCAGCACACAGTGATAATTGGAAATGTGAGTGGGACAGGTTGAGACAGTGGGCACACGCAGCACACAGTCATAAATGGAAGTGTGGTTGGGAGAGTGGGCACGCGCAGCTCACAGTGATAAATGGAAATGTGACTGGGACAGGTTGAGAGAGTGGGCACACGCAGCACACAGTGATGAATGGAAATATGACTGGGATAGGTTGAGAGAGAGGGCACATGGAGCACACAGTGATAAATGCAAGTGTGACTGGGACAGGTTGAGAGAGTGGGCACACGGAGCATACAGTGATGAATGGAAATGTGACTGGGACAGGTTGAGAGAGTGGGCATGCGGAGCACTCAGTGATAAATGGAAATATGACTGGGATAGGTTGAGAGAGTGGGCGCATGGAGCACACAGTGATAAATGGAAGTGTGACTGGGACAGGTTGAGAGTGGGCACACGGAGCATACAGTGATAAATGGAAATGTGACTGGGACAGGTTGAGAGAGTGGGCATGCGGAGCACACAGTGATGAATGAAAATGTGACTGGGACAGTTTGAGAGAGTGGGCACACGCAGCACACAGTGATAAATGGAAATGTGACAGGCACAGGTGGAGAGAGTGGGCACACGCAGCACACAGTGATAAATGAAAGTGTGCCTGGGACAGCTTGAGAGAGTAGGCACACGCAGCACACAGTGATAAATGGAAATGTGACTGGGACAGTTTGAGAGAGTGGGCACACGGAGCATACAGTGATAAATGGAAATGAGACTTGGACAGGTTGAGAGAGTGGGCAGACGCAGGACACAGTGATAAATGGAAATGTGACTGGGACAGGTTGAGAGAGTGGGCACACGCAGCACACAGTGATAAATGGAAATATGACTGGGGTAGGTTGAGAGAGTGGGCACATGGAGCACACAGTGATAAATGCAAGTGTGACTGGGACAGGTTGAGAGAGTGGGCACACGCAGCACACAGTGATAAATGGAAATGTGACAGGCACAGGTGGAGAAAGTGGGCACACGCAGCAAACTTTGATAAGTGCAAGTGTGACTGGGAGAGGTTGAGAGAGTGGGTACATGGAGCACACAGTGATCAATGGAAATGTGACTGGGGCAGGTTTAGAGAGTGGGCACATGGAGCACACAGTGATAAATGGAAATGTGACTGGGACAAGTTGAGAGAGTGGGCACCCGCAGCACACAGTGATAAATGGAACTGCGACTGGAATAGGTTGAGAGAGTGGGCACATGGAGCACACACTGATAAATGTAAATGTGACTGGGAGAGGTTGAGAGAATGGGCACATGGAGCACACAGTGATAAATGGAAATGTGACTGGGACAGGTTTAGACAGTGGGCACAAGGAGCACACAGTGATAAATGGAAGTGTGACTGGGACAGTTTGAGAGAGTGGGCACACGGAGCATACAGTGATAAATGGAAATGAGACTTGGACAGGTTGAGAGAGTGGGCAGACGCAGGACACAGTGATAAATGGAAATGTGACTGGGACAGGTTGAGAGAGTGGGCACACGCAGCACACAGTGATAAATGGAAATATGACTGGGGTAGGTTGAGAGAGTGGGCACATGGAGCACACAGTGATAAATGCAAGTGTGACTGGGACAGGTTGAGAGAGTGGGCACACGCAGCACACAGTGATAAATGGAAATGTGACAGGCACAGGTGGAGAAAGTGGGCACACGCAGCAAACTTTGATAAATGCAAGTGTGACTGGGAGAGGTTGAGAGAGTGGGTACA